>NC_142134.1:45055800-45361500 GCF_024610735.1 Ursus americanus
AGTCGGCTTCTCCCCCCCCCCCAATCTTCCCTCCTCCCTGCGTGTGCTCTCTGCCTCAAATAAATAAAATCTTAAAAAATAATAATAATAATAATAATAATAAATGTAGGGCAGCTGGGTGGCTCAGTCAGTTAAGCGTCTGCCTTCTGCTCAGGTCATGATCCTAGGGTCCTGGGATTGAGCCCCACAGTGGGCTCTCTGCTCAGCAGGGAGCCTGCTTCTCCCTCTGCCTGCTGCTTCCCCTGCTTGAGTGTGTGTTCTCTCTCTGACAAAATCTTTAAAAAATTAAAAATTAAAAATTTTTAAAAATTAAAAAAATGAAATTACCCAAGTGTAAATTTTATTTTTCATTTTTTAAAGATTTATTTGAAGAAGAGCAGAGCAAGAGAGAGAACACAAGCAGGGAGGGGCGGGCAGAGGGGCAGAGGGAGAAGGAAAAGCAGGCTTCCCGATGAGCAGAAAGCCTGACACAGGGCTCCATCCCAGGTCTCTGGGATCATGACCTGAGCTGTAGGTAGACACTTAACCAACTGAGCCACCCAGGTACCCCCCAAGTGTAAATATTACTACTAGATTTGCCTAAATAAAGTATGTAGTCTGTTTTTGTGGGGGTGGAAAACCCTGAAACTTTTTTATTTTCCAGGAATATAAGATAAGGAACCCCAAAGCTGTGTGTAGCTCACATCTCGTGAGCCTTCTGGGCAAAGAAATCGGTATACCAAACTTCCAGGGAAACTGGTGCTAATGCCTTCGTAAACCAGAAGGGATTTTTCCCTTCTTCCCCCACTTACCAAACCACCTGCCTCCTTGCCTGTCTGCTAGGAACGTATCTAAAACTGTATTTGTCGAAGGCAGACACAACCAACTGAGCCACCCAGGAGTTCCTGGGTAATTTTATTTTTAAAATGCAAAGTTAAAAACAAGAATAATAGATAAAATCATATACATCAGCTGACTTAGGCTCCAGTTCTATCAAAAACACATGTCTAAACTTATTGGAATCAAATTTTTTTCATCTGTGATATACAATCTTACTACCACTAAGTAATAAGAAAAACATCAATGGCTTTTTAATGTATCATGTTATATTATGATCCCTATCTATGTGACCACAAAGTAATGAAACTGACTTAAATCTTATAAATAGGATTTTTTTAAAAAAGATTTGAGAGAGAGAGAGCACATGCGTGTGCATGAGTGGGAGGGGCAGAGGGAGAGAGAATCTCAAGGAGACTCCTCGCTGAGTGCAAAGCCCAGTGCAGGGCTCAATCTCACAACCAAAGCTGAAACCAAAAATCAGATGCTTAATCAATTGTGCCACCCAGAAGTCCCATAAATAGGATTTTTTAAATTACAAAAGAAATTTGTGTTCATAACAGGAAATTTAGAAATCACAAAAAGTACAAACAAGTTTAAAACAGGGTGCATCTGTTATCCTACCAAAGAGATATTACTATTTTAATTTTAAAACGGATGTTTTTAACATCAGACACTATCTAGACAGTATTTTCTTCTTTAATTCATCATGGGAGAGTACAGATTCCAATCTGCTAGTATTCAGAATGTGTGGGAAATTCCTCATCTCAACTAGCATGAGGGTAATCAAGTCAGGCAAGAATTTGGTCTCATTTTCCAGCTTCACCTCATTTCAACCTAACATCACTAACAATCAGATTGATTCAATGTAATTTAATGTAACTAAACTCTTACTGCACACAAGATACTGAGAGCCTGTTCAGACACATGAAGATGAATATGATATTGTCCCTCTGCTTAAACTGCTCACAATCTAGACTACAGAGACCAAAGTACAAGGTTGTCTTGTTACATATACTCTAAAAATGACGTGCAAACAGTGATAGGTAACACTGAAAAGGAAGTAAACCAAGCAGGATATTTAGAATTTCACAAAGAAAAAAGATGCTCTGTTGCAGAATGAACATCAGAACATGTCACCAGGCAGGAATGTCCATGAAGTTTGCTGGCAACAGTAAGTAAATACAGGAAAAAGGAGAACTGGAATTGGACTGGTCAGGACTTCAAACACCTTGCTAACCCATTTTTATTCACTAGAATAATGACTTTCAATAGTTATCAAAACTCATACCTATTCTCACAAGGAAAAGAATCTTCCACTACTGAGGATATTCAGAAAAATGTGCTACAGATTTAGGGAAAAAAAAAAAAAATCTAGGAGCCCCTGGGTGGCGCAGTTGGTTGGTCACCTAACTCCTGGTTTCAGCTTATGTAGTGATCTCAGGGTGGTGAGGTCGAGCCCACCACTGGGCTCTGAGTTTAGTGAGGAGTCTGATCAAGGCTCTCTCCCGCTCCCTCTGCCCTTCCCCTCACTTGCTTGCTCTCTCTAAAATGAATAAATCTTTAAAAAGAAAAAAAAAAAATCCATGATGCTCCTGTTGCTAAAGATCTCTCCCACATCTAAGCTTAGCACTTTGTCTTGAAGATACCTTATACTCCCAAATAGACTGCAATATTTTAATCACAGAAACAGAGTTAAAAGAACACTTAGAAGTAACCTAATTTAACTAATTTTTACCTCTTTGTAAGATCCTTTGCCACAGGACTATTCAACAGTCCGCACTGCTGAATGTTACTTACACTTTTTTTTAAGATTTTATTTTTTTAATGTAACCTACCCCCAAAGTGGAGCTCAAACTCACAACCCTGAGGTCAAGAGTCACATGCTCTACTAACTGAGCCAGCCAAATGCCCCTGAAATTTACTTAAACTTTTTAAAGACAGTCCACACCAGGAGCACCTGGTGGCTCAGTCGGTTAAGCATCTGCCTTCAGCTCAGGTCATGATCCCAGGGTCCTGGGATCGAGCCCCACATTAGGCTCTCTGCTCAGTGGAGAGCCTGCATCTCCTTCTCCCTCAGCCCCTCCCCACTCAACTGTGCTTGCTCGCTCTCAAATAAATAAAATCTTAAAAAAAAAAAAAAAAAGTCCATATCATCTAGAAACAGCTCTAGATACATCTAGAAACAGCTTTTCTAAAACTAGAAAATTTTATCTTAAAATTTGCCTGCCTCTAATTTATACCTATTGTTCTAGTAATGATCTCCAGAGTTTTACAGAATCAATCTAATAATCCTTATTATACTCCTTCAAATATTTAAAAAACGTTCTCTTCCGAAAGCTAAATATCCATAGGTTAAATAAACCAAAATCAAATGTTTTTCGTTAGACAGGATTTTCATGCTTAGCATGAATCTCAACTCACTACATTAGCTATGTGACTTTGATTTTAACTTCATTACCTGCAAAATGGGGATAACATGACACATGTTACAACACAGATGAACTCTGAAGATACAAAAATAAGCCAGACAGAAAAGGGCAACTATTCTGTGATTTCACTTACATGAAGTATCTATAGTAGTCAAATTCATCAACACAGAAAGTAGAATGGTAGTTGCCAAGGTCTGGGGGCAAGAGAATAGGGGAATTGGGGAGTTACTGTTTATACAGAAATTCAATGGGGAAGGATAAAAACTTCTACAGATGGATGGATGGTGATGACTGCATAACAATCAGTGTATATGCCACTGAACTGTACACTTAAAATGGTTAAAATGGTAATTTTTTGTTTCGCATGTTACCACAATAGAAAATGGAGATAATAACTTAAAATTGTGCAGATTAAATGATTTGCCATGCATAAAATGTCTTATACAGAACTCTGTATATAGAACATAATTAAAAAATAGTGATTGTAATATATTTTACAAATCATGTGGCCCTTTTTGGACAAATCCCATTTTTTAAGAAAGCAAGAACCTGCATTATCATGTCTCACAGCATCCCCAACATTGTGCTGTTCGCACATAGGAGTTCTAAGTATTTGTTCTATTAATAAAAAAAAAAAAATTAAGTCACACTAGCATCACTGGAAAACCACTAGGAAGGGAATAAAATGCTCATCAAGATGTGTAATTTCTTAATTCACTGAAAACACACACACACGTAAGCGATATTACTTTAACATTTCCTTAGTACAGAAGAGCCTAGAAAACAAACTTCAAGATGTTAATCAGCAAATAACTGCCAAACTATTCAGATAAGTAGTGATAATTTACAAATCAAACTGCTTTATTAATCTAGACTTAGCAAATAAAATTACAGGCAAATTCTACCAATGGTCTGCCATGAAAAGAATACCTAAAACAAAGAGGCCATGTAATAGGTTCATTCTTAGATATGAAGGACCATGAATGAAAAAACACAGCAAGTAAAAACCACATACTATCTATCTCTAAGGGAAGTAATGTAAATGTGGTTGACAATAATGAACTACATGATTGGAAATTGTTTGAAGACTGACTTTTACGTTTTTGTTTTGTTTTGTTTTTTTTTTTTGCCATGAAAAACAGCATATACATATAAATCCCATATTTAAATATGAAAATCATATGCATCACACAGCTCACGTTTGGGATAGAAAGATCTAAGTGTTGCTTTCTCTTGCCCATTGAGGATTATAAGATTAAATCAAGCTCCAGAGATAATCCCCCCCCCAAAAAAGGAAGGAAATTCTGAGACATTCTACAACATGAAACTTGAAGACATAGGGCTAAGTGAACTCAAACAGTCACAAAAGCACAAATATTATATAATTCCACATACATCAGTTATTTAGAGTAGTCAAATTCATTGAGACAGAAAGAATGGCTGTCAGGGGCTAGGGAGGAAAGAGGAGTTATAGTTTAATAGGTATGGAACTCCACTTTGGGAAAATGAAAAAGTTCTGAAGATGGATGGTGGTCATGGTTGCACAATATAAAATGTACTTTAATGCCATTGAACTATACATTTAAAAATGGCTTAATGTGGCAAAATTTGATATTATGTATATTTCACCACAATTAAAAAATGGATAAAAGGGGCACATGGGTGGCTCAGTTGGTTAAGCCTCTGACTTTGGCTCAGGTCATGATCCCAGGGTCCTGGGATTGAGCCCTCTGCAGAAAGCCTGCTTCTCCACCTCCCTCTGCCTGTTATTCCCTCTGCTTGTGCATGCTCTCTCTCTCCCTCTCTGTCAAATAAATAAAATAAAAATGGATCAAAGACCTAAATGTAAGAGCTAAAATTATAAACCTTTTAGAAGATAGGAACAAATCTTGTGTTCTTGGATTAGGCATAGGTTTCTTAGACATGACATCAAAAGCACAAGCAACAAGAATAAATAAGACTTCATAATATTAAAAACCTTGTGCTTCGAAGGACTCTATCAAGAAAGTGAAAAAACAGTAACACTTGGGTGGCTCAGGTCATGATCCCAGGGGCCTGGGATCAAGTTCTGCACCGGGCTCCTTCCTCAGCAGGGAGCCTGCTTCTCCCTCTGCCTACTGCTCCCCCTGCTTGTGCTCTCTCTGACAAATAAATAAGATCTTTAAAAAAAAAAAAATGAAAAAAAAAAACAAACAGAATGAGAAAAAATATTCACAAATCATGTATTTCATAAGGGATTAGTATCCAGCATATATAAAGAACTTACAACTTTTTATAAAGACAAGTAACACAATTAGAAAATGGGTAAATGGCTTGAATAAACATTTCTCCAAAGATAGACAAATGGCCAATAAATAGGTGAAAAGATGCTCAACACCATTAGTCATTAGGGAAATGCAAATCAGAACCACAATGAGATACAAATAGAATGGCTGTATAACAAAAAAGACAATAAGAAGTGTTGGAGAGAATGTGGCAAAATTGGAACCCTTGTGTATTGCTGATGGGAATGGAAATAGTCTGGCAGTTTCTCAAAAAGTTAAACATAGAGTTACCATTTGACCTAATAATTCCACTCCTAGGTATATACCCAAAAAAATGAAAAAATGTCCATATAAAAACTTGTAAATAAATGGTCACAGCAGCATTTTTCATAAAAACCAAAAGGTGGAAAGAATCCAAATTCTCATCAACTGATGAATGGATAAGTAAAATGTGGTAAAATATTATTCAGACATAAAAAGGAATGAAAAGGGGCACCTGGTGGCTCGGTCAGTTAAGCGTCTGCCTTTGGCTCAGGTCATGCATGACCTTTGGGTCCTGGGACTGAGTCCTGCATTGGGCTCCCTGCTCAGCGGGAGTTTGCTTCTCCCTCTCCCTCTGCCCCTCCCCCACGTCGTGTGCTCTCTACTTCAAATAATCTTTAAAAAACAAAAAAAGGAATGAAAAAAAGGAAATGTTCTGAAACATGATACAACATGAATCCTGAAAATATTATGCTAAATGAAAGAAGCCAGACACAAAATGCCACAATTTCATTTATATGAAATGACCAGAAGAGGCAGTTCCATATACACAGGAAGTATATAAGTAGAGCTGGGGTGAGGGGGAAATGGGAAATGACTGACAATGGGTTTGGCGGGTTTTTTCTTTTCTTTCTTTCTTTCTTTTTTTTTGTTTTTTTAAGCAGTGGGGCAGGGAGGGTACTAATGAAAATGTTCTGAATCAGATAGTGGTGACAACTGTACAAGTTTGTGAATATACTAAAAAAGCCACTAAATTACACACTTAAGGGCAAGTTCTATTGCATGTGAATTACAATCAACAAATATTTATGGATAAAAAAAGTATACTGAGAACATTAGTATCAAAAGAGGAATAGCTCATAACATGGGAGCAAAATATGCAATAATACTAAATGACAAAAAGTGGGCAGAAATATTCTTTAGCTTCTGTACTTCTGTCAATACTTTGTTCAAATGGACAGCCCGAATAAACATTCTTCAAAGGAAACTGAATTTCAAATAAGGCAAGGTGACAGACAATAAGAATGTAAGCCAGAATATAGCTTGAAACAGATTTAGGCCTACCCCTCCAAATAATGTAAAATAATGGAAATTTTGTCACTGAATTATTATTGATTCAAAATATGTCAATCGAAAATACCATATCAGGTTGAATACAAACTTTTCCAAAGACATCCAGAAGGCTAACAGATACGTGAAAAAAAGCTCAACATCACTCACCATCAGGGAAATACAAATCAAAACCACAATGAGAAACCACCTCATACCTGTCAGAATGGCTAAAATTAACAACACAGGAAACAAAAGATGTTGGTGAGGATGTGGAGAAAGGGGAACCCTCTTACACTGCTGGTGGGAATGCAAACTGGTGCAGCCACTCTGGAGAACAGTATGGAGGTTCCTCAAAAAGTTAAAAATAGAACTACCTATGACCCAGCAACTGCATTACTAAGTATTTACCCAAAGGATACAAAAATACAGATCTGAGGTAAATGCAGGGGTAAATGCACCCTGATGTTTATAGCAGCAACGTCCACAATAGCCAATATTGTATATGTATATATACATATACACACAATGAAATATTACTCAGCCATCAAAAAGAATGAAATCTTGCCATTTGCAATGATGTGGCTGGAGCCAGAGTGTATTATGCTAAGTGAAATAAGTCAGAGAAAGACAAATACCATATGATTTCACTCATGTGGAATTTAAGAAACAAGACAGATAGACATACGGGAGGGGGGAAAAGAGAGGGAAACAAACCATAGGAGACTCTTAACAATAGAAAACAGAGTTGATGGAGGGAGGGAGGTGGGGGATGGACTAGATGGGTATTAAGGAGGCCACTTGCTATGATAAGCAGTGGGTGTTTTATGTAAGTGATGAATCACTGAATTCTACTCCTGAAACCAGTATTGCACTGCATATTAACTAGAATTTATATAAAAATTTAAAAAATATTAATAAAGTAACATGTGAGGGTCAAAAGTGTAGGTAAGAGGAAATATGATAATTTCTAAAGAGAAAAATAAGTAGGTCTAGAATTTCCAGACCAAACTTATCCTTGCAAAATTCAAAATTAAATTAAACAAAATGTCCATTAAGTTAAAAAAAGGAAAAAGCCAGAGGATTCACCATGAACAAGTCAAACCAAATAAAATGCAATTTCTATTTTGATAGGTTTACTTCACTGCAGGTAAGACACTGTAGGCACAGTATAACTTAATTACAGCAAGTAGTTTGGCAAAAATCTTTCATAATACCCATATAAAATGGCATATGGGGACACCTGGGTGGCTCAGTCGGTTAAGTGCCTGCCTTTAGCTCAGGTCATGATCCCAGCGTTCTGGGATGGAGTCCCGCTTCAGGTGCCTTGCTCAGTGGGGAGCCTGCTTCTCCTTCTGCCTGTCCCTCCCCCTGCTTGTGTGCACTCACACTCTCTGACAAATAAATAAATCTTTTAAAAAACGGCATATGGGCTTGATAATAACAAGTGGAAGTTACTAACAATCACAATGTGTGTTAATAGACTGATGTTAATCTGGAGGGATTCTAGTTGAGCTGCACATTTCAGAGCCCTTTACTCTGTCATTTTAACATTTTTATCGACAACTTAAATGAAGACCCAGTATGCCTACCAAATATGAAAATGACAAAAAATAATATTAAATACCTAAATCAACACTAAGAAATGAAATATAAAAACCTAATTTAAATGTAAGCCTAATATATAAATATAAATACAAAAGCCTAAAGAATTACTATCTTTCAAATAAATAAATAAAATCTTAAAAAAAAGGGGGGGCACCTGGGTGGCTCAGTCAGTTTAGCATCTGCCTTAGGCTCAGGTCATGATCCCAGGGTCCTGAAATAGAGCCCCCATCGGGCTCCCTGCTCAGCAGGGAGCCTGCTTCTCCCTCTCCTCCCTGCTTGTGCTCTCTGTCGCTATCTCTTTCATTCTCTAATAAATAAATAAAATCTTAAAAAAAAAAAAAAGCCTAAAGAATTCATTACACAAAAACAGGGTTAGGGAGACTTAGTTTAACAATTTATGTATAAAAGATACTAAGTGTAATTGACACTACTGGATCATATTAAACATAAGCAACAGAAACCAAAACTGTTAATGAAATATTTGGTTTCAAAATAACAGCATTTAGCTCAGGCAAGGTGTATCCACCATACACTGTCTGGTCAAGTATCATCTAAAGTGCTAAGTACAGGGGCACCTGGGTGGCTCAGTCGATTAAGCGTCTGTCTTCAGCTCAGGTCATGATCCCAGAGTCCTGAGATCAAGCCCCACATTGGGGGGGGGGGGGTCCCTGCTCAGCGGGGAGTCTGCTTCTCCCTCTGCCTCTGTGCGCGCTCTCTCTCTCTCTTAAATAAATAAATAAAATCTTTAAAAATAAAATAAAATGCTAAGTACAGGGGCATCTGGCTGGCTCAGTCTGTACAGCATACAGCTCTTAATCTGGGGGGTTGTGAGTTCAAGCCCCATGACAGGCATAGAGATTTAAAAAAATAAAATCTTTAAAAATAATAAAATGCTGAGTACAGTTCTGAGTACCATGTTTAATGACAATGAGCAGCTAGAATTCATTGAGAAAAGTGATCGTGGTTGAAGGATCAGAAAATTATATTACCTAGAAATGATGAAATAAACTGAGACTGCTTTACTCTGCAGAAGAGATGAGAATGCTGTGTGTGTGTGGTGGGTAGAAGAGGTCAAGAGGACCATGACAGTAGTCTTCAAATATTTTAAGGGGCCATTCACATGGAAAAGGGATTATACCTGGAAAAAGCAAAATACTGGGTGAACAGCATAGGCTTTCAGGTCATAAAGTCCTGGATTCAAATCCTGACTCCATCATTTACTGTGTTATTTGCTGCTTAGAAAGATTGTTTCCTTACCTAGAAAATAATACTTAATTCACAAGTGGATGAAAATTAAACACAAAAATGTTTATAAGCTACCCGTTATAGCCTAATACACTGTGATGTACAGTGATGTCAACTGCTTTCTCTGACTCTTACAAGTTGTTCTAGAACAGTGCTTTCCACACTGAGAGACAACCCATTAATGGGTCACAAAATCAGCTTAATGGGTTAACTAGCACTTCTTTCCTAAAGAAACATAAAATATTAGAGTTTACCACATGTACTAAAAGTAACTAGAGTCTTGTGATACATTTGTTTCAATTATTCATATACATGTGTAATAGACTATGATGTAAAATATATTTATCATGAAGGTGGGTCCAAAAAAAAAGGTATAAAAAGGCTGTGAAAGCCACTGCTCTGAGGCACTGTTTTCTAAATGTGTTCTATAGGTACGAGTTCCTTGGGAGCTCAAAAATAGTTTACCACTTAGAAATTTACTATATTCAATATACAATTAGCATATCAACCAAGTCCAAGATTAAGGAAACCTGTTTATTTTTGTTAAACCTTGTTTTTCCCACATATATTTAACCTCAGACCCACCATTATTTTTTTCACACAGTATCTATTTACATCTTCAGAACTAGTATTTTGTAGTATACCCTTGGGGAAAAACATTACTCTAGATGAAAAAGAAGGTGCAATGGGTGTAAGTTACAGAAAGTAGATTTTTAGTGTTAAGAAAAAATTCTTGATTCTTTGAAATCTGCCCCCGCCACTAACACCCACCCCTTCCCACTTGTACTCCAGAAACATACTCTAAATGACTTTAAATGATTTATAAAACTTTCAATTCACACAAATCTTTTCAGAAAAAGGATAGGATCAAGATCAAAGCAATAAGCAGGAGCCACCTGGTCAAAAGAAAACTCCGGCATAGTATTTAAGACTTGCTTTACCTGAACAAACTCTGCTCGGAAACCGAAGCAGCAAAATACGTATTCAGCTTCCCCAAGTGCAGTCAATGTGTTCTAATAATACATAATCTAAAATGGGCTCATGAGTGCAGCTAATCCTCATTATTAAGAGCATCATTATCATCATCACTTGGAAGAGGCATGTGATGATATTTAAATAATTCTGGATTCTTTTAAAGTGTACACACACCCAGGATTCCTTTGGGAGGACGTGATCTCACACTAATATGAAAAACTGTCACTACCATGACAGTTCTAATAATATTTCGTATTACTTGGAAAAAAAATAACAGCTTGATATGATATATTCGAGTATCTCTAATTCAAACCTTCCTAATTGGGAGTACAAATATCTGACTCTGCTCTAGCAGTTGTCAAAGCATAAAAGGTCCTTCCTGGGGCACCTGGGTAGCGCATTCGTTAGGCGTCTGCCTTTGGCTCAGGCGTGATCCCAGCGTTCCGGGATCGAGTCCCATATCGGGCACCTCCGCTGGGAGCCTGCTTCTTCCTCTCCCACTCCCCTGCTTGTGTTCCCTCTCTTGCTGGCTATCTCTGTCAAATAAATAAATCTTTAAAAAAAAAAAAAAAAAAAAAAGCCCTTCCTACTCTCTCCCCACCTCCAGGCTCCAAAGCCACCTCTCCCCAAAGTTTGCCTCAGCTACTTTGAACCATTATTTTCTTCCCAATTTCTGAGCATTCTCAGCACTTTTGCTCCTCACTTTTTTTTTTTTTTTTTGCAATTCATTGTGTATCTCCTAGCTTATTTAATTGCATAAAACTTGGCTCCCAAGACTGTAACTGCCATAATGAGCAGGGATCAACATGTTACGAATCTTTAGACTTTCCCTCAAGATCCTATAAGAGCTTACTGAATATTTCATAATTTAAATAACTAGGCTTAAGAGTAATCGCAGTTAGTTTTGAAGAGTTTACTATGTGCCAGACCCAGTGCCAAAAGCATATGTGGATTATCTCATGTAATCTTCATAACTCCATAGAGATAAGAACTATTATTTTCTCCATCAAATAGAGGAAGAAAGTGAAGTGCAGAGTAACTTGCCCAAGGTCATACAGCTAGTGTGGCAGAGCCAGGGCCTGAATCCAGGCAAAGCTCGTAACTACCCCAGTAACTGTAAAGTTGCACCTCTGCAATATTAGAGCCCAGGAAGAATTTCAACTTTACTGGCTTAAAAGTTTCAATTTCAACAAAGAGCTGACACATTTTAACTACAAATCAAAACCCAAAAAAGGGATAAATTAAGAGTTTCTCACAGACATCTTTATGGGGTTGCACTAAAATGAGGGAGAATGCCTCTCATGACCTTTCTATTTATGTAAGTGATATTATGGTATAGGTCACAATTCTATCATGAAGTAGCTTATGACAATGCAGCTTTGGTTTATATTTTTTAAATAGGGCTCCTTTTCTCTTCCCCTAGGATGACACAGAAATTAAGGATGGATGTGCTGTCACTTCACAACTCCGAAAAATGACAGACCCAATTCTTGTTTTAAAAGAGCCAGGCTCTTCTTCCACCCTTGACTTTTCACACAAAGCGGTACCGTCCTCTGTCCTCTTCACACAAAGCCAGCTTTACCCCACTACCCAAAGAGGAGTGCTGATTCACACGGTGTCCCCATCGCAGCCAGAAATGAACCCATCTCCCACCAGTCCAAACCACTGACCACTGCACTAGACCACTGTGGTCTGCTCCCCGGATCCGGTGATACCTCATCATGCAGACCCCTCCCCGACATCCAAAATGCTCAGGCCACCCTCCGAAAGCCAGTATTTCACACAAAGCAAGATCCTTTCCTTACAAAGCAGTTTCCCACTGCCGACTCCTCCCCCGGCGAGCAGCCCTTCCTTCCCAGGCTGGGCCAAACCACAGACCCCAACGGGGTCTAAAACCCAGAGGGTCCACAACAACCCAGGAGAAAATAAAACTAGCTACAAACCCCGTTCGTTCCTCTAGCACGCCTCGAATCCCCAACTCCAATTGACCTTTCTGCAGCCAAAGCAAAAAACCCACCAGTCCCCGTCAGGAGAGCGGATCTGGCTACACAAAGCGAGGTGTCTTACCAGGGGTACCCTCGGAAGACGCTCTCTGCCCCTGGGCCCGTCCCCGCCCAGCCCCGGCCCGGCGGCCCGCGCTCACCAGCTCTCCTCCTCCTCCTCCCAGCCTGACAGGCGCTCCAGCTCCTCGGGCCGCAGCGGCTCCACCTCGTCCAGCAAGCCGCCCTCGCCCGCTGCCAGCAAGGAGGTGGCGTCCCGCAGCTCCTCGCTACTCGTCCGCCTCGGGCCCGATCCGATCCCGCTGCCGGACTTGGCGCTGAGGCCCAGGGGGAAGCCCCGAGGGGACGCCGCGCCGGAGGAGGGAGTGGACGAGCCAGCCCGAACCGGACTGCCGGGCCCGAGGGAGCCGACGCCCTGCACGGCCCCAGAGCGGCTCCTCAGCTGTTCGTTCTGCTTCTCCAGCTTCTTCACCAGCTCCTGCAGCTTTCGCACCTCCTGGTCCGCGTTCACGTTGGAGTTAACGTCCTCCATCCCGGCCCCGCCGCCTGTGCCGCCTGCCACCCGCTCGGACTCACAGCGACAGGGAGAGGGCCAGGGGAAAGAGGCGTCGCCGCCGCCGCCGCTCACTCTAGCCGAGGCGCCGGCATACAGCAGGGCCAGGCCCCACCGCCAGGGTCCCCCCAGCTCCGGTTCCGAAGCACCGCTGGCCCCAACCGAGCCGCCTCATCTGCGCCGGCTCCAGGATTGGGGGAGGCGGCGCCAATATCCGGCCTCGGCCGCCATCTTTCCTCCGTCCCTCCGCCCCCCGCAGTCCGTCCCTCCGCCCTCCGCAGGCCGGCCCCGTCGGTGACCTCAGAGCGTCGGGGGTGGACGCGGCCGGCGGCTGGCGCTGAGAGGACCAAGCGCCGAGCTCGCGGAGGGGCGGGACCGTGGGCGAAGCCGGTGGGTGGGGCCTCGGCCGGAAGGGGCGTGCCCGGAGCGCCGTGGATGTGGGAAGCTGCCCCGCTGGCTGGGAAGAGCGATTCCGGCCGCAGGCGGGGCGTCCGCAGGGAGATAGGCTCGCTAAGGCCGGAAAGGAGTAAGGACTTGGCTGCGGGTAGGGCTAAGATCGCAAACAAAACTCTCACTCAGCTCCGCCTATTGGTCTTGGATAGGGGGAGTGTGATGTGTTCTCCACCCCCAAACACTGGCGTGTGGGACCAAGCGCCTGATCCTGTCCTCTCGGCTGGTTCTCTGGTGGGCGCTTAGCCGGACCGCTTGGACAGTTTATTTTGTCTGTTTGTTCAGCAAATATTCATTCCATGAGTACTTGAAATAGGAGATTGTCAGGGCTGGCAGGAGCCTCAGGGACTATCGGTGGCCCATTTCTTCCTCGAAAAATGAGAAAACAGAATTCCAAGTGCTTGAGAGGTCTAAGGTCAAAATAATAACCAGAAGTTGCTGAGTGCTTACTATGGGCCAGACACTATGCTAAGCTTTTCTTTTCTTTTTTTTTTTTTAAGTAGGCTCCACACCCGGCGTGGAGCCCAAAGCCCGCTGGAACTCACCGGAGATCAAGACCTGATCCCAGTTGAAGAGTTGGCCGGTCAACCCACTAAGCCACCCAGGCACCCCTGTGCTAAACATTTTAAAGGCATCTCATGGATTAAAGCAGTTTTTCCGACTTAAAGTTTACTGCACACTGGCTTGGAAGCAGGGGATAGAAAACCGCTCCTCTTACCTTTGTTAATTGATTGGTAATCTGCTCTTTGCATCGTTTTCTTGGGAAAAACTTTTTCATGGTGTGTCTTGACTTTAAAAAGTGTATTTTAAGAGAACTTAATAAACTTAATAAGTAAACATTAAAAGAACTAAAATTTAATAAACAAAAATAGACATACTGATGAATGCTGAGCGTTGAATGTAAGAAATCTGCCTTCAGTGGCACCTGTTTATAATGTGTACTGCTAACAGCAAAACAAACCAAAAACCACTTAAATGTTTTTTTATCACAGTCATTACTTTTCAGATGTCAGCTGTGAATGATTTGGCTTATGTTTGCAGCTTTCCTCTAATTGCCTCCTCCACCTTTAGCTAATAATGATCCAGTCCTATTACACCTGGGTGTGGACTAATATGCCATGGCTTACTTCTACCATTTGGCCTCTCCGTGCTGTATCTTCCTTGCCTAGAATATTCTACCTGCCAAATCTGATTCCTTTTCTTAAAACCCATGCTTGCATATCTAGGAAAACTTTTCCTGACAATTGTGCAGGATTTAGCTGTTCTGTTTACTCTAGCATTACTTGAGCAATAGTTTTCAACAGGTGTTTGTATTTTTAAATTTTTTTGCTTCTTTTTTATTTTTGTCTGTTTACTTGATGAAAAGGGACCTTTTTTTTCACGTCTAGTGTCTGACACAGAGTACATTCAACATCTGGTTTGTTGAAAGTTGAGAAGAATGTATATTCTGACAGGTGAAGGTCTAGATGTTTATTCATAGCAAAAAAAGCATTGAGTATTTTCAAAGTTTGCTGACTACTTATAAATAAGTATTTTCTTAGATATGTATACCTAATCAAAAGATGTCTTTGGTAACACAATAATTGTGAAATAATATGTATTATCTATATAATGCAAGTCTGAATATCATTGCTGTCTCTGACACATCTGAACTCGTTGCCAGAGGGTTCAATATCATGACTGCTGCACATATACCACTTTTCACTTGTGTTTAACAGTTTGTGAAATAGATTCCAACTAGCTAGGTTCTGTAATGAGAACACTTCAAATATATTCCTTGATTAAGAATAGTTCATATGACATTGTGAAGTTAAATGCTAATATTTCATGGTAGCAAGAAGAGGTTGGTGTGACAAGGAGCAATGAATGGAGAATCAGAAGGCCCAGTGGCAGATTCTAGCTATACCATAAATGTGGTGTTTGACCGTAATCTCTGATCCTTAGGCAAGTCATACTGGCTGTATATTCAAAATGCATCTGCATACTTCCTGGTACCTCCACTGGTACAGCTGTCATTCCAACTCGCATCTTTTCTTGTCTAGTTTACTGTGGTCCTCTCTTACTGGGCTGTTCCACTTTGCTGCTTCCAATCTGTGATGCACACAGCAACCAGACAATCCTTTGCTTAGTCTTATCAGGTCACTCCCCTGCTAGGAACCTCGACTTGCTTCTCAACATACTTAAACTACCAAGTCCTTTTCTTAGCTCTAAGACTGGATATTTGGCAGCTTGTGCAAGTACCTCATTGACTACCAATCACTCTTCCCCGCCATCACCCTACTCCAGCCACACTGGCTTTTTTGATGTTTTTTAAACATGCCAAACATGTTTCTACTGTAGGAACTCTGTACTTGCTATAACTTCTATCTAGTATCCATTCTTCCTCCACATTGTCATATTACTAACTCTCTCCATTCAGGTCTCAGCTCATCTCACCAACTAAGTTCACTAGTCCCATCTTTATGACCCTCATAAAATAGCATCCCTATCATTCCCCAAGCTCTTAGCTTGTTCTGTTTTTTTCCTCTGACACATCGTCTATTTCTTCCTTTGTTTGTTGCCAATCTCTCCCCAGTAGAATATGAACTATGTGAAGACAGGGTTCACTGCAGTATCCCTGGTGCCCCTACTATATTGTAGATGTGCAATAAATGTTGAATAGATGATGGGTGTACGTCAAGGGAAGCCTCCTAACAGAGAATTTCAGATAAATGTGTTTGTTATGTCTCAAATCATTAAAGTAGAAATTCCTAATGTTGAGTGGTTGGTTTTTTTTAATTATATATTTCTCTTCCAAAGAGCAACATGTCACACTACATATGTCATCCTCAAAACTAGGTCATTCTCCACTTCCTGAGTGCAAACAGCCCTTAAGAATTGCTGAGGAGAGAAAGTCTCGGGTTCTCACTTAAAAGTATGAGGACAAGAATATTTCCAAACTGTCCTAAATGTTGCCTGGATCCTTCTCTTTCAGGTTACCTACAATACTGTCTTCTCTGATGACTCAGAAGTGTTAGAGCACGTTTTTAAAAAGTCACTCAAAAAGCAGCTCTTTCACAGAGATATGAGAAGTTAAGCTGGTAGGTGTCTACGGTGTGCATCACAGGTATCTCAACTAGATTTTTCAGGTGTTGTCTTTTATGATAAGCTTGCTTTGTTCCTGGATGAAGGAGTTGCTTCTCTTCTCAGCAGGTGTGGCCCTTTCCATAACTTGCTCCTACTTGCATGTTAGCTCCTGCCAAAACTCCTGACAAAGTGGAAAATATTACAAAGCACTGTAAGTATTTAGAGGGAAAAACTATTACTCAATGGCTTAAGGGTATTCAGCAGTCCTAAAATCCTAAATCAAGACATATGTGCACATGTGTGTGTATGTGTAACAGCACATGCCCAAAAGTAATTTAGAAACCGCAAGGTGCTTACAGAAATATTTGCATTTGTTGAAAACATGCTCAAATTTGTTGAAGAAACCTTAACTATCCAACACATCCACTATAGCCTCACACACATCCACTTGGCTAGTCATTTCCTATGTGTCCTCTCTCACCTATTCTTCACCAGCATCCTTCTCCCAGGTGTACCTCCTTGGGTCTGTCAAGGGGTCTCTTCACTGTCTTGGCCCATGCAATTTTAAGCAGGAATCTTGGGAACTTCAAAGGCTAGGTGTATTTGAGAATGTGAATTGAAATCCTGCTGGCAAAAAGAAGAGGGACCCAAGATTTGGACCTCAGAATGTTTCTAGTCAGCATTGATCAGATCCCATTATGGGATGCTTCAAGGGTGGCCATAATGGCAGGCATCACTTCCTTCTGGAAGGTCCTCTGGCCAGAGGGTGGCCCCCTACCACACTGTTGAGGGCATGCATTATATTGACGTAGGGGTGAGGAGGTTCATGACCAGGGCAGATGTGAACATGCTCTTAAACTCTGAAGATGCTCTCTCAGCCCTGAAGGAAACAATACCTTATCTCTCACCCTTTTTGTGGTAGCAAGTGAGGAGATAAGATTGCTAAATAACATTTATTATTTCCTTTGTAAGTAGTATATCAGCAGCACAGTATAGTTGGAAAAGTGGGTTTTGAACTACTTCTGAGTATCGATGATCTAGAAAACCTACCATTTAAGGAAAGGAAAAAACTTATTAAGTATCATCCAAATCTCCAAGTTGATTATCCAAGTCTCAGTAATCTAATCTGGGGTCTAATATATATTATTCTGAGTATTGACTTAGAGGTGGTATAGAGATAGTAGACCATGAATAGAGGTTTGTATTAGGCTAAAGTAAATTAAGCTGTCACTGAGATATCTATATACTCTTCTATCTCAGAAGTTGTAGACAGTTCCATTCCTGAGTCTTTGAGGTACTCCTGGAATATTACAGACTGAAAGACATCATCAACTATTCAATTTGTCCAAGCATGTCTAGAAGGGTTACTTTTTTATTTGTCATCATTCTTATGTAAACAAAGTTATATGTACCCTAGAATATTAATTCTGTAAATATCCAGGTCTTTCTGAATTGGCCCAATAATAATAGTAGATAACAATTATTGACCACTTTTAAGATATGTAATAATTCAGGGGTGCCTGGGTGGCTCAGTTGGTTAAGCGTCTACCTTCAGCTCAGGTCGTGATCTCAGGGTCCTGGGATCGAGCCCCACATCCAGCTCCCTGCTTCACTCTCTTCCTCTGCCTGCCCCCCCCCACCGACTTTTGAGCTCTCTCTCCCTCTCTGAAATAAATAAATAAAATCCTTTAAAAAAAAAAGATGTAATAATTAATTTAAAACTCACAATACGGTGCCTGGATGGCTCGGTTGGTTGAGCGTTTGCCTTTGCCTGGGGTCATGATCCCAGGATCCTAGGATCGAGTCCTGCATCAGGCTCCCTGCTCAGCAGGGAGTCTGCTTCTCCCTCTCCCTCTGGCCCTCCGCCCTGCTCATGTTCTCTCAAATAAATAAATAAAATCTTTAAAAATAAATAAACCATAAAAATAAATAAACTCACAATAGTCCTTTGAGGTTGCTGCTATTAGCACCATCATCTCCATTTTATGAATGAGGGAACTGAGACAGAGAGGTAAGATAATTTCCTAAGGTCCATGGTCAGGAAGTAGTAGAGCTGGATTTGAACTCTGGTGGTCTGACTTCAGAATCTACACTCACAAGCGCCGACAGTGCATAACCAAATGAGTTCTCCATGTTTTCCTTACAGGCGTATTGATATGTCAGTCAGCTACCATCCAGGGTGGAGACGGGGGGCGGGGGGGGGGCCAAGGGTTATTGCCTTTATGATAACTAATGACTCAGTCCTCTTGCTCTAAGAGCAAGTTTTCCAGCTTTGAAGTCTCAGCCCAACACACTGAAACAATCTGTTCCTTAGAGAGGGAGACAATTCCTCTACCTCTTGCTCGAAGGACTTCCTAGTAGGCCATTTACTTGCTCCATTTACAGTACTCCAGGCACTTGAGAGGTGGCTGTAGGAATCCTCACGACCCCCACTCAGCAGTTCGCTAAGATGAAGCTTCAGCATCTGAGCTTCTCACTGGAAAAGCTAGTAGATTAGTCCATCATATGGGTGTTTTATGGGGAAGAAGTTAGTAGGGAGAGTCTCTAACCCAGGGCAGTAGCACAACTAAATCAACAAAGCAAGAAGATTTAAGGGAATTTACTGGCAAGAGTCCTAGGCCTATAAATGAGAGAAGGAAAATTTGAACCAGTCCTGAAATAAGGAAAACTTAGAAGCAGATATAAAAAGAGCAAGTACAGGGGCGCCTGGGTGGCACAGCGGTTAAGCGTCTGCCTTCGGCTCAGGGCGTGATCCCGGCGTTATGGGATCGAGCCCCACATCAGGCTCTTCTGCTATGAGCCTGCTTCTTCCTCTCCCACTCCCCCTGCTTGTGTTCCCTCTCTCGCTGGCTGTCTCTATCTCTGTCGAATAAATAAATAAAATCTTTAAAAAAAAAAAAAATAAAAAGAGCAAGTACAGAACCAGGGAAACAGCAGACCAAGGAGCAGCGGTCTCAACAATAGATGAGAAGGTGACCCTTGACAAATGGTAAAACTGAGTGGCTCCAGGCAGTTGCCTCTCTATGACCTTGGTAGTGAGCTAGGTGGGAGAAACAGTTGCATTTAAAGGGCCAGTGCTGCTGATGCCTGGCAGGATTGTGAGCTTCTAGCCTTGGGACGAATTGGTAACTGGATATGCTGGACTAGGACCCGATCTGCAAAGCTCCCTGATGCACAAGAGTCCACCATTGTGTTGATCTGTAAACAGATTCCATCTCCCCAAAGTTCTTGGAAACCAGATAGCCCTGATCTCACATCTGCGCTCTAGTCTAGAGAAATGAGGGTAGGCTCTTGGGCCGGGCAGGGAAGAGATGAGTAGTAGGGCATGGCGCAGGTGGTTCCTCTGTTATCAGTGGGTATGGTTTACTTCAGGTGGGGCTCCTGAATGTGATGTGGTGGCTCGTGGTTCAAACAGAGCTGCTCTTTCTGTTGGCACGTTTGTCTATGAGCATTATTGCAAGACCTGGTTCTTCTTTTCTACCAACACCATTCTCTCAAATTGTTTGAGCTTTCACTTTTGCCCATTTTTCCAGGCCAGGTCAGTTGCTCATGTGGTGTGGCCAGGTATTTAGGCAATTTCCCTTCGCATGCAGCTATCAGCAGTTCTGCTTAAGCATCCTCTGAGTCTTGGACCCAAATTAGGATGTGGTATCATTTATAGACAGTTCTTGAGAAAACCACCAACATTTTGCTGTGCACTGGCAGCAGGACAGATCATGGTGTTTACCAAGACCATTCTCGCAGGGAGAGGGTATGTAGATAATGGGAGAGCCTGGAGATGGGTATTGTTTTCAAAGATGGGATTGCAGGCTGCACAGAAGGCAATGAATTTCTCCAACCTCTCCAAAAGCCAGAACAAAGAGATGCCTTTGTACTTCTCCACCTCAGATGCATTCAGAGCTCCATCATAATGTTGCACAAGGTCCCCTCCCAGAGTGGGCACGGCCTGTTAGAGTATAAGCAGAAAAAACAACTCCTCCTACACTTAGTCAACAGACTAACAAAGGCCGCCACCTTCACACTGAAGCCCATGTGCTCGCTGAACACAATCATGTAGTTGTCAGATCTGCGTGACTGTAGCAATGGGCTTGAGCCTTAGATTTGGGCAAGAGCATCCAATCATCCCTCAAAGAGCCAGCCCTGCAGTGGCACCAGCCAGGATTAGTACCAGGAACAGAGAATATGGGCAGGAGAAAAAAGGATCCAAAATGACATGTGAGGGACGCCTGGGTGGTTCAGTCGTTAAGCGTCTGCCTTTGGCTCAGGTCATGATCCCAGGGTCTTGGGATTGAGTCCCCTATCGGGCTCCCTGCTCAGTGGGGAGCCTGCTTCTCCCTCTGCCTGCCGCTCCCTCTGCTTGTACTCTCTGACAAATAAATAAAATATAATCTTTTTAAAGAAATGACATACGAGAGGGCTTCAGGCTCATTTTTATTGAGTCAGTCTAGTTGAAATGTGCAAGTTCAGACAGTCCTTTTTCTGACCTCTAAGCAAATGGCAAATATCACTTCTTTCTTATAGTTTCTTATAGTTCTCATATTTAACTCTAGTTGATTTGAGATTTATTCTGGTGTGTTATATGAGGCACAAGTCTGAATGGACATGTTCATACAAGGCACTATTATGTGCTGTGTTAACATTTGTTTGTTTGGTCACTGTTCCTAGTTCAAGGTACACTGGGGCCAGAGATGATAAAGATCATAAGGAATGTGCTCCTTGCTCTGCAGCAGCTTATTATCCATTTGAGGAGATGAGATGTACATAGGGTAAATGTACATACAAAGCAGCATGTGAAATACAAGGGTTTTTTTTGTGTGTTTTTTTCCCTCTGATTTTTTTTTCTTATGACTTTTTTTTTTAAAGAGTATTAGGGGAATAGAAATTTATTCCTTTTGCTTGGGATAATAAGAGTTTTCCCAGAAGGAATGTGATTTGAGATGGGCCTTCAGGGATAGGTAGTTATCTTAATCTTGATTTGTTGGTTGCAATGAACAGAAAACCACTTGAATCATCTCAATAAAAATGATGAAGGATGGTTGGAAGAAAGGCAGGCAGTAACAAGCTCCTCCCCTCCCCAAGAGGAAAATACCCTTAAAAGGATTAAGGATTTTACACCACCCTGGAAGGAGCCGGCTACCCTTTCCCACGTGATGGATAGATGACAAAAACCTGATTGGGTGACAGGTGCAGGGAGGGTTAATCAGATTAAAACAGCCGCCAATAAGGCTACAAAAACCCCTAGACTTAGAAACTCCACTGGCAACACTCTCAGGTCCCCTCCCTCTTTGGGAGCTTTGTACTCTATCACTCAATATACTTTACTACCACTCAATAAACTTTGCTTTGCTGCCCACCACTCTGTCAGGTCTACCTCTTCATTCTTCAAAGCAGCATAACCAAGAACCACAGGCAACAAAGGAGAAAAAATCCTGTAACAAAAAGAGGGAGTTATCTACTCTCTCACTTCAAAGAATGTATATGAAAAGTAAACTGGCAAAAATATGAACAGATCTATGCACAAGGCTATTTACTATGCCGTTATTTGTAATAGCAAGAGTTTGAGAGCAACCCAGATGTTAGAATAGGACTAGCTGAGAAAACTATAGTACATCCACACAATGGAGGATTATGCTTCAATAAAAAGGAAAGAAGAACTCTATATGTGTCTAGGTTAACTATTTCAGAATGGAGCTTAGTGTAAGAAGCAGAGAGGGATGTAAAAAAAAAAAAAAGAGATGCCTGGATGGTTCAGTTGGTTATGTGTCTGCCCTTGGCTCAGGTCATGGTTCCGGGGTCCTGGGATCGAGTCCTGCATATTGGGCTCCTTGCTTAGCAGGGAGCCTGCTTCTCCCTCTACCTGCACCTCCCCCCCCCCCACTTGTGCTCTCTCTCTCTGACAACTAAATAAATCTTTAAAGGAAAAAAAAATATGCTTTTATCTGTAGAAAGAAACATTACAATAAACCAAAAATTAATAAAATGGTAACCAAATGGGCAAGGAGGAAACAGAGCAGAGGGCATAGAATTTACCTTGAGTTCATCTTATAACATGATTTTTGACCTTAGAACCATGTAAATATTGCCATGATTGGAAAACAAAAATCAAAATGAAAAGAGCTATTAAAAGGTAGTATTCTAACACCTGCTGATAGGTAATAGAGTGTGACCAGGCCACTTGAGGACCAGAACTACAAAGCAAGAAGCCAATGCAATGTCTTCCATTTCCATTAGTGATTTATTCATTTATTTTATTCCACATATTTATTGAGCACTTACCATGTACCAGGAACTAGGCACAGGAATCAGGCATAGAGCAAAGAACCAAACAGGGAGAAAAAGACCCGACCTCATGGAGCTTACATTTTAGTGATGGGTGACAGAAAATAAACACATAAGTACAATTTATAGTATGCCATATGATGATAGCGCTATGGAGAAAAATGAATTAGGGAAAGAGGATTAGGGGTGTGGGTGGGGACAGGATTGCAATTTTAAACAGAGTGGTCAGGGAAAGTATCACTGAGAAGACGACATCTGAGCAAAGGTATGAAGGAGGTGTGTGGGCAAGACATGCAGGTAAAGAGGGAAGAACATGAAATAGAACAGAATGGCAAGTGCAAAGGCCCTGAGGCAATAATGTGCTGGCTTCAAGAAAAACAAGGTCTGCGTGGCTAAACTGGAATGAATGGGGGGTGGAGAATCATAGAAGATGAAGTCAGGGGGATGGAGGAACGATTCCATAGGGCGTAGTAGGCCACTGTAAAGACTTTGACTTTAAAATGAGAAGAAAAGGGAAGATTTTGAGCCCAAAAGTGACATAATCTGATTTATATTTTAATAAGAGCCCTCTCTTCTCTGTTTCTGGCACGTTTGCCAGTTTCTCATTCCCCTTATTCTCTCACAAAATTTCTGCTTACTCATGGCTTCTGTGTTCCCTTCATAACATCAGCTTACATGTGGTTTGGTGTTGTAACAACTGTTGACATTTCAGCTCATACGCCCAAGTGTGACCTAATCACTCAGTCTCTCAGTGTCCCAGTTCCAGATTCTTGGGTGACATAATGTTAGAATCACATATTATTTAGGCTAACTAATATTAGTCCACTGTGATAGAACAAGCTGAGGCCAGCTCTCAGAGGTGAACAGGATCCTACAACATTTCCAAGAAGGGATTATAGACTGAGAGGTAATGGCTAGCACATCAACTTCATCAGGTACCCCAAATATTTTGGGTTCTCAGTACATACCTAAAAGTCAATACATCTAGCTTATTTAGTAAGCAAACCTATAATCACATCATAGGACGTAGGGCTCAGTGACCGCTTACAGGTAGCAATAATAATAGATGACTTTATAATGCTCTATACTGAAACCGCTTTAAAACGATTTGTGGTAAGGACCAGTTTTCTTATTTTTACTTCCAAATTGTAAGAGAATGATACTTTTGTAAAATATAAGGAAAATACATTCTTAGAACAAATAAATTTGAGAAGATATACAAAATTGAAACCTAATTTTTTTTATTAGATTCAACACACAGAAAACTGCTCTGTCAAATTGCTAAAAAAAGTCTCTACATGCTTAGTCTCCATTTCTGTACTTACCATGCACTAGTCACAAGCAGTTCCACACTTTAAATAGCACACTCATTTATCCAAATAGTAGCTACATTTTGCAATCACGACAGCAGGTGAATGGCATTTCACATTCTGAGTGAGTACATGAAAAAAAGAAAGTTATGTTGTTTGCACTTTCCTCACTCTGCTCAGTGAATAAGTTTAGTGTCCTGCATATCGTTTCTAACAAACCCTCGTTGACTGAAATATTTCCCTGGTTTAAGGACATATTTCGTCACATGAACAACAATGTGTAATCTGCTCTATTTAGATTTATTATTACAGATTAGCTCTACTGCTAAGTATGCCTGAAATAGGTTTGATTTTCTCTTGGGTTAGAAATGGGAGAAACCAGGGGACAAAGGAATTATCTTTCTTAAATTTCAGAGACAAAGAAAAAGAGTTCACACTGAATTAGAGGGAAGGCTGTTTCTAAATGTTCGCCTTTCATAAAGATTTAAAATCCTGCTTCTGTAGACAAGGACCATTTTCTGTCTTCCTTCTTTTCTTTATTTTAAGGACTGTTTTCTTAATTTAGCAAGTATTTAGGTTTAATTGCTATGCTAAGTTCTCTATAGAGAGAATTAAACTGATTTAAGCCCAATATTTTATGGTTTCATCATCTAAGACAAAAGCAGCAACCAGTATAAGTGAAGAAATAATAAATAAATCATATTTACAAACAACCACTGTACAATCATTGATCTGAGAGAAATCATAGAATAAGATTACTCTTGTAGTAGCGAACTTTGACTATTGGTTTATTTCCCAAGACTATATGATTTTCTTTGTCCACAGAATTCTGGGTAACCAGAATTTTAAATTACACACAAATGTAATTTAAAAATTTCTGAAATGGTTATGGGGAATTAGACAGGAGCATTTAACTCCCTTAGTACTGCCTTGGATTTCTTTCAAAGATAGTTACAAATGTTCCAAGTTTTGTTTTTATTCACACAGTATCAAAACAGTTCACATTCCCTTAAGCAGGAAAAACAAAACAATACCCACCTTGACCCTTTGCCACAATCTGCTCTTTAAATAACAGAAACAGAAAAAAAAAAAAGAGAGAGAGAGAGAGAGAGAGAGAGAGAAGCTATTTTTAAAGAATTATTTCAAATGCATCATTGCCAGGAATTTAAATTGTTCTCCATACCAATTGTTATGAAAATACAATATTGTTTTCAAAATATTCTATACCTTTTAGAAAGAGATATCAATGTTTTTCTTGTGTTGTTTTTTTTTTTTGTTTGGTATCAATATTTTTCTTAAGAAAAACAGGTCTAATGGTGGAGGTTTTATAAGATACAAATTAGTAAATATTCCCTAAAATCACTTGTAAAAAGTTCTGCACTTATTCCCTATCCATCCCGAAAGCCCCCATTTTCCAGAGGTGGATATATGGAGGATGTCCGTTATTTTTTCTGCTTAGCTCATCCTCTTCTCACTCCCCCACCCACCTGATTGGTGGGAGACATTTCTCCCTGGATCTCTTGCATATCTACATATCTTGTGAGTGAGGCACTGGTTGCCCTTGTTCTGGATTATCTTTTCAAGAATGTTTACACAGCCAACAGCCTTGCGTCTCTCTGGAACAAAGAGCAGGTTTGTTTACTATCCAGCATGATAAAGATACTGTGTCTTCCCACAGCCAAGGTCAGGCATGTATACTACCCATTATAAAAAAATCTGGCTCCCCTAACTCCGGGTTCCTTGTCTGTAACACAACCCACTGGGTATGTAAGCATCACTTGGCTCCCTTCATGTCCCACCCTGTGGGAATCAGAGCTTGGGACCAGCACAAATGCTGGTACTCTGGCTACTACTATTGGTATGAATGACATATTGTTCTTTCGCTCTCACGCAGGAATCTTGTGTCTTCTGCCAGAATCTATCAAACTGTGGCAGGCTAACTTGTTAACTTGCTAGTAAAGCAAAATTCATAGGTTTCTAACATCACCCCAGTTTCTGCTTCGAGTTCTTTCCTAAGACACATCTGTACCTTTGCCCTTCAGCTTCCTGAGAAGAACCCTGTGTCTGCATAATAAATCTCGCTTTTATTTAGGCTTCGATGGGCTCCCATTCCTTGTAATCAAAATAGTCTGATCCAGCCAAGAAAATCTGTTTCTTTCTGAAATCTGAACAACAGAAGGAAATGTTCAAGTGGTTTTCTAAGTGGTTCCATTCAACAAATCTTTGTTGAGCCACCACAACATTCCATGTATTATGCTGGATGTCGGGGCTACAACAGTAAATAGCATTTGGTTCGTAGTGTTTCAATTTTCATAAGAGAAGCAGCCCAGAAGATAAGTAAACCAACACACAGTAATTGCAAATAGTGAGAAGTGCTATGAAGAAAACAAAACCAGGACAAAGACAGAGTAGAAAGGGAGGTTACTTTGCAGAGAGTGATTGGAGAAGGTGACTTTGAGAGAGGCAGATTTAAGCTGAAATGTGGCAGATAAGAAGGCAGACGATCAGAACAAATTGAAGCAACAGTAAGTGCCTTGAGATGGGAAAAGCTTAGGAAATGTGAAAATTGAGAAAAGAACAAAATGCGTAGTGAGTAAGAGGAAGAAGCCCAGGTAGCACAGAGGCAACTTAGGCAAGAGCCAGATTATTGAGGGCCTTACAACAAAAGGAGTTTGAATTCACTCTGTGTACGATGAGAAGCTATTGAAGAGCTTTAAGCCCTTGAGTGACAGGACCCAAGTTAACAAAAAAATGATTTTTGTGGGGTGCCTGGCTGGCTCAGTCGGAAGGGCCTATAAACTCTTGATCTTGGGGTTGTGGGTTCAAGACCCACGGCAGGTGTAGAGATTACTAAAAAAATAAATACACTTAAAAAAAAAGATTTTTGGTGTTGTGTGGAGGATAGTTGGAGGAAAGCAAAGTGGAAATGGAGAGGAGTTTGCTTTGTTTAGGAGAGAAATGACAGTGGCTGAGAACAGGTGGTAGCAGCAGAGATTGAGAAAGTGGATTCCTTGTCCTGTTTAGTTTGATACTTCTGTACAGTATCGAAGGGTAGCTATCAAGTTGGCCACTAAAGATGGGAGCCTCAAGTTAGATGCAAGATCCAAGTTAGACATATATATTTGGGGATCCTCAATATATACATGGTATTTGCTCCCAGGATCCTAATCTTTAAGTCTTCTTTCAGTTTATTCTTTCTCAGGCCTTGGTGGTCACCTTCTCCAATTCAGGATATGTAGGAACTTCTGAATCTCCGGCAAGCCACCCACAGAACATGGAGAACCAGGAACATCATCTCTAAATTTCTCTCTACCTAATGGTGCCACCATTACTATGTTTTCTACCATGGCTCTTCCATGTCGGTAAGGGCCTTCCTAAAAGGTGGCCTCTTTCCAGAGTCCCTGACTGAAAGGAAGCTTTGCTTTCAGCCCCCACCTCAACCTACCCGGAAGGTTTCAACTGATGTAGTTTAATGGGCTAGGATCCTGGGTCCTTTTTCAGATTTATATTTTATCACATTCATGTCCATAAACTGAAATAACATTCCTCCTCCCTCAAGCCTGTTTTTTCTATAATGACTGCTTTTGTTTTTAAGAGAGAGAGAGAGATAGGAGGGGCAGAGGGAGGAGACAGAGAGATCGATGCAGGGCTTGATCTCACAACTCTGAGATCATGACCTGAGCTGAAATCAAGATTCAGATGCTTAACTGATTGAGCCACCCTAGTGCCCCTAAATGACTGTTTTTTAAACAGCTTTTATTTATTTATTTATTTATTTTTAATGATTTTTATTTATTTATTTGACAGAGAGAAGGGGGAGAGAGAGAGCACAAGCAGGGAGAGTGGAAGGCAGAGGGAGAGGGAGAAACAGGCTCCCCCCTGAGCAGAGAGCCAGATGATGTGGCACTCAGTCCCAGCACCCTGGGATCACGACCTGAGCCAAAGGCAGGTGCTTAACTGACTGAGCCACCCAGGTGCCCCTAAAACAACTTTTTTGACATATAAGTTGCATACCATAACATTCATCCATTGGGGTGTACAATTCAATGAGTTTTAGCAAATATGCAAAATTGTGCAACCATCACCCCAACTGAATTGTAGAACATTTCCATCATCCCCTAAACAACCTTTGTGCTCATTTGCAGTCATTCCTTGTTCCCTCCCCTGAGGGCCTAGGTAACCACTAATCTATTTTTGGCACTTTTTTGGCCTTTTCTAGACATTTCATACCAATGAAATCATACAACATGTGGTTTTTTGTGTCTGTCTCCTTTTATTGAGCATGTTTTTGAATTTCATCCAAGTTGTATCATATATTAGCATTTCATTCCTTTTTTATTGCTGAATTTCCTTCTATCGTATGGTTATACCACATTTCGTTTATCCATTCACTCACTGATGGTCGTTTGGGTTGATTTTGGCTATTATGAATAGCTGCGCAAATAGCACTTGTATTCACCAACCTGACTCAGCTGTTGAAGGAATTACTTAATTTTTTAAATTAAGGGTTAAGATGGTGTAATTTGGGATGATTTTCCCTCAATTTTCCAAATTTTCAGGACTTTGGTTATACTGTGTGCATAGTTTTAAAGGCAGATTTCATTCACTTGACTTAAGATGTATCATGAAATAGTTCAACCATATACAAAGGCATAAGAAGTATAATAAAAAACACTCATGTACCTATCACAGCTCAAGAAATATCTCTCTGTCCAAGAGATAACCGTTATCATGAATTTGCATTCACATTTTCATTCATGTATATTTACTTTACTAACATATATACATTCTTACAGAATATACAGTATTTTTGCATGATCTTAGACTTGATATACACTTTATGAAAAATAGTGGTACCATATATTTTTTTTAGTACTAAAAGATTTTATTTATTTATTTATTTGACAGAGAGAGACAGCCAGTGAGAGAGGGAACACAAGGTGGGGGAGTGGGAGAGGAAGAAGCAGGCTCCCAGCAGAGGAGCCCAATGTGGGGCTCGATCCCAGAACCCTGGGGTTACGCCCTGAGCCGAAGGCAGACGCTTAATGACTGAGCCACCCAGGCGCCCCCAATAACCATATATTCTTGTACAGTTCTCCCTGTACACAGATGCAAGAGTTTCTCTAGGGGTATATACCCACAGGAGGAATTTCTGGGTCACATCATATGTGTATCTTCAAATGAACTAAATATTCCCAACCATTCTCTAAAACGGTTGTATCATTTTACTTTTAGGAAATCAGTTTGTAAAAAATTCTGCTGTCCGTTTTTACAATATACGCAATAACCAAATACTACAAGAGAATAAAGTGACAAGAAATGGAGGCTAAAACAGAGTAGTAAAGTAACCCAAATCTGTCATTTATAACTTCTCTCAAGTGTATGCAACTTAGCTCTCCTTCTCCTTTCCTTCTAGCTGTACTCAACTCTCAGCTCTCCCATGAAAAGCATGAGTGTGATATATTATTTATAAATACTAAAATCCCTGAATTCTTTCTACAAGGGTGAGTCATGTTAAGGTGGAGTTCCTTTTTTTTTTTTTTAATATTTTATTTATTTATTTGAGAGAGAGAGCGAGAGAGAGTGAGCATGCACTCGAGGTGGGGCAGGGCAGAGGGCAAGGGAGGGGCAGAGGGAGAGGGAGATGTAGACTCTCCACTGAGCCTGGAGCCCTTCGTAAGGGTGGGCGGTGCTCCACCCCAGGAGTCCGGAACACAACCTGAGCTGAAGGCAGATGCCTCACTAACTGAGTCACCCAGGAGCCCCTAAGGTGGAGTTCCTTAATAATCTAGTATTTTATTGACCTTCTCTTCCTTAAATATTGCCATGGGTTTCTTCTCTACCAGCCTGAACTTTACGATTTTTTTTTTCACTCACAACCGTGGAGTATTAAAGAGCTGAAACTCTGTTTCATATACAAATACAGATACAATATAGAGATATAGATATCAAGTAAGTTCTCTCAGTGAAGAGCTATGATATAGTTGTAAGAAAACAATAAATTTGGTATAAGAAACTGTAGTCCCAGTTGTTTGTTAATTTAGATGCATCTAACTTTAAACAAATTTAACACTGCATATGTAAGGATTAAAAGAAATCAGAGCAAATTTTGGAATATAAGTATTCCTCCTGAAATATTTTATCTTATGATTCCTTTCAAACACTTTCTCCTGTATATGCTTAACATGGACTCAAATGTAGTTTGCTACTAAACTGTAGGTACTATCGGTCTCCTCTGCAGCTTGGAGGAACATCAAGGATGATGAATGGGGTGAGGTTGGTAGGGGTGGAGAGTGGGAGGAGAGAGAGAGAGCCTTCAAAATATAAGCTTGTGAAAGGAAAAAAGGAGAGAGAGTAAGAAGAAGAGACAAACCAAGAAACAGACTCTTAGTTATAGAGAACAAACTGATGGTCACCAAAGGGGTGGTGGGTGGAGGGATGGGGGAAATAGGTGATGAGGACTGTAGAGGACACTTACCACGATGAGCACTGAGTATTATATGGAAGTGTTGAATCACTATATTGTACACCTAAAACTAATATAACACTGTATGTTAACTGTACTGGAACTAAAATTAAAAACTTAACCAAAAAAATGAAAACAAACAAAACAAAATACAAGCTCATGGAAGTTTGTCAACATTGTCTTTTTTTTTGTTCTCACCAGCAAGCCACCTTAATCCATTTGTCTTGCCTCCTGGCCCCCTGGTTCTCTCTGAAGCTGCCTTACTTTCTCCTGTGCATTTCTTTCCCACCAGTCCTATTGTAAGAGGACTGGATTTACAATATGCGAAGTACTCCCTTCTTCTGTCTTTCCTTTCACTCTATGATCCCATCCCTAAAGAAAATGCACTCTTTCATCTCACAGATGCTTTTCTGCCCTTCCTGGTGGACAATTACAGAGCAGGGATTGCAAATCCGAATGCCTGTAGGAGCCAGAAGGATATTTTGAGTGGGGATGATGGGGCAGAGATCATGGAGAACTGGAGCGATGCCCTGTCGAAGGGGGCAACTGCTACTGAACTTAGGTTGACTCTTACTATGGAAAAATGGGATCCCAACATTGCCAGGTCTTTTGATTTTTCAGAAGACCTGGAAATCCAGATTTTGTGTTGGAATTTTCCCACCGTTAAATGTTGTCAACTAACTCAATAAAGACAACAGCAACAGACCTTTTGCAGAATTGACAATGCAGAATTGAGAAAATGAGTAGAGAGGTACAAGGTCTGGGTGGTCAAATAAAATATATAAGGACCTAAGCAGGTGAAGTAAGATGATCTAGCCGACAAAGAGCTGGGAAAGAAAGAGGGTAAGAAGAAAAAAGGTGCCGGAGTTGAGCAATCCAGATGTGGAGAGGTAGGTGGGTTGTGAGTCTGGGGCTGCGGAGACACTCTAAGAGGAAGGACCCTTTCTCAAGGTAGAGGTGGGTGAGGAAAGAGCATGAATAAGTGCGGGTGAATATGGATCAGAAATGGGATTCCTTTTAATGTTCTTCAGAGAAATTAGATAAATATTGGAATTTTTTAAAAGTTTTTTTGGGATGCAGGATTGGCCTTTTAAAATTTGACTCCACATGGAGACCAGATCACTTTGAGTCCTGGGGATGAGTAGGAATAAGATTCTTGCAGACAATAGAAAACAAGTCTGAATAATTTAAGAAAACAGATTGATTGGAAGGACATTGGGTACATCAAAGAATTGGTAGGAAAACTGGCAAAGTTGGGCTCAGAAAGTGAGCAGGAACTGAGGGGGCGAAGCAGTCGAGAATACAGCTGGATCATACTACCGGAACAGTCTGCTTATCTTGTCGCTACTAGACATTCACTGTTTCACCCCTTAACTCTGCTCTCACTGCTGTCACTCCAACGGATGCTGCCACCAGCACCAGACCTATTAACGCTGTAATATGCCATTCTTGCTTCTTTGTATCAAGACTCCAAGTCCTGAGTGGGGAGTTTCCAGACGGTTGACATTAGATCACATGCCTATTCCCTAGCAGTGAGGAATCTGGGAGAACAGGTATTGGGTGTTTTTGGCCTCCTTGATGGGAGGCAGAAACTGCCTCCTGCCTGAACTCATTTGATGATCATTCCCAAATAGGAAGTCTATTGGCATCACCAAGTACGGAAGCCATACATGTACTATAGAACCTCAGTAGAGGCAGTACCTTGTGTGAAGGATGATTAGGAGATGGCCACTGTATCAGTCAGAGTAAGATTCATTTTGCTGCAGTGCTGAATGACTACAAAATCTCAGCAGCTTACAGCAACAAAAGTTTATCCCTCACTCATGCCCATTGCAGAGTGTCCATATTGTCTTCACTTTCGGACTCAGGCTAATGAAGCCTCTCTACCTGGAACACTGCTGATCTCACAGCAGCAGGGGTGGGGCATGAGGAGAGCATAGCAAGCCATACTCTGACTCTTGGAAGTGACAAACATAACTTCTGTTCACATGTTATGGGCCAAAACAAATCATATGTCCAAACCTGATATGTGATATGATCCCAAGGAGGGGCAATTACTATTTTTGTAAAGAATAAGGTGTAACCCTGCCATTATCAGGGAGGAGAGAAGGGTGTGTTAGGTAGTGGGAATGAGCAAATTAGAGGCAAGAAATAGAACGATGTTTGGGAAGTAAATAGTGTGCTATTAATGAAGTATAAGGCTCAAGGCAGGAGAAAATAAGTGGTAGTGACAGAGGGGAATAGACAATACCCTTGTCTTCAGGATAAAGAGCGTGATCCTTATTCTGTAGGCAATGAGGCATCCTTGTGGGTATTTAAACAGGAAGACGGCATCACTGGATTTATGCTTTAGACAGATTGCTCTATGGGAAGGAGATTTGAGAGAGATCTGTTAGGAAGCTACTGCATTTGTTCAGGTGAAGAGCGATGACAACCTCAACCAGAGAAGCTAATGGGGTGAGGACTTGGAGACAGAGAGGAGGCAGAATGGCTGGCTACGTTGATTGATCAGATATGAAGGGTAAGAGAAAGGAGGGAGAGAGGATGCTCTCAAGTGTCCAGCCTGGGCAATTTAATGTCTTTTACCTTCCTACCAAATAATAAAGCTGAGTGTCCAGCACCACCAAAGCATCTTACAGTTTAGAATCTTCTCTTTCCCTCAATGTATACATAGGACAAGGCCAAAAGCTCCCAAGAAAATCAGAACGGTTACATATCACCATCAAATCCTAGCGTAAAAAGAGAGAAGTCAGATATGAATGTTCTTCCACAAGTGACTACCTGATCTCTTTTTTCCATTTATCTTCCTTTTTATCTTCCTATCTTGCTTCTTATCCTATCCTTTATGGTGCAGTGTTGCTGGAGTGAGAAGGATATTCACTTTCACACATGACTGATGAAAGTATAAATTCCAGCAAGCTTTTTTTTTCCCCAGCAAGATTTTTGGAAAACAATTTGGCAATACGTTCCAAGAACCGAACTGTGTTCAGACTTTGGCCGGAAAATTCTACATTTAGTAATCAAACATAAGAAAATAATTATCAGTGGACAAAGATTTATGTACAGAAATGTTTATTCCAGGGGCACCTGGGTGGCTCAGTTAGCTGGGCAGCTGCCTTCGGCTCGGGGCATGATCCTGGAGTCCCAGGATGGAGTCCTGCATCGGGCTCCCTGCTCAGCAGGCAGTCTGCCTCTCTCCCTAACCCTCCCTCCTTTCATGCTGTGTCTCTCTCTCTCAAATAAATAAATAAAATCTAAAAAAAATGTTTATTCCAGCAATATTTATGATTGTAAAATAACTGTAAACAACCTCAATGTAAAAATTGGGGTACTGTTAGGACACACCTATGTTTTCATTATAATATTTTCAAAGGATTTTAAATGAAATAGAAGAATGCTGATATTATATGTTAAGAAAAAAACAAGATATAAAAGGAAATACTTATTATAATATCAAGTTGTTTAATAGGAGCAGAGAAAAAACTGGAAGAAATTACATCAGAGAGTTGTGATATTGTGGATGACTTTCGTTTTCCTTATTTTCTTTTCACTGTCCCCAAACTTTTGGAAAGTAATGATTTCTTTTATAATCAGAAGAAAAGGCAGTTTCCCAACCCCACCCCACCTGCACTTCTTAGATCAGCTCTTAGCCGATAAGGCAAGGTTAGTGACAGCGTGAAATAGTTAAGACAGGTAAGTTAACTCAACTCCTGGAGCAAATTACTAGAAAAGAGGGTGCAGCTTCAAGCTGAGCTGCACTTACCTACCCGTAGAAGCTTAGCGATTAGTTAGTAGCTGATTAATGCTGCATAAGATACCTGCCAGAATTACAGAGAAGAGCTGAGCTTTTGAATTTGCCCCTTAGAGGTTAGGATTGGAGGGTAGAAGATACAAAGCCACCAGTGGGGCTGAACTAAAAGAGATGGTCTCTCACCTTCTGCCACTTCCTCCATCCTTCAACCAGAACAGCTCTGCCATCGGAGTGTCTCCTCACCTTGCAGGCCAGGACCAAGGCTTAACTCCTCCCATCCAATTCCTGGCTCTGAATAATCATCGGGAAGAGAGCAAGCATGGCCTGGGAAACATGTCGCTGTCTACCCTATGGTTAATTAGGCCCTTAAAAATTGGTCACCAGCCAAAAAACATTAGAGGGAGAGGGAGAAAGAACCTACCAGCTCCTTCAATTACATCAGTGATTTACTAGGCAGGTGGTACAGTTTTCCCTGTTATACCATCCAAGGAAAGAGTAGAGAGAAGGAGACAGATTCAGAAAATATTTAGGAGGCAGGATAATCAGGGCTTTGTGGTTGATCATATGGGCACAGGGAAGGGGAGGGAGGAATCACGGATGACTGGGGACTGTCTGAGGTCAGAGGGACTAAATATGGCAGGACCAGGGCTGAGAAGGTGGCCTGTGGATTTGGTTTGGTGGTGTCAACCAAGGAGATGGAGGAGATGGCTCCCTTGATCTGGATCTTGGTTGCTCACAGGGAAAATAAATGTATTAATGATGATGGCAGACAATTTTCTTATTATCAGAGAAGTAGTACAAATATGGAAAGGAAACACTAGAATAAACTGTGTGGAATTGGATTGGATGTATAGGTAATGCTGTGAACTCACAAATGTTTTACTGTGTAGATAGATACAGATGTAGATGTTGGATAGGCATAGAACTTTTCCTGGCTCTTTTTGGCAAGATGCCTGAAATCAATGGTGCTCTTGTGAAAAAAAACAACTTAGCACCCAGATCTTTGTTTCTTTTTTTTTTTTAAAGATTTTATTTATTTATTTGACAGAGATAGAGACAGCCAGCGAGAGAGGGAACACAAGCAGGGGGAGTGGGAGAGGAAGAAGCCTGATGTGGGGCTTGATCTCAGAACTCCGGGATCACGCCCTGAGCCGAAGGCAGACGCTTAATGACTGAGCCACCCAGGCGCCCCACAGATCTTGGTTTCTAAACACCTTACTTAAAGGAACCAGGGTTCATTGAATAAGTTACCAATTCCAGGGCTGTTCTGCGAGAAACACATGATGAGTCTGAAGCATCTGCTTGCTGCAGAAAATAAGGAAGCTCTCAAAAATTATTGGGAACATGTTGGGGTGCCTGGGTGGCTCAGTTAAGTGACCGCCTTCATCCGAGGTCATGATCCCAGGGTCCTAGGATCGAGTCCCACATCAGGCTCCCTGCTTAGCAGGGAGCCTGCTTCTCCCTCTGCCTCTGCCAGCTGCTCCCCCTGCTTGCATGCTCACACTCTTTCTTTCTCTGACAAATAAATAAATAAAATCTTTTAAAAAAAATATGGGGAACATGTTAAACGATACAGGATTCAACCGGAAGAGGCTCCCACTGGCCAAATATGAAACAAATTGAGCACTAAAATAAATAATATTAGTAATGGATTATAAACTACTGAATATAATAGGAATCCATAAATCTACACTGATACAAAGAAATGAATAAATAAACAGAAAGCTCTACTTTATGGTAGAATGCCAACTAATTAATGTAGAAGAAATAATGTAATTAGAAAATCACCATGTGGTAACAACCCTAGTAATTATTGATTCAGGCAAAATAGTGGGTGAAATCTTGACAAGAAAAAGGATATTTACATAGTCCCAAAGTATCTCCTTATAAAATACTTAGAAATTATTTTTAGATTAATAACTAATTAATTAGATTTATAGTGGAAAAACAAAATGAGAAGAGCTAACATTACCTGTAACAGAACAAATTGACATTGTAGATTTCCTAATAAGATGCACTGAGAGCACAGCATCACATTTGTGATATTCCTGTCCCCCAAATCATAACCTGAATCTAATCATGAGGAAACAATAGACAAAGCCAAATTGAAAGCCTTCAAAATGTCTGACCTTCAAAAATGTCAAGATCTTAAAGACAAGAAAAGCTTGAGCAATTGTCCAGATTGAAGAAAATACATGACAACTAAGTGCTGTGCATGCTTCTGGGTTGGGTCCTAGAACAGAAAGGAAAGGGGAAAATAGGAAGGCTTTAAAAAAATTATTTGTTGGAGCACCTAGGTGGCTGAGTTGATTAAGCGTCTGCCTTCAGCTCAGGTCGTGATCTCAGGGGCCTGGGATTGAGCCCCGGGTGAGGCCCCCGGCTCAGCGGGGAACCTGCTTCTCTCTCTCCCTCTGCCATTCCCCCCCCCCCCCCCCCGCTTGTGCTCTCTGGCTCTCTCTATCTCTCTGTCAAATATATAAATAAAGTAAAAAATTATATGTTTTGGTTTTTGTTTATTTTGTTTTATGGTTGCTATCATGGACAGTATTGGGATAATTGGTGAGATATGAATGAACTCTGTGGATTAGACAGTACTGTATCAACGTTAATTTCCTGATTTTGATAGGAATGCTGTAGTTGTGTAGAATAGTGCCCTTGTTTATAAAGCCAATGGAGCATCATGTCTGCAACTTATTTTTAGATGGTTTAGAAAATTATACATGATTATATCTTGTATATTTGCAAGATAATGGGAAGGTGGGGGTGGGAAGAAAAAAAGAGAAAGGGAGAGAGAGAATGGTAAAATATTAATAAGTAAGAGAATCTGGGTCCTGGGTGAAGAGTATACAGGATTTCTTTGTACCCTTTTCTGTAACTTTGAAATGATCTCAAACTAAAAACACAAAAACAAAAACAAAAACAAACCATAGAGAATGTAGCTATCCTTATTATGGTCTAATTAAAAATAATAAGAACATATTGAAAAACAAATTCTTCAGAAAAAAACTCTTGACACAGTATTAAAGATAGCTATTGCTAAGGAACTGAATAAAGTTAAGTGCTTTAGGAAGACAGCAAGTGTCAGTGATGTGTGGCCAGGGCCAACACTGTGCAAAGCCAGAAAGCAGATATGGCTCATATGGCTGATGTGGCTGCCTGGATCTAGATTACAGCTTCTTGGTGAGACTCTAGTCCTTTCCTCCAGAGATCGACTAGAAGTAATAAGAGAAATGAAGTAATGTAATGGAAGACAGTGCATTAAACCAATAAGCCAATAAGCACCATCTAGTGGCAAGAAGGTGATTTTCCCCTTGGGTTAAAGATTATCAAAACCAAAGGGCGTGGGCCAAATTGCTCTCTTTCTACCAGTAGGATGTGAGAGTTTCCAAAGTCGCACATCTTCATCAAGCTTGCTAAGGTCAGACTTAACAAGTTTTATCATTTTAATGAGTATAGAATGATAAACAAAGGATATTTCCATATTTGATTTTTATCATTGCAATGATTATTTCTTTAAAAATACATTATCTTCAAGTATAATTTATATGCAGTAAAATGCACCCATGTAAAGAGTACAATTGAACAAGTTTTGAAAAATGTATATACCTATGTAACTACCACCACAATCAGGATATAAAACATTTCCGTCATCAAAAAAGTTCCTTTGCGTCCCTTTGTAGTCAGTCAGTCCTACCCCATCCCTGGCCCTAAGCAACTGCTGATCTGCTTTCTGTCACTATAGATTTGATTTAATTTTTTTTAGAAATTCCTAAAAATGAAATCATTTCTCTGAATCCTTTTACTCGATTAGATCATACAATAAGTGCCTTATTATTCTTTTTGATGCTCATATTGTTGCCAATTTCAGCCAGCAGAGCCTCTTCAGTTTGGCTCTTGGTCATTTTGACATAACCCCTGTAGTGTTTGATAGCTCCCTGGTTTTCATGCCCCAGATTCACCAGGTATATTTCCTATTTTAGATCTGAAATGAGCTATTTCAACATAGAATTTGTTTCCTTGGTATTTTGAGACTACACTCTGGGCATTAGGGTTGCTTGTTGCATCCCTATTAAGTTGCTATTAACTTATTAATAAGTAATAACTTATTATTACCTCCACACCTTTCCAGTTGGCTGAACAAGGAAATAACCATTTTTTTGAAAGAGAAAAGTCAATAATGAGCTCATACTGATATTTTCTATTTAAATGGAAGATTAGAAATTTCACCTAATTTTTTATTTTATATTTTATCTCTGTTCTCTGATGCTAAAAATTGTGTTTTTATAACATTAATGTAATTGTTTGCTTTCATGAAGGATCAAAATATATGATTAAAATATATGGTAGAAAAAGCAAATATATAATTGTTAATGATTAATATTTATATTAGAATATATGTGCATAAGTATTTTTAAAATAACAATTTCAAAAGAGCAATCACAGTATTTTAATTAACAGTTAAACAACTAAGTGCAGGTTAAGATTTCTTTGTCATTCCTATTGTCTTTAGAATATATCCCACGGGGGCGCCTGGGTGGCACAGCGGTTAAGCGTCTGCCTTCAGCTCAGGGCGTGATCCCGGCGTTGTGGGATCGAGCCCCACATCAGGCTCCTCCGCTGGGAGCCTGCTTCTTCCTCTCCCACTCCCCCTGCTTGTGTTCCCTCTCTCGCTGGCTGTCTCTATCTCTGTCGAATAAATAAATAAAATCTTTAAAAATATATATGTATATATATCCCACAAAAATGTAGTCGAACTACAGCTTTCATGATCACCTGAAATAGCCTTCTCTGGTCGTGCCATCAACTTGATGTAGAATTAATCTCACTTGTTTCAATTTGGCTTAGATTTTTAGGGATTGTTTTGTTCTTTTATATTTTTAAATTAATCTTATGTTTTTAAGTCATTTACTAACCACATTTACAAGGTTCCAGATCAAAACCACCTGACAAATTTCATTCAGAAAGGTTTATTTCCATCTCTTATTTAATAGATTTTATCTTTTGAAAGCAATTTTAGGTTTACAGAAAAATGGACAGAAGGAACAGAGTTCCAATATACTCCTTTACCCTCCCCCCATCCTCCACTCTTTCCCCTTTATTAACATCTTACATTAGTGTGGTACATTTGCTACAACTGATGAGCCAATATTGATACATTATTATTAACAGAAGACCATGTTTTATACTAAGGTTCATTCTTTGTGTTGTACATTCTATGGGTCTGACACATATATGATAACATGTATCCACCATTACAATATGATACAGAATAGTTTCAAGGCCCTAAAATCCCCTATGCTCCACTTATTCATCCCTTCTTTCTTTCCTCCCTCCCCAACCACCACTGGCAAACATTGATTTTTATTGTTTCCATAGTTCTGCCCTTTCCAGAATGCCATGTAATTGGAATTAAACAGTATATAGCCTTTTCATATTTGCTTCTTTCACTTAGCAATATGCATTTTTAAAAAGATTTATTTACTTATTTTAGAGAGAGACAGCACACGTGAGTGTGGTGGGGAGGGGCAGAGGGAGAGGAAGAGAAAGTCTCAAGCAGACTCCGCGTTCAGGGAGAAGCCTGAGGCAGGATGGATCTCACGACCCTCAGATCAGGGCCTGAGCCCAACCTAAGCCTAAACCAAGAGTCAGAGGCTTAACCAACTGAGCCACCCAGGTGCCCCAGCAATATGCATTTAAGCTTCCTCCATGTCTTGGGTGGCCGCTGCTTTCCGAGTTTCACTATGCCACCCAATGACAAGAAGAAGAAGAAAGAAGCCTGAAAGTCGGCCAAAAGAGACAAAGACCCAGTGAACAAATCTGCGGGTAAGGCCAAAAAAGAAGAAGTGGTCCAAAGGCAAAGTTTGGGACAAGTTCAATAATCTGGTCTTGTTTGACAAAGTGCCACATGACAAACTCTGTAAGGAAGTTTCCAACTACAAGCTTATAACTCCAGCTGTTGTCTCTGAGAGACTGAAGATTTGAGGTTCCCTGGCCAGGGCAGCCCTTCAGGAGCTCCTCAGTAAAGGACTTATTAAACTGGTTTCAAAGCACAGAGCTCAAGTAATTTACACCAGAGACACCAAGAGTGGAGATGCCCCAGCTGCTGATCTGGCCAACTGTACATTTTGGAAAATAAAACTTTATTAAATAAAAAAAAAAATTCTCCATGTCTTTTTGACTCTTGATAGCTCATTTCTTTTTATAGGACTGAGTAATATTCCATTGTGTGGATGTACCAGAGTTGTTTATCCATTCACCTACTGAGGGACATCTTGTTTCTTCTAAGTTTTAACAGTTATGAATAAAGCTGCTATAAACATTCATGTGTAGGTTTTGGGTTGATATGTTTTTAACTTATTTGGGAAAATTCTGAGGTGTGATTGCTGGATCATATGGTAAGAGTATGTTTAGTTTTGTATGAAACTGCCAAACTATTTTCCAAAGTGGCTGTATCATTTTGCATTTCTATCAGAAATGAATGACAGTTCCTATTATACCACACCCTTGTCAACATTTGGTGCTGTCAGTGTTTCGGATTTTAGCCATTCTAATATATATGTAGTGGTATACCACTGTTGTTTTAGTTTGCAACTCCCTAATGACATATAACGTTGAGCATCTTTTCATATGCTATTTGCCATCACCTGCTTCCTTTTTTTTTCTTCACTATAGGTAACAATTTTATATCGGCTTTTGGTTTATCCTTCTAATGCTACTTTAAAAAATAACACACACACAAACATTTATAATCCCACTTTCTTACACAGAAGGTAACATACTGTCCATTTCCATAGCATTTTATAGAGCTTTTTTTTTTTTACAGAGGTATAGAATTTCATCATATGGATGTACCATTATTTCTTAAATGATTCCCTTATCGATGGGCATTGGATGGTTTACAAGCTTTTGCTATGATAAAAATACTACAATGAATAACCTTGTGCATACATCATTTCATATTTCTGCCAGTATATCTTTGGGATACAGTTACAGTTATATGCTGTCCAAGGTTAAATGCATATGTAATTTTGCTAGATATTGTCAAATTCTCCTTATACACTCCCACCAACAATGTATGAAAATGACTGTTTCCCTGCAGACTTGCCAATAAGATTTTTTTTTTGTCAAACTTAGGATTTTGCCAACATGATAGATGAAAAACTGTAATGTTCTATATTTTAGCTGGATGGTGGGTACATGGAAGTTTGTTCTATTCTTAATTATACATTTCATGCATCTAACATATTTCATAAAATAAGCTACCATAAGGAATTTCTTTTAAAGAAAATAGGTTTTCTATTTTGGTCTTAGAAGAAATATACTACTTTTACTGATAATCTAACTATTGACTAAAGAATTGGAATAATCCACAAATAGAACTGGAAAGAATCTCAGAGGCAAGAAATTTCTGATCCTATCATTTAGCAAATGAAAGCTCTTTGACTCAAAAGTCAAGTCATTAACTTCAAGACACATGATTAATGAAAAATAAGCTTACTTAAAAAAAATTTATTTAAGTAGGCTACATGCCCAATGTCGGGCTTGAATTCATGACCTTGAGATTAAGAGTTGTATGCTCTATAAACAGAGCCAGCCAGGTGCCCCTAAACTCACTTTTAACCAAAGCTAAAAACTCACTTTATATATTGCTGTCAATATATAAAATTATGAAGAACACTATCCAAGAAACTGGGATGCATAGCACACATCTTCATAACAATTCCACTATGTTTAAATGATACAGGAACAGAAAAAAAAAAAAGATACAGGAAGTAGAATTCATTGCATGAAAGCCAAGGCTGGACTGACTGCTGCTGTGTTTGTTTGTTTGTTTGTTTGTTTCTCTCTTTCTTTTTTTTTTTTTAAAGATTTTTAATTTATTCATTCTCAAAACAGATGGAGAGAGAGAGCAAGAGAGAAAGCAGGAGCAGGGGGAGGAGCAGAGGAAGAAGGGCAAGCAGCCTCCATGATGAACACAGAGCCCCATTCGGGGCTTAATTCCAGGACCCTGTGATCATAACAAGAACCCCAACCAAGAGCTCGACGCCTAATTGACTGAGCCACCCAGGCACCCCTGCTGCTGTGTTTCTAAGTGCAGCTTGAAACCCACTGTCATTTGGTTCTGACAGCCTTATTAATTATCTTTTTCCTTTTTTAGCTCTACAGTAGAATAGATCAGCTAATGGGCTTCCTGCCAATAGTCCCTGAATTTATGATATGGAAACTATAGAAAAGGTCTATAAATATTAGAAATTCTCTGTCAATCTTGTTATGACAGACTTGTTTGTAATTCCTGAGAGCAGAGTATAGAGAAATACCTTTTTGAATTAGATCATTCTTATGGGGTGGCAAGATGAGACTGCCGTGGCTTCACAGTTTTATTCTCATTATATAGTGCAGATACTCAAAGTATTTTATATTAAATTTGTATTCTGAGGCTTCTTAGCAAAAGCAACAAGGTGCAACCAATTACCCAATGAGATTATTCAAAACAAAAGAAAAATAATTTTTTGGCCTAGGATCCAGTGCAATCTGGGATTTCATAACTGCATTGAGTTGCCATGTTGCTTGATTCTTCTATCTTAAATAATTCCTCAGGTTTTCTTTATGACTTTGACATTCTTAAAGCATCAGGCTGGTTACTTTGTAAAATGTCCCTCACTTTGAATTTGTCTGATGGTCCCTCGTGCTTAGACTCAGGTCATGCATTTGGAGCAGGAGTAATACAGAAGTGGGCACCTGGGTGGCTCAGTCAATTAAGCAACCGACTCTTGGTTTTGGCTCAGGTCATGACCTCAGGGTCATGCGATCAAGCCCTGCATTGGGCTCCGTCCTCAGTGCAAGTCTGCTTGAGATTCTTTCCCTCTGCCCCTCCCCGCCACTTACATGTGTGCATTCTCTCTCTCTCTCTCTAAAATAAATAAATAAATAAAATCTTTAAAAAAAGAAGTAACACAGAAGCAATGCTGTGTTCTCAGTGCATCATGTCCTACATATATTGATGTGTCTCAGTAGTCATGATGTTAACCGCGGTTACTTATGTTAAAGCAAGGTCTGCATGGTTTCTCCACTGTAAAGTTACCATGTTTTTTTCTTTGTAATTAGAAAGTAATTTGTGGGGAGATATTTTGAGATAATATATATTTTTTCTTCTTTAGAGAGGGGAAGGAAGGGTAGAGGGAGAGGGAGAATCCTAAGCTGGCTCCATGCCCAATGCCAGCCTTGAGATCATGACCTGAGCTAAAATCAAGAGTTGGATGCCCAACCTTCCTGAGTCACCCAAGTGTCCCTTGAGATTGTATCTTGTTTCTCATCAAACTTTTACTCATCTAATCATCCATTGATGATTCTTGACTGAACCAATAGTTACTGTGATGGTTATCAAATGGTGGCATAAAGATATTTTTTCGTTTCTATCTCTTTAAAATATGTGTTCTTTACATGTTTATAAAATATATCTGATGCCAGAGAAAATCAAACAGCTCAAATCAGTAACCCAAAAAGGCTGTGAAGTGGCAACAACCAATAATTTGCAAAATTAACCAAGACTAATTGGAAGTCAGCACGAGCAAGTCTTTCACTGCCTAACCTTGTCTTTTGATCAGTAACTGTAAGGTGTAAGAAAGCTTGAGAAACCGTTCAAAATTTAATTGTCACACATGCCTTGGGAGATAAATAAAAAGGGTCCGCCACCCAATGTATACTTGAAAAAGGATGTTCATGGGCTTAATTGGAGCTTAACTCTCACATCAAGAACTTATCACAGGGATGAAATTAACTCTACTAATGAATTCAAGCCTTACAAGACTGCTTCCATATGACTTGCTTTTGTTTTTCTCCAAAGAAATTTGGGTGTTTTCCTAATTAATAACTTAAACAAAATTATTTAATTATTAAATATTTAAAACATTCAGGAAATATTAAAAACAACAATTTACTCACCACTCTGAATTTAAATATTTACATTTTATCATCTTTGCTTAAGAATGTTTTTTCTCTAGGGGCCCCTGAATGGCTTAGTTGGTTAAGTGTCTGTCTTTGGCTAAGGTCATGATCTCAGAGTCCTGAAATCAAGTCCTGCATTGGTTTCCCTGCTCAGTGGGGAGTCTGCTTCTTCCTCTCCCTCTGCCATTCCCCTCACTCGTGCTAGCTCTCTCTCTCAAATAAATAAATAAAATCTTAAAAAAAAAGAATGTTTTTGTCTAAATAAAAAATATATTATAACATATATACTTATCTAACAATGTTTTATGTGTGTAAAATTATATACGAATTGTATCATGTCAAATGTATTATATTACTATTTAATTTCATTTTTACTTAGTATAATATTTTTGAAATTTATCCATCTTCATACATGTAGATATGATCTACTCATTTTAACTATTTATGGAAATCCATTGTATGAATAATCACATATTGTTTATTCATTTCCCAGCAGATAGAAAACTAGACTGTTTTTATCTTTTTATTTATTGCTGTCTCAAAGGTTGTAATAAATATCCTTGTACGTTCCTTGTGTATACGTTGGGCAAGCATCTCTGTAGTAAAAAAAATAGCCCTGAGTCATGGTGTAACCACATCTTCAGTTTTACTAGGTATTGCCAAATTGGTTTCCAAATGGTTGTAACAATTTAAACTCCTATCAGCAGCTCATATCCTCTCCTATACCTGGTGCTGTCAGACTTTATACTTTATTTCCAACTGGAAGGATATGAATGATCTTTTTATTACTTAAATTTGCATTCCCTTTTTTTTAAATGAAATATTGAAGTATAGTTGACATACAACATTATATTAGTTTCAGGTCTACAACATAGTGATTTGACAATTCTATACATTACAAGATGCTCACTGTAAGTATAGTTACCATCTGTCACCATACAATGTTGTTACAATATTGATGATATTCTCTATGTTGCACTTTTCATCCCTGTGACTTATTCACTTTATAACTGGAAGTTGGTACCTCTTAATCTCCTTTACCTATTCCACCCATCCCCCTAATCCCCTCCTCTCTGGCAACCACCAATTTGTTCTCTGCATTTATGATTCTGTCTCTTTTTCATTGTTTGTTTGTTTTGTTTTTTAGATTTCACATATAAGTGAAATCTTATGGTATTCATCTTTCTTTGTCGCCTTATTTCACTTAGCATGATATCTCTAGCTCCATCCACATTGTTGCAAATGTCAAGATTTCATTCTTCTTTTTTTTTTTTTTAAGATTTTATTTATTTATTCGACAGAGAGAGAGATAGCCAGCAAGAGAGGAAACACAAGCAGGGGGAGTGGGAGAGGAAGAAACAGGCCCCCAGCAGAGCCGGGAGCCCGATGAGGGGCTTGATCCCAGGACCCTGGGATCACGCCCTGGGCGGAAGGCAGATGCTTAATGACTGAGCCACCCAGGTGCCCCAAGATCTCATTCTTTTTTGAATGGCTGAGTAACTTTCCATCTTCTTTATCCATTCATCAGTCAGTGGACACTTGGGTTGCTTCCATATCTTGGCTACTGTAAATAATGCTACAAAAAGCATAGAAGTGCATCTTTTCAAATTAGTGTTTTCATTTTCCTCGGGTAAATACCTACTATTGGAATTACTGGATTGTATGGTATTTCTATTTTTAATTTTTTGAGGAAACCCCGTGCTGTTTTCCACAGTGGTCACACCAATTGCACTTCTTAATTAGTAGTGGCAGCACTTCTTTTCATGTTTTTGCTGTTGGGTTTTCTTTCTCTGTGATGTACCTGTTTATATCTTTGCTCATTTTTGTTTAGGTTGTCATATTCTCTGTAAGAGTTCTTTATTATAGATTTTAATCCTTTTTTCTATGCCTTGCAAACACCTTCTCACTCCTTTAATTTGATTACTTTGTTTTTAAGGCTCTAGATAAACAGAAAATTAAAGTTTAATATAGCTAAAATTATTAATCACATCATTTCATTTGTTTTATGTCTTCACGACCAGACAATTGGCATAGTACTTAGAGAATTTACCCGGATGAGACCTATTTGTCTGTTATACATTCCCTGGTTCTATATCCCTAACATGTCTCTGGAAGCAGAAGAAACTAGGACAAATTTTTAAAGTTTGAAGATAGTGGGTAATCTGAAGACTGGCTGCACTTTGGGCAAATGTTTTCCCTGGGCTAAATGGAGGAGGTTCTCACTAGCTCACAGGTTTAGTACACATTGTAACTGAACTAATGAGAGTTTGCTTCTTGTGTCACAGATGGAAACTAAACCAGATGGAGTTATCACACAACGGAAACTATTTGCAGCAAATAAGCAGATCATGCAGAATAACTTCCAAAGCCATGACTCCCCAAGCAAGGGTGAATGGGTTCCTTTTATTTAGGGTTAAGATGAGTATTTAGAAAGAAGAGCCTTGTCATTGTATGTAGAGGCAGGCATAAGGTCAAAAAGTTTGCACCTTAAGGACATACACCTATAAATACATTGTATGTAGTCGTCATGTAAATGAGGCTTGTGCTCCTCCTTGGGTGGGGATTTTAGTATTGTGATGAGGTAAGTGTAGTGTCAGTCACTCCATGGGTCGGTCACTCCATGGTCCCTCTGCACAGGTGTGAGTCAGGAGTTAAGCTCAAACTGGTCTGGATGGTCCCGGCTGCTGGAGTTCTCCATCTGGGCAGTTGTTATTGCTCGAGGGGTACTGTCAGTTCCCTTCATAGGAGGCTAGTCCGGTCTTTTGCCAGAGTAAGAGATAAGGTGGAAAAAAGAGCTTAAGGGAAAATGTGGGACAAAGGTCAGTGGGTACAAGCAGGTGAGCAGTAAAGGTCAGGTCTTGGGGTCTAGCTGGTGACAGCATCAGTTTTTGTTTTGTTTTGGGAAGGGCAAGAGTTGAACCAGATAGATGGGCTTTTGTGGCTTAACAATTATTATCATTCACATTATTCCTTTCCTTTTTAAAGATTTTATTTATTTATTTATTTATTTATTTATTTATTTATTTATTTGAGAGACAGAGTGAGCAAGAGGGAGAGAGCACATAGGAGCAGGGGCAGAGGGAGAGGGAGAAGCAGGCTCCCTTGCTGAGCAGGAAGCCTGACGCAGGGCTCTATCCCAGCACCCCGGGATCATGAGCTGAGCCGAAGGCAGACACTTAACCAACTGAACTACCCAAGTGCCCTGGAATATGCTACTCTTTAAAAAAGAAAAACTTAACAAAGAAATATTAGGTCTTTAGTCACATTACTGCATAGGAGTCGCCAAGATATTGCTCATAACATCCTACTTATGTAGGAAAGATGTTAGGGTTCGAAGCCGATGGCCAAGAAAGAAGGTGGTTTTATTAAAGCATGGGGCCAGGACCTGTGGGCAGGAAGGGCTGCATTGGGGTCACGAGGAGTGGCCCATTATATACTTTCAAGGTGGGAGGGGGTTAGGGATAGCTTAAGTCTCTAAGGAATTATGGAAGCAAGTTTCCATGAACTCAAGGGGGTTAGCTATTTTTGGGAAAAGGTCATTTATTACCATCTAATAAAACCTTAGTCATGAGACCCTTCAGATGTATATCAGTGGGTCATATTCCTTTGGGATGATTGCCAACATGTATCTTGGGGGGTAGAGATAAAGGAAGTTTCCAAAAGAATTTTTATATGTTAAAGTAGACTTACAGGTTCCTGGAGGTCGGGCTAAGATTGCCTTTTGCTCTACTGACATCGAGGCAGCTGAATTCCTAGGGGAATGTCACTCTGCCTGTTTCAAGGACTTGTCAGTGGGCTGTCGGTAGTAAGGAAATTTAATTTTTCTCTTGCCTTTGTTTCCTACATTACTATTAGTTCTGTGGATGACAGCTGGGATTTCTAACACCTGATGCCTAGTGCTGTCATTTAAGAAATCGCTTTCCTGGAAGGATTAGATGAGTCATTACTTTGCATATCCATAATGAAACAGCTCATACTGTCTTGCTGAATGCTTGAATAGTAGGATGTATATACAAAGATGACACACTACCTATCTTGCTTCTACCAGGGAGAAAAAGGCAGCACAGCTTCCTTTTTAATGACTGTGAGAAGTAGAAAAGTTACTTTCTCCCTAAGACAAGATGGGTGAATCAAGCCAAGGGAATTTTCCTCATTATGCAAACTGTTTTAAAGCAAAATTAAAGGACAACCTATTAATCATTACTAATACTTAAAAATTAAACCCTTACTTCCCTGATCCTCCATAGATAGAATTTAACTTCCAGAGAGGTGGGGCAGAGAGAATCACTGCCTTTCAATGCTCTCTTGCCTGTTTATAAGTGATGTTTTCCTCATTTCTTATGCTAATCTCTGTAGCCTGTACTAAGGACTGTTTTTGTTCTTAAACTATTGAGTTTTTGTTTTTATATAAAATCATTACTTTAAATTTAGTAAAAGAGCTAACAAGGAGAGTTTTAAAAAATAAATTTGAAAAGGTGATCGTAGAAAGAATACATACTAATTGTAGAATATGGAAAAAATATCAAAAAAAAAGAATATAAAAATCTATAAGCATAGCACCACCATAATATACCTACTAATATTTTATATCATGATTTTGGTCTTTTTTCTATGCATATATCTGTACTTTTTAACCAAAGATGAAATCATACAGTCCATCAGTTTTATAAATTAATTTTCCCTATTTTTTTTTTTAAAGATTTTATTTATTTATTTGACAGAGATAGAGACAGCCAGCGAGAGAGGGAACACAAGCAGGGGGAGTGGGAGAGGAAGAAGCAGGCTCATAGCAGAGGAGCCTGATGTGGGGCTCGATCCCATAACGCTGGGATCACGCCCTGAGCCGAAGGCAGACGCTTAACGACTGTGCCACCCAGGTGCCCCCCATTCTCTTTTGATATGACATGTAAGATATATAACTAAATATTCTTCTTTTTTAAAGATTCTATTTATTTATTTGACAGAGAGAGAGAGAGAGAGAGAGAGATCACAAGCAAGGGGAGTGGCAGAGGGAGAAAGAGAAGTAGGCTCCCAGCTGAGCAGGGAGCCTGACGCAGAACTCCATCCCAGGACCCTGGGATCATGACCTGAGCCGAATGCAGATGCTTAACCGACTGAGCCACCCAGGTGCCCCTTAATTACTTTTTACACATGTCCATGAATATAATAGCCCCAGTGATGTGGGAATTAAGGGCAAAAGAAATGTAGCTTGAACTAAAATCTCCTTACAGTTTGCAACCCACTGATAGATGCCCGAAGTATGTAGAATGTGACCTTCCTCAAGGAGCTCGTGGCTGCCTTAGTGCCTAATGTTTAAAAGTAACCCTCTCTTGGCAGCAGCTGGCCCCTCAAGGTCCTGAAAGCCTTGCTTCCAGGTTCCTTGGAGACTTGCACTATCCCTAACCCCCACTAATTAAAAAATATACAATCAGTCACTCCCACAATCCCAGTATAGCTCTTTCCGCCCATGAGTAGAGAAGGGGTTAAGGTATAGGCAGGAGAGACAGGAGGTCCCTGACTCCCCTGACGAGGCTCTGAAACTATTCTTGGCAGGTGGAGACATTGAGACAGCTGAACAAGAGATAAGGGAACAATCCAAGACGGCACAAGAATCTCAAGGCCACAAGCTTCCTAGTCAGTTCTCAATATAAGACTGCCCTTAAAAGCCCTCAGTGGCAACCCAGTTAGGACCCCTCTCACTCTAGAGGGCTTTTTTCTTTTCTTTCTGCTCTTACCTTCACTTAAACTTTCACTTCACTTCACCGTTTTGTGTCTGTGAGATTCATTCTTTGACTCTGTGAGACAAGAATCCTGCAATCCTGCAATACCAGGATGGAATTGCTCAATCAAATGGTACATAAACTTTAAGGGCTTTTCATATTTACTCTAAAATTTCCCTTGTTAAAACTTAGGTAATTTACGCACTTCAAAGTATTTTAATCCTTAATTTTTACTCTCTTATACATAAGATTTTAAATTTGTTCACTCTACTCTATAGATAATACCTGTCACACTTAATAATGTTTTTCAGTATCCAATGGACTACCAATCCATTAGCATCCAATTAGTATAGTGCTATCCAATAGAAGTCTTCTCCATATACTAGATGATCATTTAATCTGAGCCATTTCCAGCATTATATGAAGATGAAAAGTAAATTTAAAAACTTATCTATCAATTGCTTCAAAATATATCCAGGAAAATACTTTTTTCCCCACAAATTACCATATCATTGGAGTATAAGTAAGAGATATAAAAATGGTGGTTTTTGAACAGAAGTATATCTTTACAGTATAATATAAACATTTGGAAATTATTCCTAAAAATCATACAGGCTATGCAACTATCACAGGAATTAAAAATATCTAGGGGTGCCTGGGCAGCTCAGTTGGTTAAGCGTCTGCCTTTAGTTTGGGTCATGATCTGAGGGTCCTGCTCAGTGAGGAGTTTGCTTCTTCCTTTGTCTCTGTCCCTCCCCCCCCCCTCAAATGAGTAACTACAATCTTAAAAAAAAAATTAAAAATATCTAGATAAATTCACGGATGACTCAACAATGACTGACTCTTAAATTTAAGATTAAGTATATACAATTATTTCACAGAGCAACACTTTCCCATGAACTACCTTCATCATAAATATTAGATAGCCTAGTAATCTGATCCCAGATGAAATTTATTATATTCTATTGTCCTTACATTCACTTATTCAACAAATACTGAGTGCCTATATGTGCCAGATATTTAAAGATTTTTAGTCTTTTTTTTTTCTATAAACAATCTTCCATTAGAAATTTCATATTTTGCATAGCACGGGTTTGGAATTTCATGATGCTTAAATTACAAAAGAAGATCAAGAGTACTAAATCTTTGATATTTGTGGAGACATATATGATTGGTGAATAATTCTGGAGTCCTAGAAATGACAGAGGCTGGAGCTGGAGGTTTTCTCTCTCTACAGTGGGGATACTACAGCCAAACTCATCTTCCCACAAGGCTTCCAGATATTGAGCAGCTAGGCGTGTCAGCACTCCTCAAAACTGCTGGTAATTAAGCTCAGACTGCACCAGCAGTCTGTCCCCATGCCACTTTCAGGCTCACCTGCCTAAAGGGAGAGTAACAGAGGGGTGGGGGTGCTGGGCTAGAGGAGAGCCCCATATTGCCCCCACCGGTGTCCTGGTTTAGGCATGTCTCTTTTCAGAGTGTGTTAAGAAGGTGGACCCATCCTCCTGCTGACACTTCTACGTGGAATTCCTGCTGGCTCCACTGATGCTTACTGGAGCCCTTTCCATGACAATATTTAAGTAAACATTCTTAAGGCCTGTGAAAATCTTGACTCTAACACTGTCCCCCCATCCCTTACCCTAAACTCTTAAACTCCTTCTCTTAAGCTTCTTATAAACTCCTGCATGTCTGGGTGGAACTACCAGCATTTCAGACAAGACCATTAAGGCACATTCTACTCTACTTAGGTCTCAAACGTCCCTGGGAGGGGCCTCCATTACCAATATTTGTTCCCTTGCTCAACCTGCACAGGAGCTGGAATGTGAGGAGTGAGAGAGGGTGACCAACTTCTAAGCCCCATGGGCTCTCCTTTAATTCTTCCCCACCCTCCCCAGGTTTGATGAGTGTTTCTATCTTGGATTTTGGTGATGGGGAAGGAAATGGTTTCTCCAAATGCATTTGCTTTCTAAGTTTTTTTTTTTTTTTTTTTTTGAGGGGGTAGCTTACATTTAGACATTCCTTTTAAACTTAGAAAGCTATAATTCAGTGTCTTTATTTTCACATCCAGCACTGACCACTGCTCTGACCCTATCCAGAAGGTGGCCTCTTGTCTTGAAGCCAAAAGAAGAGAGAGGTTACACGTAATGGTGTGGGGAATAAAATACATGGACTAACCCCTCACAAAACAATCCCACCACTGAGCTTGTGAATATTATGTTTTACAGGATAACATGGTTATGTTGTAATAAGTGAAAATAATAGGAAAAATGTATTTACACCATGACTACAGCTATATGAAATGAAAATGTCTGTATAGGAAATAAGACAGAGATGAAGAATACTAAATTGCTTATCTTGGTACCTTGAGAGCTGTGGGATTACATGTGAGATGTTATATCTATATTGTCCAAAATGTTTGTAATTATTTTCATTAACAGGAAAAAATTAATTTATCAGAATAGAGAAATGTCCTTCATTGCTTGCAGGTACACTTCCTTGAATGGACCTTGAAGGATGAAGATATAACCTATATTTATACATAAAGATCCCATTCTCCCGTGGTAAGCCACTGTAGTGTTTTAATAACCTTCTTGGTTAGAAGTCTTCCTTCTATCTGTTACTGAATGTCTTCTGCTACATTATTATAATTACTAAAGTGTCTCTGGCTAAAGTTGTAGTTTCTTGTTAATGTTACCATTGTGGTTAACCATGAAATAAAAGAATCTTTATATTTATCTTTATTTATACATTGTATATAACAATATGTTGGTTAAACTATTAGTTGTTTACTGAAAGCATTACAAATTATGTAACTTCTATCATAATGTATCATAATATATTGGAATAAATATGAACAGGAATGAAATCATTTGTCTGTGTGTTCTCAGCATATACCAGACTTGTAGCACATAAGAGACTCCCAATAAATGATTGTTATATCAATGAATTAAATTAAAAAATTTAAATTACAATCATTTCCTAATAGAAATGATTTGAAATATCTTGATTTTTGAAAAATCTCTGAATTAAATTACAGATCAAGACTTTTATATATGTATATATATATATGAAATATATATATAAATCTACATATATATATACAATATAAGGGGTTTGCCTGGATGGCCTCCTTTGAAAGTATGTAATTCTACCATTTTATGACACATTGGACTACAAATGCCCAAATCTTCAAAACTAGTTATTTTTCATATTAAATATCATTTCCTTTATTTTAAGAAAAACATTAAAAAAAAACCCAAACCTGGCATACTTAGGCCAGACCTATATTGTCAATGGAAACAGAGCTGAGTAGATTGAGACGCAGAGCTGTGTGACTAGTCTAAACAATCCTCACTCAAGATGACAGAATATAGGCTATTTTTACATGTAGTAAGGATAATTTTTTAAAAAAAATGGTTTATGCTTTAAACAGTCTTTTCACACTCCATATTGACTGTGCACATGGCTTGAAATAAAAAAGAATTAGAGTATGGTAGAAATACTAAGGGGCAGCTCATTGACAATCAACAACTTTGAAAGCTTGGATTGTAAAAATCACAGAATTCGCCTGGAGAACGACGAAAAAATAAAATCCAATATCTAACAACGTGCTCTTCAGCCTCTAGCCCAGAATTTTGTGTAGTTTCAGCAATGGCCCAAAGAAGTAATGGTTCAGTCCAAAGTGAATCCCACCAGGACTGTTCCAGTTCGAAGTACCTGTTCTAAAGTCAGGTAATCAATCCCTCGTCTGGAGTTCCTGAGACATCTCTGAGGAGGTTGTGGGCAGTTTTCGGGTCAACTACAGAATCTCATTCAATCTGGAGAGATCCCTTGTTGTTAGGAACTCAGGTTGTGGAAAATCCAGTGGCAGTGTTCCCCAAAGTGTGATGGCTAGTGTACTGAGGGTGTACTGTTTTCCCTGCCACCCCTCTGTGAATGTACGACCACGGTGTGCTCTGGGCTCATGCTCTTCAACACGGGGCCATGAGGTACATAAGGCTCTGGAATACCTGAAAGTGGCTAATCCAAATAGAGATGTACTGTAAATGTAAGATATACACCAAATTGTGAAAGCTTAGTATAAAAAAAGAAACATGTAAAATATCTCTCTAATAATTTTTGTATTATATGTATACAAGATCATATTTGGGATAAATTGAGTTAATAAGACACACACACACACACACAAATATTACTTAGTCATAAAAAATAATGGGATTTTGCCCTTTGTGACAACATGGATGGAGTTAGAGGGTAGCACGCTAAGTGAAATAAGTCAGGCAGAGAAAGACAAATGCCATATGGTTTCAGTTATATGTGGAATCTAAAAAACAAAACAAATGAACAAACAAAAAACAGACTCTTAAAGATGGAAAACAGACTGGTGGTTGTCAAAGGGGAGGTGAGGGGGATGGGCAAAATAGAAAAAGGGAATTAAGAGGTACAAACTTCCAGTTATGAAATAAACAAATCACAGAGATGAAAAGTACAGCATAGGGAATATAATCGATAATACTGTAACAATGTCACATGGTAACAGATGGTCTCTCCAATTATCATGGTGAGCACTGAGTGAAATATAGAAATGCCAAATCAATATGTTATACCCCTAAAACTTATATATATTGTGTATTAATTAATTTAATAAAGAAATAAGATATATTAACATCAATTTAGCCTACTTCTTTTTATTTTTTTTCAAACTGGCCATCAGAACACTTTCCATTACATGGGGCCTGCATTTGTGGTGCACATTATATTTCTACTCAACAGTGCTGCTCTGGACAGATGGCACCTGAAAAAGCTCCTGTCTACCCCAACTCTCCACTCTCACAGCATGCTGGGAGTTGTGCCTGGGACCACCAGAGAAGGCTCTGGCTCAGGAAGAATGAAGAGGCTCTGTCTGATGGCCAATAGCAGGGGGCTGTGTGGGGAGCTCAGTGCTGGGTGCTGGGGCAGAGTCTGGTGCTGAAAGGAGATGAAACAGAGGGAGGAAATAACAGATCTTTGCATTTTGTTTCCTTTAGTAGATTTATCTAAGTGACCAAATTAAAAAATGTGTCAGTTACAGTTAGGTCTGTGGACGTGTGTATACGGCAACTGATGTTTGGTTTTTTACATCAAGGTGACTGTTGACTTCAGATTCTTTGAATAAAACCATTGGTATATATATTATAATATTTTTTGCTGGTTTTCATTGTGAATGCTTAACTTTTCTATTTCATACAGCACAAGGTTCATCCTCTTCATCACAAGAGGAGATAGCTAGCTTTGGGGCATTCAAGGAAGGAGAATGCCAGGCCCTGTTTCTTCCCTAACATTATCTATATTGCAGTCACATTCTCACATTGCTTTGCTATTGACACTTAATCAAAGTGCCTACACTTAGGACCTGTGAGAGAAGTTGGTAATATGCTAAGCTGTCCTTTTGAATGTGTCTATCAGCCCTGAGGACTGCAGTTGCATTATTATGGAAAGATATGCAAGAACTTTCAATTTAAATGGGGTATAAGAATTCTACTGAAGACATTTTTTTTTTTAAAGATTTTATTTATTTATTTGACAGAGATAGAGACAGCCAGCGAGAGAGGGAACACAAGCAGGGGGAGTGGGAGAGGAAGAAGCAGGCTCATAGCGGAAGAGCCTGATGTGGGGCTCGATCCCATAACACCGGGATCACGCCCTGAGCCGAAGGCAGACGCTTAACCGCTGTGCCACCCAGGCGCCCCTGAAGACATTTTTTGTTCTGTTAAAGTTCACAATGCAGAAAATTATAAAGGGCAGAAAAACAGCCTTAGGATGAAGGCAATTTTGAAAACAGAGTTCGTTAACCATCTTCTTCCACAAAGAGGAATTTATTATTTATTTATTTATTTACTTGCTTGGCAATTTGATGAGAGTTCTCCAGCTAGGTGCAAGGTGAAGGTATACAGTAGGTGCTAATTTCATGAAATCTTGTGGGCAATTAAGAAGAAACCTCGATATAATGTTATATGTTAATTATAACTCAATAAAAAAAAGAAGAGGAAATCTGACAGAGGACAATTTCTAGTATGTATCTGAAAATTTCAAAATGGAGAAATTCAAAAGCAGCAAACAGGGAAAGAAATTTCTTTTAAAAGAGAAAGATGTTTGTTTTTACCTCTTAAAAAAGATCAAAAGATCTGCTATCAATTCTAGCAGACTCCCTAATAAGTAACAACAATGTGTCTGCCTGGCCAAATTTTCCTATGGGCTTTGTTCCCACTATTGTTCAGAAGCCAAGAATTAAGTTCAACTGAAAAAGCCCAGCTTGTTTTTGGTCATCATATTTTTGTTATCAATGTTATGAAACAACATACAATGTTAGAAAAACAAAGTACAGAAAGAGGGAGTTCTTCATAACTGCTCTATTTCTTCTGTATTTAAATTTGTACTTGGGGAAAAGGGTACAGAAGAGGCAAACATGTTTCTTCTTTTTTTAAAAATAAATACATGTCATACAAAATCCCCATAATTTGGAACTAATTTGGCTGAGTACCTCTGGATGGAAACCTATGAGAGATGGTGGAGAACACGACTTGATCTCAGTTTCTTATATAACCAGTTGCAGCTATTTTTTTTTTTTTAAGATTTTATTTACTTATTTGAGAGAGAGAGAGAGAGAGGGCACAAGTGGGTGAGGAGAGGGCAGAAGGAGAGGGAGAAGCAGATTCCCTGCTGAGCAGGGAGTCTAACTCTGGGCTGGATCCCAGGACCCTGATCATTACTTGAGCCCAAGGCAGACACTTAACTGACTGAGCCACCCAGGCGCCCCACCAGTTGCAGCTATTAATGAGTCCATGACCCCAGGGCATAAGACATCATAGTCCTTCTTTTTTTTCTTTTTAAGTTAAATTCAATTAATTAACATATAGTGTATTATTAGTTTCAGAGATAGAGTTCAGTGATTCATCAGTCTTATATAATACCCAGTGCTCATTACATCACATGCCCTACCCTCCAGCAACCCTAAGTTTGTTCCCTATGATTAAGAGTCTCTTATGGTTTGTCTCCCTCGCTGACTTTGTATTGTTTTATTCTTCCCTCCCTTCCCCCACGATCCTGTTTTGTCTCTTAAATTCCACATACGAGTGAGATCATAAGATAATTGTCTTTCCCTGTTGACTTATTTCATTTAGCATAATACTCTTTAGTTCCATCCATGTCGTTGCAAATGGCAAGATTTCATTCTTTCTGACGGCTGAGTAATATTCCCTTGTACATATGTACCACATCTTCTTTATCCATTCATCTGTCGATGGACATCTGGGCTCTTTCCATAGTTTGGCTATTGTGGACATTGCTGCTATAAACATTGGGGTGCAGGTGCCCCTTCGGATCACTACATTAGTATCTTTGGGGTAAATACCCAGTAGTGCAATTGCTGGGTCATAGGGTAGCTCTATTTTCAACTTTTTGAGGAACCTCCATACTGTTTTCCAGAGTGGCTGCACCAACTTGCAATCCCACCAACAGCGTAGGAGGGTTCCCCTTTCTCTGCATCCTCGCCAACATCTGTTGTTTCCTGGCTTGTTAATTTTAGTCATTCTGACTGGTGTGAGGTGGTATCTCATTGTGGTTTTGATTTGTATTTCTCTGACGCCAAGTGATATTGAACATTTTTTCATGTGTCTGTTGGCCATTTGTATGTCTTCTTTGGAGAAACGTCTGTTCATGTCTTCTGCTCATTTCTTGGTTGGATTATTTGTCCTTTGGGTGTTGAGTTTGTTAAGTTCTTTATAGATTTTGGATACTAGCCCTTTATTCAATAAGACATTTGCAAACATCTTCTCCCATTCTGTTGGCTGCCTTTTGGTTTTGTTGATTCATAGTCCTTACTTTTCTAAACCAAATGTCATCAGTTTTGACTTCTCACCCATTTACCTGACAGAAAATAAAATCTCAGTTATTATTTAAGCCCTTGTCCTCCCTTCCACAGAATCATACAAGAATCACAGGCTTACACTGTCCCAAGAACTTTGAGAGGGGGCCCAAACTTAGTTCTTGGACACTGACTTCATTCCCATAGTTGGTTCAAAGGACTAGAGGTAGAAAAATTCATATACACATCAAATATGTTGATCATTTGTTGAGGCTTGCTTTATTAGCCTACTTGGGCTGAGTTCCACAGACCAAGTGCCTTGAACAATAGAATTATATTTTCTCACAGCTCTGGAAGCTGGAAGTCTAACATGAAGGTGACAGCTGGCTTGGTTTCTCCTGAGGCCTCTGTCTTTGGCTTATACATGGTCACCCTCTTGCTGTGTCTTCACTTGGTCTATTCTCTGTGCACACATACTCCTGGTGTTTCCTCCTCTTCTTATAAGGACACCAGTCCTGGGATGCCTGGGTGGCTCAGTCGGTTAAGCATCTGCCTTAGGCTCAGGTCATGATCCCGGGGTCCTGGGATTGAGCCCTGTGTCAGGATCCTTGCTCAGTGGGGAGCCTGCTTCTCCCTCTCCCTCTGCCTGCCACTCCCCCTGCTTGTGCGCACTCTCTCTCTCTGACAAATAAATAAATAAAATCTTAAAAAAAAAAAGACACCAGTCCTATTGGATTAAGACTGTACTTTTATGATTCATTACTTCCTTATAGGTCCTGTCTCCAAATACAGTCACATTGGGGGTTAGGACTTCAACCTATGAGTCTGGGGGCAGGGTGAGAAGACACAATTCAGTCCATAACAGTTGTCCTTGAAGGAGTAACCGGAGTAGAGAGCAAACTCTTTAGTGTAAAGTGATTGGAATTTCAGACTTGGATGAATTCAGAAGTTAGGAGGAAAGGGTATGAACTGGGATTTCAGATGTTTCTGCTTTTACCTTCTTCCTTCTTAATTCAAAGCTGCAGGTTATCTCTCCATCTAAAACCAACCAGGTTAATCCTATTCAATGGGATAGAAACACAGCTGATCTTCACTTTCTGAGTGATGCTCTGTTTTTAAAGACACCTTTCTTTTCTTCCCTTCCCTCCCCCTCTCCCCAGTCCTGCCCTCCGCCTCCCTTCTTTCTCTTTTTCTTTCCTGGGATGGGTGTCTTAGGCTAGGGTGGGCATTCATCAGACCTAAGACAAAGATTTTAATGCAAATGGTTTGTTTGGGAGGGATTCCAGACAGCACTCATAAGGAAAGAGACAAGGAAGGGAGAGAAGCAACTAAAGGGTGTTAGTGAGCAGATTACCACAGAGGGTAACTGGGCCTCAATCCTATTGGGATCCACTGGGAACATGACTCAGAGTTGTCCCATCCAAGGGCAAGAAAACTGGTAAGTACCCTCTAGTTCTCATCCATCACTGGGTGGTGGCAGCTTCCTGGGGATGTTAACTGTCCTGGCATTTCTGGCCTGCTCCCTATAAAGGGGCCAAGAGAAAGCTTTCAGGCAGAAGGTGCTTGAGAATGACCTTGTCCTTCTAGGGGAAAGGTGAATGCGCAGGGGATATATGAGGGACACTGACAGCTACTACAGTGGGGTGAGGTAGGGAATGGAGAGTAACAGCTGTTAGTTTGGAAGAGGGATGAACTAAGTAATTAATAGCATGAGGAGAATTGGCCCAGAGGAAGATTTTGGTTGATTGATTGATTGATTGATTAGATTGGAAGGAGGGGGAGGGGGAGGGGCCGAGGGAAAGGGAGAGAGAATCTTAAACAGGCTCCATACACAGCCTGTACTCTAATGCAGGGCTCCATCTCATGACCCTGAGATCCTGACCTGAACGGAAATCAAGAGTTAGAAGCTTAACTGACTGAGCCACCCAGGCACCCCTTATTTTTTTTTTAAAATCAATAACTTATGCTGCAATATTAGCAGTTCCTGTCTGCATCTGATTTATTATAGTTACTTAAAAATATTCTATAATTCAAACTTCATATTAATTCTAATGGTTCTTCTTTTGCTAGGTTTAAATCAATGTAATTTTAATACATATTTTTTCTCTTCTCCATGGCTTTTTCATTTTGCAGACACAAGGTAATGTTGTATGCCAGGGTCTAAAACTTAAATATCTGCCGGACTTGGTAACATCCATGGATGAAGTGAACTGGGAGCAAGAAAATGGACTCTATTGAACAGAGAGCCTTGTGATAAATGTGCAACAACGCTCTGCCTGAAGGGGGCAGCAGCAACTGATCCTCAGACAAAGGTTGCAGGGTAGGACGAGGATGTGATTTCAAGGAAAGTTGAGAAGTCTGAGTATGCCGTTACCTGATTATTGACACAGTGGTTAAGAGCATAGACTCTGGGGGCACCTGGGTGGCTCAGTCGTTAAGTGTCTGCCTTCGGCTCAGGGCGTGATCCCGGAGTTCTGGGATCAAGTCCCATGTCAGGCTCTTCCGCTGGGAGCCTGCTTCTTTCTCTCCCACTCCCCCTTCTTGTGTTCCCTCTCTTGCTGGCTGTCTCTCTCTCTCTGTCAAATAAATAAATAAAATCTTAAAAAAAAAAAAAAGAAAGAAAGAGCATAGCCTCTGGAGCCAGGGGGCCTGAAGTTGAATCACTCCCTACCAATTATGAACTATGTAACCTTGGACAAGTTACTTAACTATTCTCTGACCCTCAGTTTTCTCATCTCTTGAATGGGACTAATGATTGTCCTTATGTCAGAACCCAACACTTAAAACTAGAAACCGACAAGACTGCTTCACTCACACTCTAACTAAAGCCCATTGTTCTTATCTCTCATCACACTTTCTTGAGGCATTGATGAAGGTGTTTAGCAATGATTGGAACATTCCAAATGGCATGCCAGAAATGCCCTGATAGCAACAGAATGCCTTCGAAGAGCACGTCCCCTTCCCTGCCCGTGATCACTGCTGAACACACAGCACTCCCCACCCATGCTCACCTGCTCTCTGCGTGTTCTCTTGCATGTACCCCTTGAACCTCTCCCTATAAAACTCTAGATGTCCATCTTGCAGGTGGAGAAGTTAGTTGTTAAGGCTTGAATCTGCCACCTTCTCTGGCTGTTGGCACCCTAAATAAATTTCTCCCTTTCTCTTTTCCAAATCCTCATCTCTTGAGTTATTGGCTTCTCTTGAAATGAGTTTATCCAACTTTGTTTGGCAATAATGTTGGGAAACCTAGCCAGGAGCTATGATTTCACTTTGTCCAGTCCCCTAGGGATCGGAGCTGTACGGAGTGTCAGTGCACAGGGCTTATGTGTCTGTTGCTTGAGATCAGTAACATTTATATGGTTGGGTTGGTGGGAGGATTAAATGGATCAAATGTTTAGAACCACACTTAGCATTAAATACTCAGTAATTGTTGGCTACTGTCATCATCAGCTGTTAATTAAGATTTTAATTCAACTTTTAATTTTGAGTTAATTATAGATTCACATGTAGTTTTAAGACAAAACTATAGAGAGATTTCATATTTCCCAGTTTCCCCCAATGGTAAAACCTTGCAAAACTATAGTACAATATCACAAAGCAGTATTCTTTGCTTTTTTTTTTTTTTAAGATTTTTTACTTATTTATTTGACACACACACACACAGCAGGAGAGCACAAGCAGGGGGAGCGGCAGGCAGAGTCAGAGGGAGAGGGAGAAGCAGGCTTCCTGCTGGGTGGGGAGCCTGATGCGGGACTCCATCCCAGGACCCTAGGATCATGACCTGAGTCGAAGGCAGAGGCTTAACCAACTGAGCCACCCAGGCGCCCCTACAAGTAGGATTCTGATATTGATACAGTCAGGACAAGATTTCCATCTCCATGAAGATCCCTAGTATTGTCCCTTTTAAAAATTTTTTTTTAATTTTAAAATATTTTATTTATTTGAAAGACAGAGAGAGAGCTAGAGAGCACAAGTGGGGGAGAAGGAGCGACAAGGGACTCAATCTCAGGACCCTGGGATCATGACCTGAGCTGAAGGCAGAGGCTTAACCAACCGAGCAACCCAGGCGTGCCTATAAGCAGGATTGATATTGATACCGTCAAGACAACAATTCCATCTCCATGAAGATCCCTAGTATTGCCCTTTTATAGCCACACCCATGTTTTTCTGCCACCACTCCCTTATTACTACCTAGTAACCACTAATCCCTTCTCCATTTCTATAACTTTGTTATTTCTAGAATGTTGTATAAATGGAATCATATAGTATGTAACTGTTTTTATTGGTTCTTTGCACTCAGCATAACTCTCTGGAAATTTATGCAGATTGTTGGGTGTGTCAAATGAATGTATAATTTGTTTCTTTTTGTTGCTGAGTAGTTGGTATAATATACTACAGTTTATTCACCTATTGAAGGACATACAGGTTTTCCCAGGTTTTGATTACTATAAAGAAAACTACTATAAACTTTGAATATAGGTTTTTGTGTGAACCTAAACTTTTATTTCTCCGGGACAAATGCCTAAGTGTAATTGCTGGTGTCATATGATAGTTACATGTTTGGTTTTTAAACAAACTGCCAAACCATTTTCTTGAGTAGCTGTTATCATTTTACATTCCTACCAGCAACGTATGAGTGATCAAATTTCTCTACATCCTTACTTGCATTTGATGTTGCCAGTATGTTTTATTTCAGCCAGTCCGACTGTTGTTTTTTTTTTTTAATTTTTTATTATGTTATGTTAGTCACCATACAGTATATCATTAGTCTTTGATGTAGTGTTCCATGATTCATTGTTTGCGTATAACACCCAGTGCACCATGCAATACGTGCCCTCCCTAATATCCATCATGGGCCTATCCCAAGCCCCCACTCCCCTCCCCTCTGAAGCCCTCAGTTTGTTTCCCAGAGTTCATAGTCTCTTGTGATTCATTTCCCCTTCTGTTTACCCCCCTTCATTCTTCCCTTCCTTCTCCTACAGATCTCCCTGCTATTTCTTACATTCCATAAATGAGTAAAACCATATGATAATTGTCTTTCTCTGCCTGACTTATTTCACTTAGCATAATCTCTTCCAGTCCTGTCCATGTTGCTGCAAATAGTCTGATAATTGTTTAGTGATACCTTGTTATAATTTTAATTTGCACTTACCAAGCATTTCATCATGTTGAAGATCTTTTCATGTATTAATTTGCTATCTCTATGTGCTCTTTGGTGAAATGTCGCTTCGTGTCTTTTGCCCATTTTTCTAATTGGATTGTTTGTTTTTTCTGTTGAGTTTTTAGAGCTCTGTGTATAGCCTAGATACTAGTCTTTATCAGACATACAGTTGGCACATATTTTCTCCCACTCTGTAGCTTGTCTTTTCATCCTCTTAACAGGCCAAAGTTTACTTAATTGAGATATAATTCAAATAACTTAAAATTCACCATTTTAAAGTGTAGACTTCAGGGACGCCTGTGTGGTTCAGTTGGTAAAGTGTCTGCCTTCGGCTCAGGTCATAATCCCAGGGTCCTGGCAGGGAGCCTGAGTCTTCTTTCTTTTTATCTTTGAGTCTTCCTAGGTGTTTATCAGTTTTATTAATCTTTCTTTCCTTTTCTTTTTTTTTTAAAGATTTTATTTATTTATGTGACAGAGAGACAGCCAGCGACAGAGGGAGCACAAGCAGGGGAGTGGGAGAGGAAGAAGCAGGCTCATAGCAGAGGAGCCTGATGTAGGGCTCTATCCCATAACGCCGGGACCACGCCCTGAGCCGAAGGCAGACGCCTAATGACTGCGCTACCCAGGCGCCCCCAATTTTATTAATCTTTCTAAAGAAACACCTCTTTCATTGATTTTTCTCTATTGTTTTTTGGTTTTCAATTGCATTGATTTCTGTGTTTAGTTTTGTTTCCTTTCGTTTGCTTTGGATTTATATCGCTCTTCTTTTTCTCAGTTCTTAAAAGGGGAGCTTTGATTATTGATTTGAGAATTTTCTTCTTTTCTAATGTATGCATTTATTGCTATAAAGTTCTCTCTCAATACTGTTTAGTTGTGTCCCACAAATTTTGGTATGTTGTTCACTTTTATTCCACTTAGTTTGTTATTTTCCCTTATGATTTCCTCTATCAAAGAGGAAATTTCCTCTATCAAAGAGGAAATTTCCTCTATCAAAGGATACATGAATTACTCACAATTTCCTCTATCAAAGGATACATGAATTATTCACAAATACAATGTTTAGTTTCCAAGCGTTTGTTTGGAGATTTGCCTAGTATCTTTCTGATATTGATTTCCAGTTTAATTTTATTGTGATCAGAGAACATATTCTGCATGAATTCAATTATTTTAAATTTGTTGTAGTTTATTTTATGGCCCAGGATGTGATGTATGTTGATATATGTTCCATGCATATTCCACAGTTCGGTGGAATACCCTGCAAGTGTCAATTAGATTCTCTCAGTTGACGGTGTTGTTGGGAGTTTTTCTATAGCTTTGCCAGTTTTCTACTTGTTCTATTGACTGTTGAGAAAGTGGTATCTTTACAATTTCATTTCACTTTAAATATAGTAATTGTGAGTATATATCTCATTGTATAGCTTCTTTAGTAGGTGCTCTAGGTTTTACATTATATATACACAACTTCTACTGGTGCCATCATGCTACCAGTTTGAAGAAAATGTAGAAACTTCAGCTGCCTTTGCATACACGAATCCTCTTTTATTTACAATTGTCCTAAATACTCTTTCACATACTTTTAGAACTACTGGGACAATGTTATCATCTTTGCCTCAACTATCCATTGTAATTTAGAAAAAAGAAGAGAAGAGGGAAAGTCTTATGTACTTACCAATATTTTTACTTACTGTGCTCTCTCTTCATTGATATTCCAAGATTCCCTTTTCTTCCAATTCCTTTCTGTTTGGAGAACTTCCTTTAGCCATTCTTTAGGGTAGGTTGGCTGATGACAAATTAGGATAATTTGTTGTCTTAATTGACTTGATTTCTCCTTCATTTTTGAAGGATATTTTTGCTGGGTATAGGATTGTGGGCTGGCCAGCCACTACTTTACTTTAGCACTCAAAACTGTTGTGCCACTTCCTTCTGCATGGTTTCTGAATTCGAACTGTATTCCCTCCATAGGTATGATGTTATGAGTCTCCTACTGTTTTTAAGATTTTTTCTTTGTCTTTGTTTGACTACGATGTGTCTTAGCGTGGGATTCATTTCCTTTTAAAGAAAAGAATGAAGTTTGCTTAACTTCTTGATCTATAGGTTTATAGATTTTGTAAAATATGGAGTTTTCAGGTTTTAGTTTTTGAGTCCTTTTTCAGCCCTGCTCTTTCTCCTTTTCTAATACTCTGAGGACACAAGTGGAAGATCCTTTGTTATAGTCCCATAGGACTGTTTGTGGATTTGCTTTGTCTTGTTTGTTTGTTCAGATTGAGTAACTTCTATTGCTCTCTCCAGTTCATTGATCTCCTATATCTCATGCATTCTGCTGAAGCCCATCCATGGGGTTATGAAATTTTAGTCTTTGTATTTTCAGTTCTAAAATTTCCATTTGGTTAACATTTAGGTCTTCTACTTCTCTACTGAGACTTTCCATTTCTTTGCTGAGATTTTCTATTTTCTAAAAATTTGTTTCAAACGTGTTTGTAACTGCTCATTGAATCAGTTCAACGATGGCTGCTTTAAAATCTTTGTCACATAATTCTAACTTCTCTGTGATCTTGGTGTTAGTGTCTCTTCATTACTTTTTTTTCATTCAGTTTGAGATTTTGTTTCTTGATATAGCAAGTTATTTTCAATTGAAACCAGGAAATTTGGAGAATTATGTTATGAGATTTTTTATTGTATTTAAGCCTTGTTTTAACTGACTTCTTACACTACTTTGGCAGAGGAAGGTGGGGGGGGCAATGTCTCCACCATCTACCAGTTGGAGTTAGAAGTTCAGATTTTCCACTTTTCCCCCCTTGACAATCAAGAGAGGTGCTCCCCATTCCTGCTAGTGGGGTTGGGAGTTCCAGCTCTTTCTTAGGTTTTCAGTGATGCCTCCCTGGATGAGGGGGGTAGGAATTTCCTGTTACTGCTCCCTATATGACCTCCAATGACACTACAGTGTAAGGATGTGTTTGGCCTCAGTAATGGTTTTATATTCTTGTTTGAATTTATTGTGTAAATCTATTTTGGTTTTAAATATTATAAAATGCTATAAACTTAAGTAATGGCACAACTAGTTTTATCTTTATATATAGTTAACTGACTAAAGATGAAAATATTTTGTTTAAAAGGGCTTTATGCTCTTGGTTTTGGCTCAGGTCATAATCTCAGAGTCATGAGAATGAGCCCTGTGTTTGGCTCTGCGCTCAGCACAGTCTGCTTGAGTTTCTCTCTCTCCCTCTCCCTCTGCCCCTCCTGCTCATGTTGTCTCCCTCTCTCTTTCCCTCTAAAATAAATAAATCTTTTTTTTTTTCTTAAAGGGCTTTATACTTTACACCAGTTAGAGAAACACTGATATGGGTGACTATAAGGCCCGATGCCCAAATCATGAGTCTCTGGAGATATTCATATTTCTGTCCAGGTTCTCTCACCCACATGAAAAGACAGAAGGAGCTGGGGCCCTGACACTATGGACATCATGCCAGTCTGACATAGACTTCTTATAGGTAAGAAAAAAATAAACTCTTATTAAGGGCTCTATTAGTTTCCTATTGCTGTTGGAACATATTACCACCAACTTACTGACTTACAATAACACAAATGTGTTTTTTGACAGTTCTGCAGGTCAGAAGTCCAAAATCAGTTTCACTGGGCTAACATCCAGTTGTCAGCAGGGCAGCTTGCCTCTGGAGGACCTAGGGCAGAATCTGTTTTCTTGCCTTTGCCAGCTTCTAGAAGCTGCCTGAATTCCTTGGCTTCTGGTCCCTTCACCTTCAAAGCAAGCAGTGTAGCATCTTCAAATCTCTTTCTTGCTCTGTCTGTCCTCTGCTTCTCTTATCACTTCTCCTTCTCTGACTCTGAAGCTCCTGCCTCCCTCTTGTAGGACCATTGTGGTTACACTGGGCTCACCTGGATAGTCCACGATAATCTCCCCATTCTCAAGACCCTTCACTTACTCACATCTACAAAGTCTTTTTGTCATATAAGTTAACATATTCCCGGGTTCCAGGGATTTACTATGGGGACATCTTTGGGGACCATTATTCACCTACCAAGAGGGGATGTTGTTAACTTGCAACTAAATCAAATTAAAAATGACTGACCTTTTCACTAGAAGGTAAGTTCCACCACAACAGGGATTTTTTCAGGATTGTTCACCAGCGTTTTCTCACTTTTCTGCTAATGCAGTGATGGTCACATTTTCATGACCGTCACTGTTGAGAAGACAGCTTCAAAAAGTCCTGGGTGTAGAGCATCCTAGGCAGAAGGAACAGCAAGGACAAGTACAACATCAGGCCAGAATATACTCTTTATTTGTAGTAATAATAATGAATATTTCATTTGTTGCTCATTTTATCTCAATTCTCATAAACTATCAAATTGTTGATATATTGCACCCATTTGAAACACCATTTAGATCCAAATCCAAAACATAAACTGGCCAAACCCATAGGGTTTCACTCAGTAGGTTTCTCATCTTCACCTTTGTATCTCTCTTCTGAGTGTAATCTGGTTTTACCTCTGTGACTTCTTTTCTGACTCTGCAATTTAAAAAGTTTTTGCTTACTATTAAATCAACATAAAAACATTGTACAAGGAAATATTAAAAAAAAACAACAACACCTATCATGCAGCACCTGGGTGGCTCAGTTGGTTAAGTGTCTGACTGTTGATTTGGGCTCAGGTCATGATCTCAGGGTCCTGAGAGCAAGCCCTGTGTCAGGCTCTGCGCTCAGCAAGGAGTCTGCTTGAGATTCTCTCTTTCTCCTCCTCTACTGCCCCCCCCCCCACCATGGGGCAGAGGAAGAGGGCAGGCAGGCATGTGCTCTAAAATAAATATAGAAATCTTTCAAAAAAAAAAAAAACAACAAAACCCATGATCTATGATTCAAACATTATTTTCTCTGCCAGATTTGTGTGGGTAAATGTGCAAACTTCAGAGTCATACTGCTTTATATTTACATACTAGCTTTGCCATTCACTAACAGTGTGACTCTGGGCAAATTACTCAGATCTTCTCTGTTTCAGTTTCCTCATCAGTAAAACATAAATAACAACTGTACCTTCCTCACACAGCTGTTGAGAAAATTAGATGAATTAAACTAATGTCCTGAAAACAGAGGCTGGCACATAGCAACCCCCTCAATAACTATTAATCATTATGCTTATTTTCAACCCAACAATTTTCTTCCCCCATGATTTTTATTCAGTTGCAATCACAGGACATATAAAGCATTGTGCTCTACTTTTTTCATTTAATATTCAAGTTTTTCTCCACATTCCTATTTTATTAACCTACATATTATTTTTAGTGACAGCCTGACATTCCATACTCTTGATAAGTTTTGCTCAAATTTTTCCTTGTTATTGAGCATTTGATTATTGTATTATTATTATGATGATCTTATAAACATAGTTTGAATCTGATGCTTTTTCTTTCTTTTGAATGATTTATTTAGCAATGGTCCCGGAGTATAAGTCTTGATTTTGTGTCCAACATTTAAAACTCCTTCCTACAGGGGGCGCCTGGCTGGCTCAGTGGGTAGAGTGTACAACTTTTGATCTCAGGGTTGTGAGTTCAAGCCCCATGTTGGGTGTGGTGCATAGTTTAAAAAAGCAAATAAACAAACAACTCTTTCTTTCCTTCTATGTAGTTCCAAAGAAGCAACTACTTTCAGTACATGATGGAAAGAGAAGCAGATATATCATACCACCACAGTGAAGTCATTTTCTCTTAGGAACAGACTGTTGATAAAAGACTGATAAGGTCTATACTATTTTCATCATTGTCGTCATCATTTGTTCATTCAACAAACATGTATTATTCAGGCAGGATGGGTCAGGTCTTTCTTGGGTAGAAAGAAAGTTATAAAAGAAAGCCAGAGTTTTAAAAAAAGTGTGATGAGCTCTAAATACAAACATCATTTTACTTATAAACCTCCCACGTTGATTCAGTGTGTCTTTTAATGCACAACGTGGAATCTATGTGCAAGTTAAAAAGAGCCATTTTCTTCTCTCACGGAACTAAAATTATGTCAACCTGATACGACTCATCTAAACATACAAATTTTATAGAAGCCATGGGAATATCTTGTAAGAAGGGAGTCCCTGTCTCTGAGAAGTCTACATAAATGTCTGTTTTCCTGTACCTCAATATTATTTCAAAATAAAGAAGACAGTAATGGTATTGTTAGAATCTTCTCCTTGAAGGCAGGAGAAATCTTTTTAAGTCCAGTATGACCAGATTCCTTCTTTTGATGAGGGCCCAGTGTAAAAACCGAGTTATATAGGGCTAAACTGTATTCTGTTTTTTATTAAAGCTACTGAACTTTTCATATAAGTAATAATAAAGATTAAATGGTTTTTTTAGCCCACCACATCCTGAGTTCAGTTCTACACCTTTTCATCCATGTAGCTGATGTTCTATAAAAAAGTCTCTCTTGCTGTCTTTATCTCTGTCCCTCCTCTTATCAACACTCCGCGGAAAACAATTGTCAGTACTCTATACTACATGCTTTGGGGATGATATACCTGCAGCAATCACCTACCTACATTGATAACATAATGACTGTCTTCTTAAGGAATTGGTATAACATTATGGAAACTACCTCAACTATCACTGATAATGAATTCTGTTATCTAGGTATTTTGTTTACAGATCAGTTCTTTCTGGTTTTCTTGAGAACTAAGAGGGATAATAAAGACATTTTCCTCTCTTTTAAACTTTATGACGGGGTAATAGAAGGGTCTGGGTTTGCCACCCCTTCAGTCAGACTTCATCAACTTTGAGAACCTCATTTCCATTACGTGAGAAATAGGAGCCACTGGAGTCACCCAGTGAGCACAGGCAAAGTGAATTGGAAATCAGTTCTTTTAATCACCACAATATCAGTTAACCCTTTAAGACAGTGGTTCTCCTACCTTTTTGGGATCAGTCAATTTGATGGAAATGTTAAGTCCTCTCACTTATATGTATAAGTGTATATGTATATGAGCATTTTTCTTTGGAGAAAACCAACTTCATTACCATAATAAATAATTATAACTCTCTCTCTCCCTCACACACACACAATTTTTTTTTTTTTTGCATATAATTTCACCTCTGCTCCCTCAAAGAACACCTGCCCTGGGGGAAATTATGTCAATCAGTAGTTTCTGAATGGGATAAGACACAGGAGAGATGGGGGTTGGGAAGAGACAGCAGATCACAAAACAGAATTTTACTAGATTAATTCTGAGTACAGGTCATTACCCTCAAGGCCCCCACCAGAGTGAGAGAAGATCTGGCATCAGAAGGCTTTGGTTCAAATCTGTGCCATTTCCCCCCCCCCCCCCCCCCCCCCCATTTCCTACCTAATGACATAGGCAAGTCATTAAACTTCCCAACACTTAGGCCCCCTCCTCCCCCAATGGAATCTTGTCAGACTTCTTCTCAGGGTTATTGCACGGTCAAAGGAGAGATAACATATGTTTCAAGTCCCAAACAAGCATGAGCTTTTATAACTATTCATGTACTTGCCATTCCCTTAGCTTCATCTTCAGGTTGTCCTCTCATTAGTGCTCAAGCTCCACTGTCACCTTCTCAGAGAAGTCTCCAGGACCCCTCTCCCCATCACACTCAATGCCACCACGCTGCTTTGTTATAGTCTAGACACTTCTCACAAGTGCAGCAGTTTCCTTGTGTACTTGCTTACTCTCTTTCTCCCCAGACTAGAATATAAGCTCTTTGAGGCCAGAGCCCTTGTCTTGTTTGCCGCAGGCCTCAGCAGTTCACCACGCATGGCGGACGCTCAGATTTTGGTGAGTCAGGATAGCAGTGGTTTAGAGGGCCGACTCCAGGGGAGCACTACCTGGATTTAAATCCCCACTTTTCAGTTTACTAAATCGGCTGTCATTAGGTTGGTTAGTTAACTTCTCTGTGCCTCACTTTCACCACACCTAAAATGAGGAATTCTGATATAACATATACTTTACAGAAATGTTAATACCTATAAAGTACCGAAACAGGGCCTGGCACATAGGAAATCTTACACAAGTGCTGTTTTCTACTCTTCAGTGAGTGAATGAAGTGTTAATACATTAACAGTGAATGCACGTGACCCTGTAAGTGTATCAGAAACGCTCCGATGCCTCAGGTTTGACAGAAAAAGACTTGTTCTTTTCATAAAACTCGTTTAGCTCCACTGCACCGTGTCATCCGCCTGACCCTCCACCACTTAGCGGAAGGGGAGGTGCGGTCCCTAATTCCGACAGAGTCCCCAGTCACCCACAGGTGGCACTGCTCGGGGTTCTCCCGGGCCGGGGATGTCCCAAACCCCGGGGGCGGTTCTCCTGGGGTAGGAAGTCTGGGCCTAGGGAGTCCCAGCCCCGCGTTCGGGAACCCAAGGGACGCTCCAGCGACTTACCTGAAACTCCAGCTGGGTCGCGGTAGCCGGGACGCGAGCGCAACCCACTCCCGCCTCCAGATTCAAAACCTCCGCGGGGCTCGTGGGAACCGGTTGCTGCGGGCAGAAGAGAGCGGGGGCGGAGCAAGTGGGGCGGGGTCGGCCGGGGCCGTCGGGGGCGGGGCTTGCGGGCTCCAGGTTCCCTGCTCCGGGGTGTCCGCGGGACTTTGTACTGCCGGCGGCTCGGCGCAGGCTGCGCGCTCCAGCCAGGTAAGGATGCCGCGGGTCGGCGGGGGCGGCCCCGGGACTGCGGGAATCCGGGCAGGAAGGGGTCAGGACGGGCGCGAGGCGAGAGGTGGCTCTCACAAGCCCAGAGACCGACCCTCCTGGGATGAGGAAGATTTGCTCCCCAACGCGGCGCGGTGAGCGCGGGCGCGCCACGGCAGGTGAGCGACCCGGTCCACTTGGGTCCAGGAAGAAGGGACAGGTGCGCGCTCCCGCGTAGCTGTGGCTTCCCCGCGGCCGCCGTCTCTCCTCCGCCTCTCCAGTTCAGGCGCTGGCCTCTCCCGGGGAGCACCCGCCTCATTTCCCTTTGGGTCCCAGGGCTGAGGCCGCCCCGCGCCAGGTTCAGCGTTGGGTTCACTTCCCAGCGGCGCGGCCAGGTTGGTTCCTCCCCTCTGACTGGGTGGCAGCGCAGTCTCCATTGAAAGTTGGCACAATCGACAGAGACATTCCACAGTTGTGCGTGTCCGAGTGCCTCACCCCACCAACTTCGCATGCTGTTGTTGTTGTTTTATTTTAATCTGTGAAATAGTTTGAACCTTGAAAACAACGGTTCGGTGAATACATGTATGGAAAAAGTAGGACCTTGATCCAGAGGGCGCACTTTTCCTTGGGTCCTAAATTTGCTTTTGATCTGATTTCCCCCGCCATGGAAGAATAATAATACATTTCTGTGTTCGGAAACAGTCTCATCTATTGCCGTTCTTTGGAAACTGGAATATTTGATTAGAAGGGTTGGGAACAACAGGATGGGCCGGTGGCTAAGTGGGTTTGAAGGTTATCCAAAATAGTTAAGTGTTTTGAGCATATACCCTGTATTTTTCCAGTGAGTGCCCATTTTCCTTTTAGGAAATTCTGAGAATTTACGCTCTTTGAGATGATTCTCCCCTAAAGAGTTGAAGAGGAAGAAACAACCTCAACAAACGAGTGGTTTTCCCAATTAAGTTTAGGATTTAACAGGTTGGTTTGTGACACTGGTAGCTCAGTCAGCAAGAATCACATGTAGTATGGAGTATCATGATTTATACAGAGAAAAGAAAGTATGCCGTAATTTTCTTATTTTGTATTGGAAAATATTTTTTAGTTCAGTTGCATTTTCAGTGCTAAGGAAAGACCTATACACTTTCCCTGTACTACAGTTAATCTGATCAATTATTACTACTCTTGCCAATTCATGATGCTTACTGCAATGTATTTATGTTAATGAGTTTGATTCTTCCCACAAGGGTGTATATGTTTTGGTTTTTGGAACTGTATAGGGCAAATGTAGACACATGCAAATCAGCGCTGGGCTCTAGTTGCCACAACCTTTGCTCCACATAGGTCCTTGAACTAAAATTTTTACATCTTCCCAAATAGAAAAGAATATAGAATATTAATGTATGCTCTAGCACTTTCTTTTTTAAAATTTAGTACTAAGACAGTCATCGTGTTTTCTCAGCAGCTAGTTACTCAAGGTCAGGGGCAATATTTTATCAAACCGTGGTAAAGCTCAGAGAATGGTAACCTTTGCTCTGTAAAGTTGACCCTTGACAGGGTGGTTGGAAGGGTTGTGGGCAGTGTCTGGCTACTTTTATGCTTGGAGAAGAATTGTCAGTCTTCCTACCTTCCTCTCATGTCCAGAGTGGTAGGAGCCTGAGCCTTGGGCCTCCATTTACACCTCTGCTTACAGGTTCCTCCAGGTTGGTCCAGTTGGTACCTCCTCTCCCTGCCCCAGCTCTTCCAGTTTTGTGGTTTCTACCCCGACTCCACCCCTGCCTGGATTCCCACCCTTAGGGAGAATCAGCTTATTGTTCAGGACAGAGAGGCTAGGTCCACATCAACCTAGTGCTGGGTCCCTCATGGATGCTTAGTAAATTCCTGTTGAGGACAGTGCCACTTGCTTCAGAGCCCTTATTTTCTTCTGATATTCAGTCTACAGAGGTAAAGAGGAGTGAAGTTGAACTCAGATCAATTGTTTTAGGGGCCAGCTGCCTTGGTTGGATTAATGTCTTAAAGGGGAACATTTAAGTCTGTTAGAAAGGAGTGAAATCGGCTCATGTTTGTTGGCAACTTAAGATTATCCTGTACCATGTGATTATGCCATGAGAATAGCTTTGTTGGAAAGAACCCCAGAAGAGAGGGACTTAGTAGTTATCTCAGCCTGAACTTGCCTTTTTGTTTCTGCCCTGGCTCAACCAGTCCTTCCTTGGGTTGGATTATAACTATTATCTTCCCCTCCACGGTTGGCTGCTCAGAGCTCAGAGGGCCATAGCTACTGTGGGCTAGTTGTAGAAAATTGCATTTTCTTTTGTTTGGGAAAAACAAGGATGGAATTTTGCCAAATCGTTATTGGGGAGACAAAGCAAAAGCAAATAAATGTAAAATGCCTGGGCATAGAAGTCAACGTGTGTGTGTGTGTGTGTGTGTGTGTGTGTGTGTGTTTAATTTTTGAACTTTTAATCTAAATTACATTTCTCTCTCTCCAGAAACAACCACTTGTAATTCTTTGAGCTGGTTATTTTGGTGTTTGTTGCTTATAGTTGCTACTTCTTGAGTTTTGCAGTTTGAAGCATTATATATTGACTTCCCACTGTGGAAGATGACGTGGCTCCCTTTATTTCTCTCACCCCCATCTCGACCACAGCTTCCTTCTTTTCCCACCCTTGCAGTAGTTAAACAGTAATTTTGGTTAGATCAATATTCATAGCTAATCCAAGCACAACTTTTTGTTTTCTTTGGAGTTAATAGTTGTTTGTTCATTTATTTAGTTTTGTATGTCCTCATCATTAATCTGACCCAAAACTCGTGGCCAGATTTCTAAAATTTACCTCAGATGCATCGGGTACTGTCAGTTTCATTTTCCTGAAGAAGTTGTCCCCGAGTCTCCTGCCTTGCCTAATCTGGACCAGTTGCCCTCTACACATGGGGACCAGTTGTCACCCTAAAGGCCTTCATCATCATCCTGAGGATCCCCATTATTGCTCTCCTGTGTTGGATGTCTTGTTAAGCACTTGTCTTCCTCTATCTTGGTGAACTCACTTGTTTTGGTAGAGCGCATCTTCAAGGAGCTTTTCGGAAAAAGATGCATAGGATGTGCATTTTTTTGAGACAGTGAATGCCTGGAAATAGCTGTTTTCCACTGACAATTGACTGTTTAGAATTTTAGGATGGAAATTTTGAAGGCATTGTTTCATTGCCTTCTAGGCTGTGGTGTTGCTGTTGAGAAATTCAAACCTGTTCTGATTCCTCAAATTTTGCCTGTAATTTGTGTACAGTTTACAAGCCTGCTGAGTCCTTTATGGAAATTTATAAAATTTTCTCTTGGTCTCCATAATCCTGAAATTTCATGATGCTGTACCTTGGTATGGATCTGCTTTTACCCATTGTGCTGGGCTCTTTGAATCCTGAAACTTGTATCCTTCAGTTTGGGAAATTTTCTTGAATTGACTCATTGATAATTGCCTCCTCTCCATTTTCTGTGATGTTTGTTTTTTTAAAGATTTTATTTATTTATTTGAGGGAGAGAGAGTGAGAGAGAAACTGCACGAACAGGGGGGAGGGGCGGATGGGAGGGACAGAGTCAGAGAGAGAACCAGACTCCCCACTGAGCAGGGAGCCCAGTGTGATGTGGGATTCGATCCCAGGACCCTGGGATCATGACCTGAGCTGAAGGCAGACACTTAACCAACTGAGCCACCCAGACACCCTGTGATGTTTCTTTCAGAAACTCTTATTGTTCATATATTAAACATTATGAAATGGGCCTCTAATTTTCCTGTATTTTTTCTCCTAATATCTATTTCTTGATTCTGCTTTTGGGGAGATTTTCTCAATTTTATCATCTAGTCTTTCCACGGAGTTTTTAATAAGTATAATCACATTTCTAATTATTTTAAATTAAAAGCTCTTTTTGTTTTCTGAATGTGTGTGTATGTATGTGTGTGATGTATTGAAGAAAAGGAAAAATTCTCCTCTACCCTCAAGATCTAGCTGGACTAAGAATTCAATTTAAATAAGACAGATTAACAGGGGAAAAGAAGTTTTATTCCAAGCACATAGAGGCCCAATTATGAAATTGAGGCCTAAAGAAATGACTAAAGCAGGCAGTTTTTATGTTTTTTAGACAAAGAAACAATAAATCTGTGAAGAAGTGACAGGACAAAGAACGTTTTGGGGACTTCAATTAGTAAAGCATTCTCAACGGAATTTGGACTGTGGTAGTATACAAGTAAAAAGTAACAAGAGTTGTTCATACAACCTTCTCGGCTCTAATTTCCCATATCTGGCGATGAGGACGTCTTTTTACCTCCTGGTACAGGAGGGTACCTTTCACACGGGAGATTATTTCCTGCTTTCATGAGACAGGGGAGGGTCAGAGCGTTCTTGCATCGGCTGTCTCTTGTGTAACTTTTATTTAAAATAATCAACAGGCCAAAGTGACACATTTTGAGGTGGTCTGCTCTTGGCCCCTTCAATGTCTATGTCTTGCTTTTATTTTATGGTTTCCGTGCTTATCTGTCTTATCTCCCTGAAGATAAACTTTTTTTCGAAAGTTTGTCCTTCCATCACAGACTCAGTTTCCCCAAGTTGCTTTTATCTGTTTATTAGTTTAGGTCTCGATCTTTCATGTTAGAAGTTTGCCTCCTATTTCTAATACCCTCTGTTGTCTGCTTACATTTGAGTGGGGGTTTAAAAGGTGAAGATGTGTTTGGGCTTGTTGTCTGGAAACTTCACTGTCTGGCGATCTGGCTGGGGCTTTTATTTAGAGAAACTCTGATGTCATTACCTCTTGGGCCACTGAGAGTCCTCAGAAAAGACTCTTCCACTCTTTTTCCTGGGTGGTGGTGGAGAGCCTGGCTGCCAGTGATCTGGGAGCTAGGTGGAGAAGAAAGCTGGAAGTCTTAGCATCTACATGTTCATATAATCCCTCCATGGTGTTTCCAGTAGAACACCTGAGCTGTGCCTGATGTACCCCATTCCGGAGACCCTCTCTTGGAGAGGAGGTGGGGAAGAAACTCCAGGTGTTTTTGCAAGGAGAGGGAGGGGGCTATCACCTAGCTGCTCGGAATGGCTGAAGGGATATGGGACATCCAACAGTCTTTTGTTTTTATTTTATTTACTTATTTATTTTAAAAAATTTTTTAAATTTTAAAATTTTTAAATTTTAATTTTTAAAAAAGATTTTATTTATTTACTTGAGAGAGAGAGAGAGCATGCACAGAGAGGGACAAGCAGACTTCCCGCTGAGCAGGGAGCCTGACGCAGGGCTCGATCCCAGGAGCCCAGGATCATGCCCTGAGCTGAAGGTAGACGCTTAACCGACTGAGCCACCCAGGCGCCCCCAAACTGCCTTTTAAAGAAACTTCCAGTCCTCTTTATCTTAGCCCTCCCCGCTGCCCACAGAGGGTCTAACTGCCTTTAATTCTACAGCGTTTTGGAGATCCCGTGGTATAAATCAGGTTGTTTCTTGGCTTCTCCTTGCCCCACCAAAATGTTTTACTATTTTCTCTTTTTCCATTCTCTCCATCCTTGTTGGGTTTATACATTAAAGGAAAAAAACTCCTTTGTTGTCCTTTTATGGGGCTTTCATGAGGGAGAGAAAGTAGAAGGTTTTGTTCAATCTGCTATGCGTGCCTTAACCAACCTCCACTGAGAGACTAGTGAGCTTCAGGCATGGTGTGTGCTGCTCTTCTCCTGCCTTTACCAACCGTAAACATCCTTCGACCAGTCCAAGCATATTCTCTCACTGAACCCAGTTTAGACCTCGGATTTCTTCTTCTACCACTTTAAGCATCCACTACCAACTAATTACGCTTGTCGTGGGAGGCAAAACCTCTAGACCTAGCGTGGGTGATACATAGCTTACTGGTCATAGAGCCCTTGTTCCTGTTTCTCCAGTTCACTGTGTCGAGGAAGACTTATTCCACCACTTTGGCCTCTGACTGTCCTGCCTTTCAGTGAAACTCGTCTACAGTGAGTCTAATATTTTCATCTGAAAGGCAAGCCTGGTGTTGGTGGCCGTGTCACCTCCCATGTGGCCTCATTGGAAGTTATCATTATTTCCTTCTGGAGGCCAGTTTATCACACAGTTGCTTTACCAGCGGAAGCATCCTCACTTCCCGTTTCAGAGCTCATGTCTTTCTTGGAATGTGCACCAAGTTCCTGTTTCTGGCCAGGCTGAGCAGAGATGACAGATCTACACAGGGCCTCGTGGATGATCACAAATTTCCCAACCCCGTTTTGCCTGTTGAATCATTCCTTAGGCTTCTTTAATGCAGTGTGATCTTGCAGCCTTCTGTGCCAGTGGCTTGACAACATCAGCAGGACTTTATGCTTACACACAGAGGAATGAAGAGAGTCAGCTTCCACTGAAGGAGGGAGAGCACTGTTCCCAAACCACCTTATCGGTGCAGAAAAAGCAAAGCTCTATGGTCCCAAGGTGATGCCTCTGCACTGGGCATACAGAAAACACCAGTGTTGGCAATTGCTACATTGTAGTGGGTGCAGCAGTGACTGGCTCTCTGGGGATGAGAGCAGGTGAGAAGATGGAACCCACTAGGTACCATTGTGAACGGAAACTTGGCCAGTGGGAGTTCCTGCAATGCTCATTCTCCCCTCTGTGCGTCCATGGCCATCCCGTTTCCAAATAGAACCTTTGAAGCCATTGCAAACTCTCTTTCCATGTAGTATGTTTTTCTCTGACGTGCTAAGTGCTTCACCTAAGTTCTTTTTGTCTTCTCAGCTGGATCGTGAACTCTCCTAGGGAAGAGTGCAATGCCTGATAAATACTTGATGAATGTACTGAATGAATTTTCCAGATAACTGTGGACTCTTCGCATTTAGGAAAAAAAAAAGATATTTGGTCATAGTTATCCAAGTTGGACCCAATAGCCTAAATTCATTAAATTCTTTTTTTTTTTAAAGATTTTATTTATTTATTCGACAGAGATAGAGACAGCCAGCGAGAGAGGGAACACAAGCAGGGGGAGTGGGAGAGGAAGAAGCAGGCTCATAGCAGAGGAGCCTGATGTGGGGCTCGATCCCATAACGCCGGGATCACGCCCTGAGCCGAAGGCAGACGCTTAACCGCTGTGCCACCCAGGCGCCCCTAAATTCATTAAATTCTTGATTAGATTTTCACTTCACTTTTGCTGTATGGACTGAAACATAGAACATTCAATTTAAATTTTCCCAAGTGGATTGTTTCTCGTATTACTTAGAAATAGTTTTCACTGATAAGTCTTTTTTTTTTTTAAGATTTTATTTTTTAAGTAATCTCTACGCCCAATGTGAGGCTTGAACTCACAACCCCAAGTCACATGTTTTACTGACCATCCAACCAGGCACCCCTCATTGATAACATTCTTAAAAGGACAACTACTACTACTGCTGCTGCTATTCCCCCCCGCCCCCCCACCTGTGTATTTTCTCTTAGCATAGTGTTGTGATTGTCTTGGTTCTTATGGCTAAGAAGAGTGGCTTTTGGAGGAGGGAGGGAAGTATGTGCTGGTTAGGTTGTCTGGATGGACGAGTTTTACCTTGATAAAGGAGGAAAATCTCTTTGGATTTCAGCAGTGTGTATATATTTCCTTTTGTAACTACATGTCATTTATTTTTGAAAGTTAAAAGCTTTTGAAATGATTAGCTACAGAGTATCAAAGTGACATATATTTTTTTAAAGATTTTATTTATTTATTGGACAGAGAGACAGCCAGTGAGAGAGGGAACACAGACAGGGCGAGTGGGAGAGGAAGAAGCAGGCTCCCAGTAGAGCAGGGAGCCCGATGCAGGGCTCGATCCCAGGACCCTGGGATCACGCCCTGAACCGAAGGCAGATGCTTAATGACTGAGCCACCAAGACGCCCCATCAAAGTGACAGTTTTTAATATATTTCTACTATATATTTCTAGTGTAGAGCTCTCTGTCAAATATCCTACTCCATTTATCTTTAATTTTTGTGAAGTTCTAGCCTGATTTCATTGGAAAAGATTTTAACTTCTTTATCCTGAATAGAGTTCCAACAATGTCTTTCTGTTACTATTTCCTTGGAAACTCTCATGTCCTCATGTATCCCCCAATATTATGTTTCAGCCACAACATGTGGAATTTCCACATGACTGCCCCAAAAATGAAATTGTGGCTTTTTTTTTGTTAAAGATGTATTTATTTATTTTGAGGGGGGGAGGAGAGAGCACATGAGTGGAAGGAGGGGCAGAGGGAGTGTGAAGGGGAGAGAAGCAGACTCCCCACTGAGTGGGAGCCCAACATGGGGCTCGATTCCCCCTCAACTCAGGGAGATCAGGACCTGAGCCGAAATCAAGAGTGGGACGCTCAAGGCGCCTGGGTGGCCCAGTGGGTTAAGCGTCTGCCTTCGGCTCAGGTCATGGTCCCAGGGTCCTAGGAGCCAGTTCCGTATTGGGCTCCCTGCACAGTGGTGAGTCTGCTTCTCCCTCTGCCCTTCACCCTGCTCGTGCGTGCTCATGCTCTGCTCTCTCTGTCTCCTCTCTCTGTCTCTCTCTCTTTCGTGCATGCGCACGCACATGCCTTCTTTCTCTCTCTCAAATAAACAAATAAAATCTTAAAAAAAAAAAAAGTCCGACATTCAACCAACTTAGCCACCCAGGCTCTCCGGAGCCGTGGCTTTTTTTTTTTTTTTTTTTCCTACAAAGGAGTGATTTCAAGGTTTATTTTTCTGCAGATATAATTTAAGTGTGCAGCGGAGTTGGTTTTTACCATTGGGGTTATTTTTGTTTCATAGAAAGTGGTTGGCTTTCTTTTTTTTATTTTCCTGCCTTGATTGATTAAAATGTCTGATCCTTTAGCCATGCAGATAAGCAGCAATACAATTTAACTGAGTTATGGATGAGTAAGATACGTAGATTTAGGTGTGAATGCTTTATGATTTTTTTAAAGAATTGTCAACTTATGTGTCACACATTTAAACCAGTTATAGAAGCACTGCATTAGAGAATTTTTGTTCATAGGTTCTGGAGTTGTAGCTGAGAGAGGGTTTTTGGGCTCAGAGCTTGTGACACGTCCTGCTACCTCACCTAGACTAAGGATAAATCCTTGGATGCCATAGAGATTCCTCAACTCTCAGTGTGCTCTGTGGATTCTCCCTGCCATCATTAAAAAAAAAATGTTATCTTATATATATTAATTGCTATAAATGTAAACAGTGCTGAAGCCTACAGAGAAATTAAAAACAACCCCAAAACCATTCCAGAGAGAATCTTGGTGAACCCCTCCCAGTCATCTCTATCATCATTTGACTTGTTAAAAATCTTCAGCAAATTTCTAGAAAATAATTAAGGAGCACTGCATGCAACTGTTTATGTAACTCCAGGTTCTGTAATCTTTATATATATGCAATATATATGCACTTTATATATATGCACTTTATATATATAATATATGTTTTTATATATATGCAATTACTTTTTGAGATTGTAATTAGTTCAGGCATAAAGTTCTTTGGGTAGTATTACTTCATATAGGCATTTTCTTGTAGCAATAATTATCATTTTTAATAGCTAGGTGATTGTCTTGTTAATATATGATATTCTTCCAGGAAGCTCCCAACTATCTTACTGTTAATGCCTTGCTAGAAGGAAAAATAACCTTAATTTGACAATGGCAAGGCCTTGATATCCTGTGAGTCTTCTTTAGCATATGAAAATCCTTTTGTGAAACCTTCCTTTTCAGGGTGCCTGGGAGGCTCAGTTGGTTAAGCATCTGGCTCTTGATTTTAGCTCAGGTCATGATCTCCAGATCCTGGGACCCAGCCCCACATTGGGTGTCCTGCTCAGCTAGGAGTCTTCTTCTCTCTCTCTATCCCTCTCTGCCCCTCCCCACTGCTTGTTGTTTTTTTTTTCAAATAAATAAATAAAATTTTTAGAAACCTTCCTTTCCCTTACTCCCCCAACCCCATAGTATATAATCAGCTACATATCACAACCCCGGTACAGCAGCTCTTTCTGCCCATGAGTCCTGTCCCCGTGCTTTAATAAAACCACCGTTTTGCACCAACACACACACACACACACACACACACACACACACACAGTGGTATTTTGAACCAGTTCTCAATCGTTGGACAATTGGGGTTCTTTTCTTTCTTTCTTTTTTTTTTTTTAAACTAGGTAGTGTTGTTATACTTTTTTTCCCTTTTGGGGATTGTTTTCTTGGGAGTTTTTATCAAAATACCACTCTAGGATTAAGAATTTGTAGCTTCTATCAATCATTGTCAGAAGGGCACAAAATAGGGGCGCCTGGGTAGCGCAGTCGTTCAGCGTCTGCCTTCGGCTCAGAGCGTGATCCCAGCGTTCTGAGATCGAGCCCCACATCAGGCTCCTCCGCTAGGAGCCTGCTTCTTCCTCTCCCACTCCCCCTGCTTGTGTTCCCTCTCTCGCTGGCTGTCTCTGTCAAATAAATAAATAAAATCTTTAAAAAAAAAAAAGAAGTGCACAAAAGAATAATTTGAAAAAGCTCACTAGCTATATAAAGCTATCTAAAGTTTCCATTATCCTCTTTGTTGACCTTTTAGATCAACAGTATCTACTTTGAGTGAAGACACAAAGCGTAGCTGGAGCTGGTCAGGCCATGTTATATACCAGGTTGTAGATCAGATAATGAAGCCGGAGTAATCCAAACAGGTCCATTTGCAGAGGCTGTGTTCCGGTTGGTAATGTCTATAGCCTCATTTCATTTTGTTGGATGTGGTAGGAAAAGTTTCCAGGCATCAGTAACAAAAGGTGGATAGGTTGTTATGGTATCTGAAACAACATTTGACCTCAGTACCTGGCCTAGGGTTCATGAACCTTTGTGTAAGCAGGGAAAGGCATTATAAGCCCGCAGGGAACTCCAGCCCTCCCACCCATTTCCCCATTCTTGGATGTAAGAGGAAGTAGGAAGGGCAGGACAACCAGCCATACGAGGGAATTTTGCGTTACTGTCGTTTCTTGATAAAGAACTAGAGCAGAGTGGATTCCTACTCAGATTTTTCCCTTGACATCTTCCTGTCTAATGTTTAAAGCTTGGGCTAGATTTTTAAGTCGGCTTTTAACTGGTGTTACATTCCCATGCCTCAGGTTTTCCACCTATTAAGCAAAGCATAATGACACATAATTAACAGTCCGCTTCAGAAAGATTCATGGCCTAATGCTTGTAAAGGACTTTGAGCTTTTCAGAGTGTTTTATACACATTCATGAATAATGAGATGACTTGCTCTATTTAGCAAAGGGCATCTATATTATGCCCATTTTACAGATGAGAAAAGTGAGCCTTAGAGGATAATAGCTCGCTGAGAATCAGAGGGTAAATTGAACATACGGTCCATGACATTTTTCTTGAACTTTGTGGAACAAATGGAATCTAAAATAAATTCTGCCATGAGTGTGTTTGTGTTGGGAAAGTGGATTTTACACTTTTTTAAGCAAATACAACCTTTTGGGGGATAGGCATAGGCTACTCCTTTGTTAGGGGGAATCCTGTTTGACACATTCACTGGAGTTCTTAAAGAGCATGAAATAATTATGGAAGCTAGAGATAAACTGTGATTTTCAAAGTAACTTTGAAAAGACTCCACACAAAGTCTGTTAAATAAATTGGGTCAGTAGGAGTTTGGGAAAAATGTTTTTATAAATCAGCAATGGCGGGGGGGCGGCCAGGCATAGATGGAAGTTTCCTAGAACACAAATGTTAGTAAACTAGTCTAATTATTATTTTTTTTAAAAAATAAACAATGTAGAAGAGGGAGTACACAGTGTAAAGTTCCAAGTTTACAGTCAACATGAACATACGGGGACGTTAAAAGCCAAACTGCTGGTCTCAAGTCCATGCAGTGGTGAAGAATGCATTTAGGTAAAGTGAATCTATCTGTATATGCAGATGGACATTCTAGGTTTTTTTTGTGTGTTTTTAAGATTTTTATGTATTTGAGAGATAGAGTGTGAGAGAGCGCGAGAGCAGGGTGTGGGGCAGAGGGAGAAGCAGACTCCTCGCTGAGCAGGGAGCTGGACATGGGGTTCAGTCCCAGGATTCTGGGATCGTGACCTGAGCCAAAGGCAGATGCTTAACCAACTGAGCCACCCAGGCACCCCTGCATTCTAGATATTTACGCAATAAAGAGATTCAGATATGATTGTGAATTCTTAACTGAAGAGATTGACTAAGTGTATGATTTGGAACAAAAAAGCTAGCTAAATCTTAGGTATTGTTACAAATAATTCAGAAATGTCATTTTACCCATTTTCATGTTTCAGCATCTAAGACAGTTCCATGAATGTATCGTAAAGATGTAATGGACTTAGAGAAAAGCAAACATATCTATCAGTGGCGGAGAAAATTGAGTAAAATACTCCCATTGAATTCTTTGGTCCAGAAAGATAAATGCGTGGGAGACAAATGGGCAGGATGTGCCCTCTTACACCACAGCAAGCAGAGCTCGATGATATAGGGAGACCATTCATTTGTACCTTCTTTATTCCCAAATAATATACTACCTGCCCCCAATAGTTAATGTTTTTGAGCACCTGAGATGTACCAGTCTCCATGTGGGGCTCATTACATGGATTAGCTCATTTAACCCACCCTATAATCCAGTGAAGTGGGCAAGATTATTTCCCACATTCTACAGATGAAGAGCCTGAAGCTTGGAGATTAGGGAAATTTGGTTTAGTGATGGAGCCAGAGTTGAGAACAATACAGTCTGACTCGAGAGGGTACTTTTCAGAGCTCTCCTGAGTAGCCACACTGAGCTATGCTGCTCTCCTCTTGTTCTTTTCTGTCCCGCTAAACAGAATTGGACAACCTAGAAGAAAACATAAAGGTCTGCTTCAAACGAAGTGAAAGCAGCCAGTTTCTCGGTATCACTCTGAGCCCCCTAACCCTGAATATCCTAAGATGTCTTCATAGTAGCATTGTTGAATAGAAATAGTCTGTGATTTGAAAGTTCCTACTGGCCATGTGAAACAAGCCAAACACACTAGATGAAATGTATTTTAGTAGTATATTCAGTGTAGCCCAATATATAAGCAACATTATAATTTCACTGGGTAGCTGTACAATGATTCTTACTGAGATGCCAGAAACAACTCAGGAGCTTGATTATGAGTAATGCGAGTAATGAGTAAGGCAAGACTGTCTTAGGCAGTGCAGTGGATAATGTAAAATGTAGTCCTACCAAACAATAAAGTTGCATGGTGTAGCAAAAGTTATTCTCTGTCTCCAGAGGCCCTGGGACTCCCAGACACTCCCTCCCCACCCCTCTACCCTGACCTGTCTTAGTCACCCCCTCAGCTTCCTTGCCTCTGCCCAGGGCCACCATGTACAGTTGTGCAGGTTATGTACTGTAAAACTCTGGGATGTCATTCACATTGTAGATCTAGGAGATTTATTTACTGTGACAGGTTATTGGAAGATGGAAGTAAAGTTTTTAAAGGAAGAGATACTTTTTCTAATTCATGCCAAAGCATTTTTGGGGAGGTGATTGTAGTTCTTCTGTTCCTGATGTAGGAAAGATGTGAGGGTTCAAAGCCGATGGCCGAGAATGAATTCTTGAGATGAGACATCTTTGGTGCAAAAAGGTGGTTTTATTAAAGCACGGGAACAGGACCTGTGGGCAGAAGGAGCTGCACTGGGTCACAAGGAGTGGCCCATTATATACTTTGAAGTTGGGAGGGGTTAGGGATAGCTAAGCCTCCCAGGTATTTTGGAAACAAGGTTTCCAGGACCTTGAGGGGGCTAGCTATTATTAGGAAAAGGTCATTTATTACTGTTTAGTAAAAACTCAGTTGTGAGACTCTTGAGATGTATATCGGTGGGTCATGTGCTTGGGGGACAATTGCCAACCTGTATCTTGGCGGGTAGAGATAAAGGAGGTTTCCAAAGGAATTTTTATCTGTTAAGTAGACTTACAGGATCCTGGGGGTCAGGCTAAGATTGCCTTTTGCCCTTAGGAAGTATTAACATTGAGGCAGCTGAGCTCCTAGAGGAATGTCACTCTGCCTGTTTCAAGGATTTGTCAATGGGCTGTAAGCAGTAAGGAAATGTAATATTTCTTCTGCCTTTGTTTCCCACATCATTCCTTCTTAGCATTCCAACAGTTGGGCCCAGGCGTTGTTCTCTTGTATGCTCAGCACTGAAAATAACGAAGCAGATTCAGTCACTCCCCCCACCACCCCTCAAATAATGTCACACAAAGTTAGTCTTCATGGTAGTTTACGTCAGAGCCATGTGTATCTTATTCATGATTGTATCTGCAGTGCCTGGCACACAGTGGGTGCTCAACACATTTATTGATGTAAATTGTTTTCGTAGTGTCACTTAGGCCCCGGCATTGTGTCCTGAGTTGCCCTTGATGAAACCTGACCCAGGGCTGATTATCCAAGTGCTGACATGGCTCTTTCTTTCACCGAGTCACAGTTCACCCTTCATGTGGTACCCTTGTTCTAAATAATAATAATTGTCGTTATTGTTATTATTACTAATAATAGCTACCATTTATTGATCACTTTGTGTCAAGCTGTGTGTCTAGCAATTTCTGTGCATTATTCCATTTACTCTTTCCAAACATCTCTAGGAGGTAGGTACTATTATTATCCCCGTTTTATAAGGAAGAAACTGAGGCACTGAGAAATTATTTACTTAAGGTCACACAGCTAGTAAGTGTCAAAGCTGAAATTCAAAACCAGTTCTGTCTGACTTCAAAGGCCTTGTGATGTGGAAATGTTGGGGTTCAGAGCCTATGGCCAAGAAAGAATTCTTAAGACATCTTTGGTGCAAAAAAGTGGTTTTTATTAAAGCATGGGGATAGGACTCTTGGGCAGAAAGGGCTGCCCTGTGATTGTGAGAAGCAACTGATTATATACTATGGTGTGGAGGTGGACGTAAAGACCAAGGAAAGTTTCCAAAATGACTTTCATATGCTAAAGATTCACAGGATCCTGGAGTTCTAGCTGTTGTCCAGCTAAGGTTGTTTTTCCTCTAGCAAGACATTAACAATAAGATTGGGAGCTCTTGGAGGAATGCTATACTCCCTGTCTGCCAACTGGCTGCAGGTTATAAGGACATTCAATTCTATCTACATTTCTTTTTGCCTTTGTTCCCCACATCAATTCTACACTTTAAGTAGCTGGACCGGGCATCTCTTCTGTTATCCGGGGCCTGACTGACAAGTGATTCCACTGTAGTGGACCCTGTATTTGTTTGCCAGTACTTCCTTCCTTTGGGGAACATCTCTGTCCTCAGTTCAGGTGGTTTGGGTGGGGTGGACACTAACCCCAGGGGTGGTCATGTGACTTAGCTTTGGCCTATCTGAGAAGTGCCTCCACCTGACCTCGTGATTGGTTCAGAGGTTAGCGCATGACCTAGCCTTGCTCGGTCAGGCTCCATTTCTGCTCCAGTTAGGAAACAAGGCATTCTTTTCTTCTGGGATTTTTTTTTTTTTTTTCCCCCTGCTGGAGTGATTTAACCTGGAGCTCCTGGCGGCCATCTTTGCCTGCTCTATGGGGGAAGCTGTTCGAAGTAGGAGAGAATGAATGAAGCCGTCATGCAGTGGGACATAGCACTGAGCAGTGGTGGGAGCACAGACAGCACCATTTCAGCTCCAGGATTCAGGGGCGCCTGGGTGGCTGCGTTGGTTAAGTGTCGGACTCTTGATTTTGGCTCAGGTCATGATCTCAGGGTGGTGAGATCGAGCCTTGAGTTGGGCTCCCTCTGTGCTCCACTCCCCCCCCCCCCCCGCACGCACCTGCGCTCTCCCTCTCAAAAGAAAATAAAATTTAAAAAAAAACCAAACAAGCCAGAATTCAGGTGTGCCTGAAGCATCCCAAGCCTGCTTGGTTTGGTGAGCCAGGACACTCCTTTTGTTGTTGTCCTTTGCTTAAACCAAGTTATTTGCAATTGAAAGAGCCGTGCCTAATGTACAGACTTTCCAGAAGGTGAATAGATGCCTCATTGCCATTCTTTATCTACCCTTTGGATGAGCCCCCTACTTCTTGGGCCTTGGTGCCTACTGTTGCCTGTACCTGGCCTGGGGACCTTTGACCCCTGGAGACTCTAGGTATTCAACTTGCTTTTTCTCTTTTAGGTCTCTAAACTCTGCCCTAAGGAAAGGAGATACCACACCCAGCCCCTTCTCACCACTTCTCCTCCTCCCCCTTTCTTCCCCCCATTAGAGAGCCCACACACAGGGATAAGTATTATGCCGTGAGTACAGCATTGGAGAAAACTGTTCTTCGTAGGCATTACAAAATTACTCATCAACCTACTTTTGAATGCTGATCAAAGACTGTTGAATGCTTAAGTCATCTGGCCTCTGACACTGTCTGGGATCTCAGCCAGTTTAGGCCTAGCCTTTGCCTCTTATCCCCGGTTTCCTTGGCTCCTAGCCTTTCTGATCAGCTCTCTCCTAAATACTCTCAACTCCCCTATGATTCTGAACTTCCATTCTTCTGCTGGCTTCCTTCCCGATCTTTCCTATGGTCCTCCGAGGGCATTGTTCCATTGTGAATCAATGCTCCCACACCCCAGCCTCCTCACATGATGAGAACACTCCCTTCTCTGTAGCTCTTTCTGCTGTAGCCTTCTGGCTTCCCTTTGCTGCTTTCTCTTTTAGAGGTAAAGCCCTTCATGCAGATACCCTCGTGGTCGCTCCTTTTGCCATCAACCTCTTGGTCATTCCCCTTGATAGACTCAACTGGTTCATGGTCTTCTCTCCAAACTGCCGTCTCTTCATTCATGTACACAACTAACTTGATATGTCTGCGATGAGTTATCCAATTGCCTTTGGGCTGGTTCGAGGGAGTAGTTAATTACGGCAGGAGTGGAAAATAAGGGAGATTTCATGAAAGAGATTACCTGTGATCAGGACCTTAAAAAATGAGTAACATTTCAGCAGGTGCTTTTCTAGGCAGAGAGAAAAACTCAAGCAAAGGCGTGGAGATATGAAAAGACCTAATGTGTTTGCTTTCTCAAACACTTAGAAATAAATGGTAGAAAGGGAAGGGGGAACCCAGGTTGGATCTGACATGATTATATTTACTTAAGATTAAGGAATTGCCCTAAAAAGAGTCCAATGTAGAGAATGAAAGAGAAGGAACAGCCTTTATTATAAAAGGGAGAAGAAATACTTTGAAAAGTTGCAGAGGTGGAATGATACTATGAATTATGATTGAGACATTGGGCTGATTAGAAGAAGGGAAGAGGAGTAGTTAAAGCAGTTTTAGAAAGTTCATAAGAAGACTAGGGATGTAGAGAGAAGCGATAGTGGAAGAAAAAAGTGGAAGGATTTGCAGAGCAGACTGGTTGTAAGGAGACAGGGAACAGGGTAGAGAAACCGGGCAGGACATCTGCTGCATAGGGGACAGGAGCGTGGAGGCCCTGCGCGGTGGTGTGAGATTTGAAGGTGGAGGAAACAGCTCAGACCAGATATGAGTCAAATTAGTTGGCCTTTTATTATGTTATGTGTAAAGAGTAAGAGAACTTGTATCTTTTATGATCGTGAAAATGACTGAAATTATCTAAGCATAACATGTTTCTCAAACTGTTTTATAGAATACTACAACTCTGGGAGATGTTAATAAGGTTTAAGAGATGTAGAGTGAGTTCTGTGATCAAATAAGGCTGGGAAGGGCAGCACTGCCTATGATTCACAGAGCCTGTTCATGGAGAAAAGGCTGTGAGGAACGCACGTAAGAAACCAGTTTGACATTGTGCAATACAGCTTGGCCCAAATATATTTGTTCATTCATTCAACAAGCCTGTGGTAAGCACATCTTATGATAGTATGTTTTGTTTTGATTTGGCTTAAATGCAGTCATTTTTAAAAAATTTATAGTTGGCACACATTGTCACATTAGTTTCAGGTGTACAACATGATGGTTTGACAACTGTATGTTACCCTATGTTTACTACAGGTGTAGCTACCATCTGTCCCCGTACAACACTATTATAACACTACTGACTACATTCCCTATGCTGTACCTTTCAGTCCCATGACTTATTCATTCTATACTTGCAAGACCATCACTCGTCTTTACCCATTTTGCCCATCCTCCCAACCTCCCTCCCCTCTGACAACCATCAGTTTGTTCTCTGTATTTATGGGTCTGTTTCTGCTTTCTTTGTTTGTTCATTTGTTTTATTTATTTTTTGATTTTTCATGTAAATGAAATCATATGGTATTTGTCTTTCTCTCGCTGACTTATTTTACTTAGCATAATACCCTCTCAGTCCACCCATGTTGTCACAAATGGCAAGATTTCATTCTTTCTTTATAGCTGAATAATATTCCACATATATATATAATATCTTTATATATTCCACATATATCTATCCATATATATATAATATATAATATAAAGATATATATAATATCTTTATCTGTTCATCTGTCAGTGGATACTTAGATTGCTTCCATATCTTTTTTTTTTATGGTTTTGTTTTGTTTTTTGTTTTTGTTTTACAGAGAGAGAGAGGTGTGGGGAGAGGCAGAGGGAGAGGGAGAGAATCTTAAGCAGGCTCCATGCCTAGCACAGAGCCCGATGTGGGGCTCAGTCTCACCACCCTGAGATCATGACCTGAGCCAAAATCAAGAGTCAGTTGCTTAACCTACTGAGCCACCCAGGTGCCCCAGGTTGCTTCCATATCTTATCTATTGTAAATAATATTGCAATAAACATGGCTGTGCATATATCTTTTCGAATTAGTGTTCTTGCTTCCTTTGGGTAAATACCTAGTAGTGGAAATACTGGATTGTATGGTATTTCAATTTTTAATTTTTTGAGGGACTTCCATACTGTTTTCCACAATATCTGCACCAATTTGTATTCCCATTAACAGTGCAAGAGGGTTTCCTTTTCTCCACATTCTCAGTAACACTTATTATTTCTTGTCTTTTTTATTTTAGCCATTCTGACAGGTGTGAGGTGCTATCTCACTGTGGTTTTGATTTGCACTGGTGATGAGTGCTGTCAAGCATCTTTTCCTGAGTCTGTTGGCCATATGATAGTATGCTTTGGGCACTGCCACTGGTCCTATGGCAGAGAATAAAATGAGCCAGTGTCCCTGCTGTTATGAGGTTAGGGTCTGGTATAATCTGATAGTTCCTAGTGTTCTGAGACATAGTTTGGGAAGCCTGGAGTTAAGGTGTTTAGGTATTCCTGTTTGTGCTCTGGAATGGACTGGAGTGATGGGCTGCTTGCTTGTCTCTCTGCCTCCATGTCTCTGTATTACACCAGTTCCTTCACCTCTTCGCAGAATGTTTCCTGCACTTCCTGCCTTGGGCATGGACAGAGCTGATGACAAAGTAACTTTGAGGTCCAGGGAGTTGGTGACTTGCCCAAAGTCACCCAGCTAGTAAGTGGCAGAACCAGAGCCAGAACCCAGCTCTTCTGGCTCTATGTTCTATGCTCATTCCAATCCTGGTGAAAAGGGACAATTTGACATACCTGAAAATTGAAAAAAAAAATTCAATAGACTGAACAGTTTAAGTGAGATGCTGTGGATTATACCAAGTTAATCAATAATGGTAGAACTGACTTAGGTATCACCACCACCACTACCACCACCATTTTTGTTACTGATATTGAGTAATTGCCGTGATCCTTGTGCCGTGCTAAGCACTTTAGATATATATTTTCTTATTTAATTTTTATATCAACTCAACGAAGTGGCAGTTTTACCCCATTTAATAGATGAGGACACAAGCTCAGGTGAGTAGTGTGTCCATGTTCACATAGCCAGGAAGGAGCAGAGCCAAACTTCCATACTAGGCTGCTTTCAGCGTCCAAACTCTTAACTTCATTTTCTATTAGGTGAAATATTTTCTCTGCTTCTAGACTTCCCTGTCAGAATTCATCTGTCTTTTCTCCCTTGCTATTTCAACGTACCTAGCTCCTTCTCCTTTAGAAAAACCTGATCTCAGAAAGGACCTGATCATTCATTTATTCCGTAAGTCAGGTATTTAATGAATACCTACTATGTGAAGGAACTGTTTTAGCTGCTGAGGATCCAGTGATGAATACACAGACTAGATTCCTGCTTGTGTGGAACTCATAATCAGTGGGGAGAGCACACAGTTTTAAAAAATCAAGAAAAATGTCATATAATGATGAGTTTTATTTGTTTAGTCACTCACTCATTCGAGTACAGTTGACATGATCAGTATCATTTAAATCATCAAAGTAGAGACCTGGGAGTGACTGGTTATCTACTTTCGATTGGGGTGTCAAGGGAAGGCCTTTCTTGCAAAAAGTGACATTTAAGCTGCTATTGGAGTTATAAGAAGTTGTCGACTAGGGAGAGAGCAACAGAGAGCAGGTGGCATGATTTTGTAGGTAGAGGGTATTGATGTGCAAAGACTCTACCATGCCAGGAATTTGCTGTGTTTGAAGAACAGGAAGAAGGCTTCTGTGGTTTAGTGGGTCAGGGGAGAGTGGGACCAGATGCAGCTGGACAAGTAGGTGGTACACTAGGTTAAGGAGATGGGGTTTTAGTTTAAGGGTGGGGAAGCTATTGGAGGATTTAAGTAGGACTGAGGACATGAACCGATTTATGTTTTTATTTTTTAATTTAATTTAATTTTTTTAAAAAAGTTTGTATTAGTTGATAAATGGAGAAAGGATTATAAGAAGATATGGAAAGAAGCAGTGGATCCATTTTTAAAAAAGATTTATTTTAGAGAGAGAGAGCACACAAGCATGAGTGGGAGGGGCAGAGGGAGAGAGAATCTGAAGCAGGCTCTGTGCTGAGCACAGAGCCCAACGTGGGGCTCGATGCAGGGCTCAATCTCATGGCTCTGAGATCATGACCTGAGCCGAAAACAAGAGTCAGGCCCTTAACCAACTGCACCACCCAGGTCCCCCAAGAAGTAGCAGATCTATTAGGAGGATATTGCAGTAGTTTTGACAAGGCATAGTGGTGGCTGTATCAGTTATTGCCACAGTAATGCCACGTAACAAACATCCCACAACCTCAGTGTCATACAGGAATAAGTATTTATTTTTGCTCATGAGGTGGTAGGATAGCTAGGTAGTTCTTCTGATGTGGGTCCTGCTCAGCTGATCTGTGGTCAGCTGTGGGTCAACTAGGCAGCTCTGCAATATTGCCTTGGTTCTCTGATGTGTTTGGAAGGGCTAGCTGACTACTGACTATCTGGGACGGCCTCAGTGGAGATGGGTGGGACAGCTCTGCTCTCCTCTGTGTTGATATTATGTCCCTCTAGTAGGCTAGCCTGGGCTTATTCTCAGGCTGGCCCTGTCATAATTTCACAGTGATTGCAAAGAAGGAGAAGGGAGTAGAAAACAAGCAAGCAGATTTTAATGCTTTAGCTTGTGTCAAGTTTGCTGCTGTCCATTGGTCAAGGCAAGTTTCCTGGGTACACCCACAGTTAGTGTGGGAGGACATTGCCAAAGGGATACAGAGAGGTGTGAAAAGGTACAGAGAAGTATGAAAAATCAGGGCTATTAGTACAACAGATTGCGCTAATGAGAGAAAAGTAAAGACTTGAATATTCAGATTTAGGATATTTTGGAGGTACAGTCCAAAGAACATGATCATGAATTAATTTTGAGGTATGAGACAGAGGAATGAGTCAAAGATAACTCTTAGATTTTTGGCTGAGCAGCTGGGGAGGTGGTAAAGCCATTTTCTTAGATGGCAAAGAGTAGGTTTTAGGGGAGTATCTAGGGTTCTGTTTAGACATGTTATGTTTGAGATACCTATTAGATATTCAAATGAAGATGTCAGATTTGCAATTGGATAAGTAAACCTGAGGTTCCTGGGGACAGGGTTAAAGATGGAGATTCTGGAGTTAGCAACATGCAGATGGCCTTGCAAGCTATTCAACTGGAAGAGGACATCCCTGCGGAGAATGTATGGATGAAGAAGCAAAGCAAGCTCTGGTACACACCAGTGTTTAGAAGTAAAACAGAAAAGTAGAAGCCGGCAAAGGAGACTGAGAAGATACATCCTCTAAGATTGGAAAAAAAGTCCAGGAAACTTTGGTGTCATAGAGAACCAGGAGAAACTAGGCGTTTCAAGGAGAGAATGGTCAGCTGTGTTGAACCCTGCTGGGAGGTAAGATAAGAATTGAGAGATGACCACTGGGTTTGGCAACGAGGAGGTCCTTGGTGACCTTGACAAATGCAGTCTTGGTGGAATGATGGAGACAGAAGCCCAACGGGAGTTGTTTGAGGAAAACACATGAGATGAGAGCAACCCTCATCTTGTCTTTCAAGAACTTCTGCTGTAAAGGGACTCAGAAGTGATGTGGTTGTTGGGGGTGAATGTGAGTCAAGGGAATGCTTTAGGTTTGGGAACATAAGTGATGTCACAGAGCCAAAGGGGGTGACCCATAGAGGGGATTACGTTCACAGTAGAGACGGGTAATGCAGCGTGGAAATGTTTGAGATGGCAAGAGAGGATGGGATTGAGAATTATATTGAACTTTAATCAGTGTGTTACCGTCTTCAAGGGGTATTTGGGTTTTATATTTTATTTCTAATTTTGGAACGAAAGGATATAGCCACTCTTGGAAAAGTTCTAGCCATCAGCCAGGGTAAGGAAGTATGGGTTCTATTGTCACACCAGGCAGATGGAATGCTTCTGTATTAGGCTCATTCAGGTGCCATTGTGGAGGAGAGATCTCTTTGGAATTATTCTGTCTCTGTACGTGGTGCTCAGTGTTTCTTATAATGATAGTGAAGTTGATCAATTCAGTTTCTTAGATTTTGAGATGAGTAGCAATCAGCCAGGTCCCGGGCAGAGCTCAGAAGGGAATGTGAATTAATGTCCCACTTCCTTGTCTAGCAATACTAGTATAAAAACCAATTACACCCAGCAATATAGGTATTACCATTTATGTATGAACTAGAAGACTTTAGGGTGATTGGCTAATGCCATTCAGTAGATCCTAGACAAGGCATGCATTCTGGAATTCTAGCTGAGTGATAGAAATTTTGCTTTTTATGTTTTTTAAGCCCATGTAAGCTCAATTTTAAAGTATAATGTAAAGCAGATGTATTAAATAAATGGTAATTTAAAATGTATTTTGTATAAGTTCAAGCATACATTTGGTGGTATTTAAGCAACTATTTTCACCATTCTCCTGGGGTATGTGGTCTGTGTGTAGTGGGTGAGGATTGTGGTGTGAAAAAATGCAGGATCCTGTCTTAGGGTGTTTTGACAGCTTTGGAAGATTTTTGTTCAATTGCTTCAAGTCTGCTCTGCTGTTTCACTCATGTAAATATTAGTATCTACTTGTGCAATTCATATTGTGAACTGAGAACCACATCTGTTGCCACTGCCTTTTAGAGCTTTCTGACTAAGCAGAAATAATACTGAAAAGGACACCTGCCAGAGTCTTAATAATTCTTATATATAGCAATCTGACGAATGTTAGCTCAGTGTTCATGGAAATATCATGGAGTCAAGAAGCAGGGCTTAAATCAGATATAGCTGGAATCTCAGATGTAAATGCTTCTTGTGTGAAGCTATGGGTCTTGGGAACTATTGGTGTTTTCTGTTATAGTGGGTTATTCAGGAGGGTACATCTGGAAATACTTGGCAAGATACATATTAGTCTTGAAAAACATTTTACAACAAATATACTATTTCTGTCTATTCTTGATGTAATATTAAAATTTCTGCCACATATTAGAGAATAAGTCCTAAACTGAATTTCATTCAATTTTTGCCAAAAGTGAACTTAAGATAATATTTAGCAGATACAGACCAAGGATCATATTATTTACCTATTTCTATACTTTTTTTCCTATTTCTCAAGTTAACAAGGAAGTAATCTAGCTAGCTCAGTCCACAAAGAAATGCTTTTACAAGGATTTATTTACTAAGCTATTATCAAGTGTTAATATTAGAAATAGCCAGGTGAGGAATGATAGTGTCATTTCTGCCCAAACTTCTATTGAAGATCTATCATGTAATATCTTTCATCACCCTTTACAATCCCATACACTAGTATCTCTTTAGAATTTACTCACAAGAAGTTTTTTCATTTGGTAAATTGGTGTATCACTTACAATAAAAAATTACTATTCTGTGAGGCTTTATATTATCCTTTGCTTCCTAGATTTTGAGAAGCTCCAGATTTAATGCACAATTGCAATAAATGTCTCAGAGTTCCAGTGATCAGTGTAGAGTAGAATTGTAGCATATGCGCATTTGACTTAGGAGAATGCAACTTTGTGTGGGTCAACAAAGAGAGAAAAGAAACAACTGAAAGACGGTGGATGATTCTATTCTAGTCAATGAGCATTGGACGATGTGTGCAGTTTTACTTCTCTCTCTTCTTAGTTAGCAAAGGTTTTTTTCTATGAGCATCTCACAGTGCTGAATGTGATTTCAGTAATTACAGGTAAGTACTTTTTCACACAAACTGTCCCCTAAGTTCAAGCCAACTAATTTATCTGATGCTAAACCGAAAACCCCAAAATCTATTTTTCTCCGTGCTAGATTGTTTGCGGAAAGGCCTCCGTAATTCCCCTCCCCGTACCTACTCCATCTTGAGTAGTCACCTCTAATCCTGACTCTGGCCTTGGCCATGGGACTTGATTTGGCCAATGAGAAAGTAGCAAAGGCAAAGCTTTCAGAGACATGAAATGTGACTTGTACTGGGGCTTACTCTCTCTTACCAAGAGAGTAGGAAGTTCTCATGGAATCCTGAGAGCTATACGAATAAACCCAAGTTGTCCTGTTGAAAAGCCACATGGATGGGAACTGAAGTGCTCTGGCTGATAGCCTGCAAGTACCAGAAATAGGAGTGAGGCCATCCTAGACATCTAGGTTAGAATTGCTCACCCAACCTACAGAAACTTGAGAAATAATACATTTTTATTGTTTCTGTGCTACTAATCGTGAAGTAGGGTTTTGGGGTTGTTGTTGTTCTCCTCAAAAGTCAGCTGATAGAACTTCCTGTGCTAGTAGACATTTCTGCTGATGGTGTTGGACTTTTCCAGAGACAGTGTGTCACTTTCCAGTGTGGCTATCTTTTGGGGAATAGTCAAGGCTAATTCTGACTATATTCAGTTTTTGCTGTATGTGCTTATGTGAGAATCAACTCCCACATAAGCTTTGCTTCCACTCTGGTATTTTCTTGCCTTTTGGTTTCAGATTTCTCCTTTTGCTTTTAATTCTTATCTGTGTATTGTTGACATGTTGTACATGTATTTTTTCTTAAATTTCTTTTATGGAGAATAAAATTCACTATTTGAACCACTTTTAGATTTAAGAGTACAACACAGTGGTTTTCATTATATTTACAATATTGTGCAACCATCACCACTAATTACAGAAGATTTCTGTCACTCCAGAAAGGAACCGCATGCACCCAGTTCTCCCCTCATCCCATCCAAACAGTTAAGTACTTTGTGTCTGTATGGATTTGCCTATTCTGGACATTTCACATATATGGAATTAACACTATGTGCGCCCTTTTGTATCTGGATTCTTTTACTTAGCATAATGTTTTCAAAGTTCATCCACAGTGTATCATTACCAGTACCTCATTCCTTTTTATGGTGGAATACCATTCCACTGTATGGGTATATATATCCATTCATCAGTTGATGGACATTTGGGTTGTTTCCACTTTTTGGCTATTATGAGTAATACCACTATGAGCATTCATGTGTGAGTTTTTGTGTGAAAATAGGTTTTCAGTTCTCTTGGGTATATACTTAGGAGTGGAAATGCTGGGTTATGTGTTAACTTTTGGGTAACTGCCGAACTGTTTTTCACAGTGGCTACACCATTTTATATTCCCACAAATGCATGACAGTTACGATTTCTCCACATTCTTGCCAGTACTTCTTATTTTCCCTTAAAAAAAAATTATAGCCATTCTCATGTGTGTGAAGTAGTATCTCATGTGGTTTTGATTTACATTTCCCTAATGACTAATGATGTTGGGCATCTTTTCATGTATTTATTGGCCATCTTCTTTGAAGAAATGTCTACTTAAGCTCTTTCCCATTTTTAAACTTGTTGTTGTTGTTCAGTTGTAAATGTTCTTTATGCATTCTGGATATTAGACTCCTATCAGATACATCATTTGTAAATATTTGCTCTCATTCTGTGGGCTGTCTTTCACTTCTTGATTGTGTACTTTGACGTACAAAGGTTTTTAGGTTGATGAAGTCCAATTTATCTATTCTATTTTTCATTTGTTGCTTATGGTTCTTGATGTCATGTTTAAGAGACCATTCCCTAATCTAAGGTCATGAAAATTTACAGCTATGTTTCCTTCTAAGAGTTTTGTAATTTTAGTTCTTACATTAAGTCTTTGATCCATTTTGAGGTCATTTTTGTGTAGGGTGTGAAGTAGGGTACCAGAGTCATTCATATTCCATTATCCCAGCACCATTTATTGAAAAGACTATTCTTTCCTCATTGAATGGTCTTGGCACCCTCATCAAAAATCAAATGAGCATAGATGCATGAGTTTATTTCTGGACTCTCAATTCTATATTGTTGGTCTATACATCTATCCTCGTGTAGTATCATGCTGTTTGAATTACTGTAATAGTGTAGTAAGTTTTGAAATTGGGAGTGTGAGTCCTCTGGTTTTGTTCTTTTTTTTTTTTTTTAAGATTTGGTGATTCAGCATTATTGTATGACTTTTGGGATCATCTTGTCCATTTCTGCAAAAAGAGGTCAGTTGGAATTTTGATAGAGATTACATTGAATCTATAGATCCATTTGGAAAAGATTGCCATTTTAGCAATATTAAATCTTTCAGTCCATGAATGTGGATATCTTTTCATTTATTTGAGTCTTCTTTAATTTCTTTCAACAATGTTTTGTAATTTTCAATGCATAAGTTTTGCACTTTCTCGATTACATTTTATTCATGTATTTTTATTGTAAGGCGTTTCAATTTCTCTCTGGATGTATATAAGGTACAATTATATATCAATAAAAATAACTGTTTTTAATATAACTGTTCAGCTATTTAATGTAGCCAGACTTTTATTCCAGAAACCTGGGAGTAAGGATACTAGCTTTCTAGTCTCAGAGGTATTATTATTATTATTATTATTTCAGTTACGTTCTCTTTGCTTTTATCTATTCATTTATAAAATGGTACCATATACTCCTTCATATTTTAATTTCTTAGCGATTAGTGGTGACACTATGGAAATTAAAATGATAATGGTTGATAGCAAATGTGCCTTATTTGCAAGGTACTGTTCTGAGTGTTTTATGTTTATTAACTCATTTAATAAAATTAAATACTGAGTGGGGTGTAGTTTTAAAAGTTAAAGGACTGTGTGATTGTGTGTGTGTGCATGAGTGTGCGTGAAACCTTACCTTTTGAGTGACATTTGGGAGAAAAAACATAATTTTAACCTAGAGTTCTCAAAAAATAGCTATGGTGAGAAGTTAATTTTTAAAAAGTAAGATATTGATAATAGTATTCACGAACAAAGAGAGGGAGATAATATTTGTCAAGTCACCTTTTTCTGGACTTTAATTTTTCCATCTCTCAAATGAGAGGTTTAGAGCCAGTGATCTCTAATCATTAGAGTGCCCAGCTCTCCTTTTCTCTAATCAAATGACCTGGATTCAATACATCCCCTGTCCTCTGTGTGAGAGTAAAGAGGGGAAGGCTCTTTAAGGCATCATATGAAAACCCCACTGCAGTATAAGCTCCATGAAGGCAGGGCCTGTGTTTTCCGTTGCACTGTTGTATCCCTGGCACAGGGCCTGGTATCAAGTAGATTATAAATAAACATTGAAAAATGAATGAACAAATAAACACAAGGCTGGAAATGAATAATTTTGATGTTTTATTTCTTTTTAATAGTGAAAATAGCATTCTCTCCTTTGAGAGTATGTGTGTGTATTTGGGTGGGTGTGGGAAAGAGGAAGGATTATTGAAATAGGGTATACTTCAATTAATAGAAGCTGTCTTTACTGCTTGCCTTTAAACGCACCTTGCAATTTGTGATGCTAAGCCGTTGGTCTGTGATGTACCCTTGCCTCACCGTCTTCCACGGGTGACAGCCACCTCAGCCTTTTAGCCCAACTCAGACATTATCTTCTCTGATGATCTTGCCATCTCCCATCTCCAGACGGAGTTGAAGCTCTGTCCGTCTACGGTATAGCATTTATTACATGGTGATGAAATTGTTAGCTTTGTCCTATCTGTCCCTTCTCCTATGCTGTGGGCACCTTACTGGCTGTGTCTCATGCTTTATTCTGTGTCCCAGAGCCTGAGAACATATCTGGCACTTAGCAGATTCTCAGGGAACAGTTGCTGAACGTGTAAATGTGTATCAGTTCAGAGCAAAGGTAAGGTAACAACCAACTGGCCGGCTGCTTTTCTGAGTGTTTGCAATGTGTAGGCAACTTTATGTACTTTTGTACACCTCATGATAACTCCTTCCAGGTTGGTACCACTGTCCTCATTTTACAGATCAGGAAATAGTCTCAAAAGAGTTAAGTAACTTGCATAAAGTTAAACAGCTAATAAATGGCAAAGCTACGATTCAGAGCCGGGTCGGTCAGGCTGTAAAGTTCAGGTTCTTTCCACTAAATCATGCTGCTTAGCTAGGAGTTCCAGCGTAAGTAATTGGAGAAGTAAGATCATGGAGAGTGACATAGGGAAAGAAATATTTAGGGGCACCTGGGTAGCTGGGTCAGTTGGGTGTCTGTCTGCCTTTGGCTCAGGTCATGATCCTGGGATCGAGCCCCTCGTCAGGATCCCTACTCTGTGGGGAGTCTGCTTCCCCCTCTCCTGTCTCTCCCACTGCTCCTGCTTTTTCTGTCTCAAATAAAGAAATAAAATCTTAAATAAAAAAAAAAGGAAAGAAATCTTTAGGGCAGTGTTGACAGAACCATTGTTTGTCTTTTCCAGCTCTGTCAGGAGACAAATTAAAATTTTGAGAGTTCAATATATAATATATAGTATATGGAGGTATGGACCTGCTTTCTAAATGGTCAAATATTCTGTTTTTCCGGCAGTAGTAATATGGGGAACAGGTGGGTTTCTAGGATGTCAAGCCACTAGAATTTTAGGGCTACTGACTACGTTAGAGATACCAGCTTCCATGCATTAATCTTACGGATGACATCACAGGGCCCTCACAGTTTGTGAGGTTGCTCTTAGTTGCATTTTCAGTTAAGGGCAGAGAAGGTTCCTCTGCACCATGTGGCTCACTCTTGTATTTTAGCAGGGGATTCGGGATAGGGATGGACAAAGACCTGTCACATTAAAGAGATGAGAGCAGGAGAACTTGGTGGACACACTGTCACTCGACACAGGAGAAATGTAGGAAACTCTGGCCTGGGTCTCTGTGTCACAAGCTCTAAGTGTCAGCCCTTCAAAAAAAAAAAAAAAAAAAAAAAAGAACCTCTTGCATGGGGCAGAATTAATCCTCAGGAGCATCTCAGAGTGAAAAGGATCCTGTTGATTGTTTGATAATTTGTCATCTTAAGATCCTGCTGATTTTTTTAAAGATGATTTATTTATTTGAGAGAGAGAGCGAGCAAGTGTGTGAGCAGGGGGAGGGGAAGAGGGAGCAGCAGACTCCCTGCTGAGGAGGGAGCCTGATGTGGGGTTCAATTCCAGGAGCCCGGGATCATGACCTGAGCCTAAGGCAGATGCTTAACCGACTGAGCCACCCAGGCGCCCCAGATCCTGTTGACTTAAAATGCAGATGGATATACTTTTGATATGAGGTTTTTCTTTCAAGTCTGTCCAGTGACAATAAGAGCAACTAAAAATAGTGAAGGGTCTGAAGTAGATCCTTCCGTTACCTTTGAGGTTTGGCTTCTAAAGTAAAAACCATCAAGGCGTAAATAAAGTGAAATCATTAAGTCCTGAATATGTGTTGTGTTTCACCACGCAGTGTACTGGATAGTAGCTCATGCCAAGTATTATATTTTCTTGCACTTGGTTTGTGTACGAGTATTCGGAGAAAAAATAAACTAACAACTTGGAAATACGTTTTGGAGAAATTTCTGTGAAACAAATGATTTATATGTATATGTAATACATGTATGCACATATATACACATATATTAACTAATTGTTTTTTGGGGCTTTCTAAATATCTGTACTGCTTATTTAAATAAATTTGATTTTCAGATTTTCATAGCACTGGGAAAAAATTGGGCATCAATTTTTTCTTAATAGAAGATAATTTCCCATGAACCACAAGAGACTATGGACTCCGGGAAACAAACTGAGGGTTTCAGAGGGAAGGGAGGTGGGGGGATGGGCTAGCCAGGTGAAGGTTATTAAGGAGGGCATGTATTACATGGAGCACTGGGTGTTATACGCAAACAATGAATCATGGAACACTACATCAAAAACTAATGATGTACTGTATGGTGACTAACATATCATAATAAAAAAAAGAAGATAATTTCCCAAATAATGGGATTTCCAGGCTCACTGAAATATGTGATCCTCTGTTGGCAAAACATGATATTGAGATTTAATGCTCAGGTATCACCCTAAAAGAAGTACTTTGCTTTAAAATGTTTGTATGGTTAGGGGATGTTTATGAGTGAGAAACATTTGTTTGTTCTGGAGAATGTAGTAGAAAGTGGTGGAGTGTGCGACTCTCAATCTTGGGGTTGTGAGTTTGAGCCCCGTGTAGGGTGTAGAGATTACTTAAAAAAATAAAATAAAATCTTAAAAAAATGAATAAACAAGCAAAAGTGAATCAGACCTGCAAATATGGAGAACAAACTGATGGTTGCCAGAGGGGAGAGAAATGGGGGGTTGGGCAAAATGGGTGAAGGGGAGTAGGAGATATAGGCCTCTACTTACGGAGTGAATAAGTCACAGGACTAAAAGGCCTAGTGTAAGGAATATAGTCAATGATATTGTAATAGTGAAGTGTGGTGACAGATGGTAGCTGTACTTGTGTTGCATAATGTATAGACTTGTCAAATCACTATGTTGCACACCTAAAACTATTGTAACATTGTGTTCCAACTATACTCAGAAAAACGTCATTCTTCCAAAACTAAGGCTATTTCTGTTTAAATTCTTTTCTACACTAACAAAATACTCAAAATTAAAACTCACGGTGGAGAGCCACTATAAAACTTGAAAATGACATAGTGAACACATGCCATTTTTAATTTTTAAAAAAGTTTTTTTAAGTAGGGTCCACGTCGAGTATGGAGGCCAACATGGGGCTTGAACTCAATGACCCTGATATTGAGACCCGAGCTAAGATAAAAAATCAGACGCTTCACTGACTGAGCTACCTAGGCAACCCCATTTTTAACTTTTATTTCCTGGTTACAATTGTGATTAAAATCAAACAACTTTTTTTTCATTTTTAAGTAGTCTCTACACCTAACATGGGGCTTGAAACTACAACCCCAAGATCAAGAGTCTCATACTGTACTGACCGAGCCAGCCGGGCGCCCCTAAAACCAAACAACTTTTAAGAAAGAATTTTCATATGCTTTATAGTGGAAGTCATTTTAAAGGCCGAACATTAATACCTACTTTTATTCATGTGTTGATGTATCTCTAGCCAACTATCAAAATTCTGTTCGTATGTCATTTCTTCATTGAAGCGGTCCACAGTCTTTGAAGAGAGGTAATTGTTTCCTCTTTAGTCATCACGTAGTAGCGATTTCTGGGGGCTATTAGTGTTCTAAAATGCATTGCCCATACCACTTTTATAGCCTTTCATAGACTATATTGTGGCTGTTTGTTTTTAAGTCACTTGTTCCTATGCCTCCCTAGAGCAAAGATCATGTCTTGTTCATCTTCGTAATGCATAGTTCCTCATACATTATGGCTGTGCAGTAAATGTCAGAATGCATGGTCACATGAATGTCTGAAACTGTTCCTGTGGGCAGGTTAGCTCATGAACTGTTGGGGCGCCTGGGTGGCTCAGTTGGCCAAGTGTCTGCCTTTGGTTTAGGTCATGATCGAGCCCTATGTTGGTCTCCCTGCTCAGCAGGGTGTCTGCTTCTCTCTCTTCCTCTGCCCGTCTGCTTCCCTCTGCTTGTACACATTCTCTCTCTCTCAAATAAGTAAATAAAATCTTTGGGGAAAAAAAAGCAAATTAGCTCATGAACTGAAAATGGTGAAAAGACGGATGAGTGAAGAAGAGGAAACATTTAAGGGAAGGGAAACGGTTGACAGACTAGAGATGAATGAAATGAGAGAGAATGGGGTGGTCAAGAATGATATATGTCTCAGTTATCTGTTGCTATGTAACAAACCACCTGAAATGTACAGACACACAACAACCACCATTTTATCACATGGGTGGATTCTGTAGGTTAAGAATTGGACTGTGCAGTGGGAATGTCTTGTATCTACTCCATAATATCTCTTTTCTTGGATAACTTGATAAACTGGGAATGACTTGGGCAACTTGGGGCTGGAATCACCTGAGGGTTCTGTCACTCATTTGTCTGGCTCCTGGGCCAGGATGATTTGAAGACCGGGCTCAGTAGGAATTCTGCACGAGAAGACCCACATGTGGCTTCTCCATGTGGCAGGAGCCCCTGGAGGGGGCTTGGAAACTTGGGTAGGTTCCAAAAAGAACTGTCCAGAGTAAGAAGTGCAGAAGAACCAGACAGGAGGTACTTGGCCTTTTCTGGCTCAGCTTCAGAGATCATATTGTATCCCTTCCGCTGCCCTGTGTTAGTCAAAGGAGTCAAAAGCCCACTCAGATTCAAGGGGAGGAGATGTAGATCCTGACTGTCAATGGGAGGAGCGTCAGTGAATTTACATCTGTTGCTAAAACAGCAGCATTGCAATATCATAAACAGGCGAAATCATGACAATGTTGGGTAGAGCAAAGAACAGGAAAGTATCTTATCAGTTTACTTCATTAGAGATGGGACATACGAAAAACGTCATTGGTCATTTTCCAAACAATAATTAGAACATGGCTTACAGTCTTGATACTTTTTCGAATGTAGTTTATAATTTTTATTTGTTACAAGTGATGTATGAAAATATTTTCTTTGAAATTAGCATTTTTATCAATTTCTTTTTTTCCTGTTAGAGATGAGGTGTATAATACCTGGCATTTTAGTTTTGAAAATTCTCCATTAACTGAGCCCCATAAGCCTTAGAAATAAGGGTAAATACTTCTCTGGTCAAATTTGCCTTCAGTTGTGATACTGTTGTGATCTTTCTAATGATTCTTTTATAAAAAGGCTGCAGTTTGAGTATACTCCCCTGACTGCCCACTGTGCTTTGGTACTTCATTAATCTGTACAGGATTCTTCTCTTATCATGCTGTAGACTCAAAAAGCTAACTTCTGCTTCCATGAAATTTTAACAGGGAAAAGGAAAGGAAATAGAAAAGAGAGAGGAGTTATAACAAGGACAAACGTTACATGGACTGTGGTTTTATGTTTGGCTGCTGGAGACCACATATTTCTGTTTCTCAGAGAAGAAATGGTATCACATTATATTATCGTGAGGCTCTGCTGACTCGAGGAATCATTGGAAGGGCTTTTGTGATGAGCTAGGTATAGGGGGCAATAACATCCTCGAGAAAGAAGAACCCATCCACCTTTTTCTACTCCTATTTGTCTGCTTTAGTTCTTATTTTTTTTCCCTCCTTCCCTTCTCTTCCTCCTTTTACCTTTTTCTCTTCTCTTTCTTACCAGTTGCAAAGTGTTGAATAACAAGGACTTGGAAAACTGTGCTATTTCCTTAAGCATATTTTAGAAATGTTTTATTGTGGAAAATTTCAAACACAAACAAAAAGAGGATAGTATAATGAACTCTGTATGTCTCACCCAGCTTCAATAGTCATCAACTCATGAACAATTTCATTTTGTCCACACCCTTTTATTCCCCTTCGATTATGAAACAGATCACAGACATTATCTCTAAATTTTGTAGAATGTATCTCTTGAAGATAAGAACTCTTAAAAATACAATCACAATATTATCACACTTCAAAAAACTCTAAAACAACCTAACACTATCTTCATATTATCAAATCCTAGTATCATCAGACAAATCTAACAGCAGATCTTCATGTCACCATTGCCACAGTTACCTCTTTCTTTCCTTCCTTCCTTCCTTCCTTCCTTCCTTCCTTCCTTCCTTCCTCCCTCCCTCCCTCCCTCCCTCCCTCCCTTCCTTCCTTCCTTCCTTCCTTCCTTCCTTCCTTCCTTCCTTCCTTTAAAAGATTTTATTTATTTGTCAGAGAGAGAGAGAGCACAAGCAGGGGAGGGTCAGGCAGAGGGAGAGGCAGGCTCCCCGCTGAGCAAGGAGCCCAATGCAGGACTCAATCCCACATGGACCCTGGGGTCACGACCTGAGCTGAAGGCAATTGCTCAACCGACGGAGCCACCCAGGCATCACTACCTCTTAAATTTCAACTGGCTAAGATGTCTCCTAAGATTCTTAAAATCTGTTGGGTCCTCCTTAATCTTTGTTTTAGTTCTTGAAAATTTTGTTAAAAAAACTTCCTCACTCTGTAAAAACATTGAATGCAATAGAGAATATGTTGATATAGACAAATGCTTCATATTAAAAACAATTTAGAATACCATAGCTAAGGAACACATATTGGTATCTGAGTATTTTACATATAATTTCCAAATTACTTTTTAAAAAATTCTCATGTTTTCTCCTAGTAAAAGATGCTAGAAATCATCTACCCACTTGAGAGGCTTGTTATTGGTGGCTTGTTTCCACTGGTTATTATTTCCCTCTGAAGTCCCCAGAAGCAGAAAGAGAAACATTTGTTGGCTATCAGCAAATGCCACAGGGGAGGAGGATTAGTGCCAGAATATTGTCACTTAATGTGAATCCACTTACGTAGCATAGTAAGTAGTAAAAGAAAAAAAAACTGTTATGATTCAGACTTTTTCCTGAAAAATAAAGTGAAAGCATGTGTGGCACCACTTAAATTATAATTGCCAGCTCTTAGAACAAAGTGTGAATTAAATATCCGTTGCTTCCTTGAGATAATTTATCTGATGAAAATGCACGGCAAGAAACTTTGACTGCCTTTACTTTACATTTGAATTTGTCAGCACAATTCTAAGGAGGGATCCCCCCCCCCCCCCCCCCCCCCGCCAAAGCATTAGAAAGCTTTATCAGTTTTTACAAAGGTGTATCTGTTAGGTAGAATAAAGGTTAAACCACTATAACAGAGAAACGATTATATGTAGTTTCTAAAATAAAATAGAAGACATTTCTCCCTTACAAAGTAGGTTAGTGAGTCTGGGTTGGTGGGGCAGCTCTGCTCCGTGAAGTCATTCAAGGACCGGCATGGTGTCTTGAATGCATAAGGAAAATTGAGTTTGTTATGTGCACTTTCCGGCTGCTAAGAAAGTGGAAAATGCCCCAAATCCAGGGAAAGTAGCTTGTGTTTAAAGATTTTTTAAAAAATTTATTTGACAGAGAGAAAGAGTGTGTGTGCATAAGCAGGGGAGTGGGAGAGGGAGAAGCAGGCTCCCTACTGAGCAGGGAGCCGGATGCCGGGCTTGATGCTAGGACCTTGGAATCATGACCTGAGCCAAAGGCAGTTGCCTAACCAACTGAGCCACCCAGGCTTTTTTTTTTTTTTTTTTTTAGATTATTTATTTATTTATTTGACAGAGAGAGAGAGAGAGAAGCTTGTGTTTAAATTGAAGGTGGGCCACACATCACTTCTGCACAAATCCCTTTGGCTTTAACTTAGATGGCCACACCTACTACAGAGAAGGCTAGGAAATATCTCTGGCCCATATGTCCAGGAAGAAGGATAGAGTGGATGGGGCAGGTAAGGGGGTAGGGAGGAAATAAAAAACACTCTGTCACAGTGTATCTCTCTCTCTCTCTCTTTTTTTTTTAAGATTTAATTTATTTATTTGACAGAGAGAGAGAGAGAGCAGAGGCAGGGAGAGCAGGAGAGGGAGAAGCAGGCTCCCTGCTGAGCAGAGAGCCCTATGCAGGGCTTGATCCCAGGACCCTGGGATCAGGCTCTGAGCTGGAGGCAGACACTCAACTGACTGAGCCACCCAGGCATCCCTGCACAGTGTATCTTAGTATTTTAGTTGTAAATCATGTTTTGATACTTCTATTGTGTTATTTTATTTTATTATTTTTACAACTAACTATAACTGCAAGGTCCTCATTTGCCAGTGGCATTGAGTATGATAAAAGCAATTCTCCAATATCACTCTCATTATTGACTTCTTGAAGACCCTCATCTTTTGAATATTTGGTATTACTGGCTGTTGCATCCCCTTGTTCTGTGAAAGGGAATGACCAGCAAAGAAGCAGAATCCAGTAATATGGAAGGAATATTTGACTGAGGCCTATGTGGTCAGTTGATGAATGAATATTTTCATGTGCTGACAGCTTTTACTTCTCTCTAGAAGCACTTAACTATGAATCTCCTGTATAGTAATTATACTTGTCAATACTTAGAGGTATTGCACATGGTTTCTTTTCTCAAAACTTCTTTCTCCATTCATTGCTCTTACCTCTTTTTTCTTCTTCTTCTTCTTCTTTTTTTTTAACCAGTGGGGAAGCCTCCTGTTCCCAATCACAGTCAAAGAACACAGGGGGAACCTGAAGTGTGAGACCCAAACCTGTCTTAAAGAGTACATGTTAAATCAATGCATATACCTATCTTACATGGACATAGAGAGAGAACTGACCTTAGGGCATCAGTGCTCAGTCTGTTTCCCAGTTCCCTTGCCCCAGTCCAATGCCTGAATCATCCACCATATGGCAGTGGGCTGGGGTGGGGGCTACATTACCAGGAGAGATGAGGCAAGCCAGCTGGCTTCCCTAACTTTTGCCCCTTGACCCATGAAGTCTTCTCTTCTTTTTAGATGTTGTTACTACTAAGTGATTATGGCTTTACTAGTTTTGTTTTGTTTTGTTTTGTTTTGTTTTTTAGAGAAAGAGTGGGCGAGTATAGGAGGTGGGGAGGGAGGTGGGGAGGGAGAGGTAGAATCTTAAGCAAGCTCCAAGCCCAGTGTGGAGCCCAAGGGGGGGGGGTGCGTAGCTCCATCTCGTGACCTTGAGATGATGACCTGAGCCGAAATCAAGAGTCAGATGCATGATTAACCAACTGAGCCACCCAGACGCCCCTACTAGATATCTTGATGGTTGCATTCCTTACTGGTTCAGGTTCAATAGGTCAAGTACTCAAAATGTAGTCTACTACATGTCAGCTGGCTGAAAGGAAGACGAGTTAAGATTTTAAGAACATACAGGTTGTCTGAGTGCCTTGTTTTGATAAGGAAGACAGAGGCTACAGTGTTACTTTCTTCTGAGAGCTACAGTGCTGCCTAATCTGGAATAGCTCCAATTCATGATGTTAAATGGGGAGCCTGGAATGTACTCTCTATTTATTTTATTTATCTGATTGAAGTCATCCTAACATGTTTTTTTCTTCTGCTTGTATTACTGCTACTTAATTCCCCCTTTACAACAGGAAATTGGGACTTACGCTGAGATTATACATTGCAGAAGAGAACATGGTTACATTTGTTCTTATATAATAGCTACCTATTTTAGGTACTTTGGAACTGAAATATAATCTACAGATACTGCTGGCAGGCGCAGAGCATTTGATTTCTCAGATAAGTGTCAGTCTGATGTTTATTCATGCTAGATTTCTCAAAATCGCAAGTAGAAACTTTGTCATAACCCTATGATGAGATGTGTAATAGGCAATGTGTTCTGGTCTAGAAGTTCGGAAACCAAGGGAGTTAATACTCTACTCATCTTAGGGCATTAGCAGGTATTAGATTGAATTACATGATATTGATGATTTTGTAGATAAAATATTGCTGGATATTGGCAGTTTCATATGATTCAACCTAATAAGATGAGAATTTCAACAACCGTAAGTCACTCTTTTCTCCTTCCTGTAAGGAGTTCCTCCTGTCCCTACTCTGCTAGCTAGGCTGTTTCTTGTTTTCTGTGCTTTTTACCATCCTGTCATTTGGTAACTCATATTCACCTTTGTTTTCATCTGTCTCTGACTCTCTTTCTGGGTCAGCACCTCTGTTCCTTTGATTAAAAATATTATGAAAAGTTGTATGGACTAGGATGGACAGCCCTAGTACCTTCTTATTTAAAAAACTAAACCAAAACAAAAAACCCCCTTTTTCCCCTCAGGCAGAACCTTTCATGATGAAAAACGTGCTAAGGTCTTTTGGCTAAAATTACCGGACCATGAAATTAAGAGCCATTAGTCTGGTATCCAGATTTGCAACACTTGACAAAGAATATAACTTGGTGGTTTGGGTTTCTCATTTGTGAAACAGTGACGGTTTCTGTTATTTACTTCAGAATATTGGCATTCAAAGACTAATATGTTAAGTTTTTTAACTTTAAAAAAATATTTTAAAAATACAATTGAAGTATAATGAGTAACTAACATTGTGTTAGTTTTTTTGTACCACGTAATGATTCAATATTTGTATACATTGTAAAATGACCGCCATAATAAGTCTAGCTAACATCCATCACTATACATAGTTACACTTTTTTTCTCCTGATGAGAACTTTTAAAATCTATTCCCTTAGCAACTTGCAAACAGGTAATACAGTATTAGTAACTATAGTCATCATGCTGTACATTACATCCCCAGGACTTATTTATTTTATAACTGAAACTTTGTAGCTTTGATTCGCCTCAGCTATTTTGACCACACCCATCCCCCACCAGTCTGATCTTTGTATCTACAAGCTTGGGGTGGGTTTCTTTCTTTATTTCTTTTTCTTTTTTAAACATTTTATTTATTTATTTTGACAGAGAGAGAGACAGCCAGCGAGAGAGGGAACACAAGCAGGGGGAGTGGGGGAGGAAGAAGCAGGCTCCCAGCAGAGCAGGGAGCCCAATGCGGAGCTTGATCCCAGGACCCTGGGATCACGCCCTGAGCCAAAGGCAGACGCTTAATTACTGAGCCACCCAGGCACCCTGGTTTTTTTCTTTCTTTTTTTTTTAAGATTCTGTATAAAAATGAGATCATTTGATATTTAACTTTCTCTTTCTGACTTATTTCACTTAGCATAATGCTCTTGAGGTCCATCCATGTTGTTGCAAATGGCAAGATTTCATTCCTTTTTATGGCTGGATGATATTCCACTTATATACACCACAGCTTTATCTCTTCATCATTCGATGAACACTTAGTTGTTTTGATGTCTTAGCTATTATAAATAATGCTGCAATGAACATGGGGGTGCAGATATCTTCTTGAGTTAGATACCTTTAGATAAATACCCCAAAATAGAATTTGGATCATGTGGTAGTTCTATTTTTAATTTTTAGAGGAACCTCCATTCTCTTTACATAGTGGCTGTACCAATTCACATTCCTGCACAAGGGCTTCCTTTTCTCCACATCCTTGCCAGTACTTGTTATTTCCAGTTTTTTAATTTTATTTTTGGTTTTGTTTTTTTTTAAATGATAGCCATTCTAACAGGTGTGAGGTGATATTTCATTGTGATTTTGATTTGCATTTTCCTAATGATTAGTGATGTTGAACACCACCTTTTCATGTACCTCTTGCCTCTCTGTATGTATTCTTTGTAAAAATGTCTATTCAGATCTGCCCATGTTTTTAATCAGATTTTTTCTACTGAGTTATATGAGTTCCTTATATATTTTTGATATTAACCCCTTATTGGAATTACGATTTGCAAATATTTTCTCCCATTCAGTAGGTTGCCCCTTCATTTTGTTGATAAGGTTTCCTTTGTTGTGCAGAAGCTTTTTAGTTTGATGTGGTCTTGCTTATTTATTTTTGCTTTTGTTGTCTTTGCTTGTGGTGTCATATCCAAAAAATCATCACCAAGACCTATGTCAAGGAGCTCAGGGCCTATGTTTTCTCCATGGAGTTTTATGATTTCAGGTCTTATGTTTAACTCTTTCATCCATTTTGAGATAATTTTTGTGTATGGTGTGAGATAGTGGTCCAACTTCATTCTTTACATCTGGCTGTCCAGTTTTCCTAGCACCATTTGTTGAAGGACTGTCCTTTCCTCTTTGTATAATTTTGACTTCTTTGTTGTAAATTAATTGACCATGTTTGTGTAAGTTATTTTTTTAATTTTTAAAATTTAAATTCAATTAATTAACATATAATGTATTATTAGTTTCGGAGGTAGAGGTCAGTGATTCATCAGTCTTATATGATGTCCAGTGCTGATTACATCTTGTGCCCTTCTTAATGTCCATCACCCAGTTACCCCATCCCCCAACCCCCTCCCCTTCTGCAACCCTCAGTTTGTTTCCTATGATTAAGAGTCTCTTACAGTTTATCTCCCTCTCTGATTTCATATTATTTTATTTTTTCCTCTCTTTTTCCTCTCTTCTATGGTCCTCTGCTTTGTTCCTAAAATTCCACATATGAATGAGATCATATGATAATTGTCTTTCTCTGATTGACTTATTTCACTTAGCATAATACCCTTTAGTTCCATCCATGTCTTGCAAATGACATTTCATTTTTTGATAGCTGCATAATACTCCATTGTGTATGTGTATATATATGTACACACACACACACACACCACCTCTTCTTTACCCATTCATCTGTCAATGGACATCTAGGGTGCATGTGCCCCTTTGCATCCTTACATTAGTATCCTTGGGGTAAATACCTAGTAGTGCAATTGCTGGGTCATAGGGTAGCTCTGTTTTCAACTTTTTGAGGAACCTCCATACTGTTTTCCAGAGTGGCTACACCAGTTTGCATTCCCACCAACAATGTAAGAGGGTTCCCCTTTCTCCACATCCTCACCAACATCTGATTTCCTGACTTGTTAATTTTAGTCATTCTGACTGATGCGAGATGGTGTCTCATTGTGGTTTTAATTTGTGTTTCCCTGATGCCAAATGAGGTTGAGCGTTTTTTCATGTGTCTGTTGGCCATTTGTTTGTCTTCTTTGGAGAAATGTGTGTTCATGTCTTCTGCCCATTTCTTGATTGGAGTATTTGTTCTTTGGGTATTGAATTGGATAAGTTATAGATTTTGGATACTAGGCCTTTATCTGATAAGACATTTGCAAATATCTTCTCCCATTTTGTCAGTTGTCTTTTAAAGGTTTTTGTCGACTGTTTCCTTTGCTGTGCAAAAGCTTTTTATCTTGATAAAGTCCCAATAGTTCACTTTTGCCTTTGTTTCCCTTGCCTTTGAAGACGTATCTAGCAAGAAGTTGCTGTGGCCGAAGTCACAGAGATTGCTGCCTGCATATTTGTGTTTATTGCTGGGCTCTTTATTCCGTTTCATTGATCTATGCGTCTATTTTTATGCCAATACCTTACTGTTAAGATTTCTATAGATTTGCGATATAGCTTGGAATCAAGGAGTGTCGTGCCTCCAGTTTTGTTCTTTAAGATTGTTTTGTCTATTTGAGGTCTTTTGTGGCTCCGCAGAAATTTTAGAATTGTTTAAGTTTTCCAAACTTTCAAGTTAGCAGCCAGGGTAAAGGGAATAGTGTTCTTGTGTTCTTCTCCAATGGGACAGATAAAAGGGTCTTATGTTGCAGCTCTGCCTTGTATTTAAGAAGATATTTGTAACCCAGAGCTGGTTCCTTTGTGATTCTTACTTCTGAATGGGTCAGCTCTTTTTCTTGTGGAGAATGGCTGGGAGAGTAAGCTGAGGAACTCTGAACTTTTGTTTCATCTTTGTTTTCTAATTTTGAACATCAAACCTATTATTTCCTTCACTCAGAACATCTTTCTTCAGTTTTTGGTATTGAGAGGTTGGTGTGCCTCTCTCTTAGTCATGCCTTGGAAGTCATAAATTATTTCTGTTGAAGTAATTTGCTTTTAGCAATCTCCCTAAACTAGGAGGCTGGAAGTGACTTGTTATTATGCTTTTTCCTTCGGTTCTCCCTTCCCTTCCACAATAGAGCCCATGTAGTGTAGTGGTTAATAGTGTAGGCTCTGTGGTTAGACTGCCTGTTTTAAAACCTGGCTCTTATTTTTTTCTTTTCTTTTCTTTTTTTTTTTAGAATCAAAATTCAGTTTCTAACTTTTTATTTTTTTAATTTTTAAAAATTTTTTTATTATGTTATGTTAGTTACCATACTTAGTTTTTGATGTAGTGTTCCATGATTCATTGTTTGCGTATAACACCCAGTGCTCCATGCAATGCATCCTTAATACCCATCATAGGCCTAGCCCAATCCCCTATCTCCCTCCCCTCTGAAGCCCTCAGTTTGTTTACCAGAGTCCATAGTCTCTCGTGGTTCATTCCCCCCTCTGTTAACCCTCCCTTCATTCTTCCCTTCCTTCTCCTTACCAATCTCCCTATTTCTTATGTTCCATAAATGAGTGAAACCATATGATAATTGTCTTTCTCTGCTTGACTTATTTCACTTAGCATAATCTCCTCCAGTCCTGTCCATGTTGCTGCAAATGTTGGGTAATCATTCTTTCTGATGGCTGAGTAATATTCCATTGTATATATGGACCACATCTTCCTTATCCAGTTTTCTGTTGAAGGGCATCTCAGCTCCTTCCACAATTTAGCTATTGTGGACAATGCTGCTATGAACATTGGGGTGCATATGGCCCTTCTCTTCACTATGTCTGTATCTTTGGGGTAAATACCCAGTAGTGCAATACTGGGTAAATACCCAGTAGTAGCCCTTCTCTTCACTACATCTGTATCTTTGGGCTAAATACCCAGTAGTGCAATTGCTGGGTCATAGAGTAGCTCTGTTTTTAACTTTTTGAGGGACCTCCACACTGTTTTCCAAAGTGGCTGTATTCCTACCAACAGTGTAAGAGGGTTTCCCTTTCTCCACATCCTCTCCAACATGTGTTGTTTCTTGCCTTGTTAATTTTTGCATTTCTAACTGGCGTCAGGTGGTATCTCAGTCTGGTTTTTTGATTTGAATTTCCCTGATGGTTAATGATTTTGAACATTTTTTCATGTGTTTATTAGCCCTTTGTATGTCTTCATTGGAAAAGTGTCTGTTCATATCTTCTGCCCATTTTTTTATTTGATTGGCTCTTATTCTTACAATGCGACTTGTGAAATATAAATAGTAATAGTACCTACTTGAAAAAGTTTGAGAGAATTAAATTACTTAATACATCGAAAGTGTTTAGTGCTTATTAGAATAGTGCTAATGCATAACAAAATAGTAAAAGTTTGATAATGGCAATTATAAGAATTTTTATTATTTTTCGGTATAAATAGTAATTCTGTGGGGATACTTCCTGATTCTCCCATGGTCTCCTTATCTCTCTGGATTTCACTGATCTTATCAAAAGTCATTGGATTGACCTTTTAGGACAATGATGTTTATTTTTAGGGAAATCTACTTAGCTGCCTTCTCTATTTTGGTCCACTTTTCAGAGTATTTCACAAATATGTGTTTCACGGTTTGGAGTTTGGAGTTAAAGCCCATCATTTTGTTCATTGGCCAATGGGATTATTTTCCTCTGGCTTTCATGTTTTATTGTTTTCATAGAGTTTTTTTTTTAATTTTTTAATTTTTTTATTTTATTTTTATTTTTAAAGATTTTATTTATTTATTTGACAGAGATAGAGACAGTCAGCGAGAGAGGGAACACAAGCAGGGGGAGTGGGAGAGGAAGGAGCAGTCTCATAGCGGAGGAGCCTGATGTGGGGCTCGATCCCATAACGCCGGGATCACGCCCTGAGCCGAAGGCAGACGCTTAACCACTGTGCCACCCAGGCGCCCCCATAGAGTTTTTTAACGGAGGAGAGTAGAGAACACATAGCTTTACACTGCCATCTTGCTTTTTCTGTTTGAGGTATGATCTATTAGCTTCCTACTAGTGCTGTGGAGGATATAGCACTCTTTCACAGTTACTCTCACCCACACAGAAGCACATTTCCTGCATTCACTTACCCCCAATATATTTATATCAGTAATAAGAATATTATTTATTATTTACATTATTATGAACTCTGGAGCATGCTGTGATTATTTTTCTTTTTCTGTGCAGTTTTTTTGTGTTCCACAGGAATTCATTGATTTATTTTTTTAAGTTGGTTTAGTTTTACTAATTTATAAATCTTCTCCCAATGTCTTCAGGTTCATATCCTGGAAGAATTTTTTCCAAGAACCTTCTAATTTGGTCTAGTGTAGCTAGTTGCTCTGTTGGCCTGCATCTCAATGTCATCTTAGGATTTCCCTTCACCTCATCCAGGAGATGCTCCTTCCTCTCTTTTGTGTTGGAACCCTTGTTTCCTGGATTCCATGACTTCTGTGGTTTACTTTTTATTTTGGTAGACTACATTCTCAAGTAGCTTTTTAAGAAGGGTAAAGCAGAGAGAAAATTTTTAAAGCCTTGCATGTTTGGAAAATGTCTTTCTTCTCCTATTACTGCATTGATAGTTTGGCTGAGCATAGAATTTTAGATTAGAAATCAAAATTTTTTGGAATTTTTCTCTGTTATCTTCCAGCCTCCAATATTGCCTTGATGATTGCCATTCTGAAGTATGAGCCTTTCCATGAAACCTAGGTGTAAGCTTGTTGAATCTTCAGTTTGTCTCCATGATTTTGAAATTTTATGAGTTGTGCCTTGATTTGGTTGTATTTCAGTATGAAAATAACCTTCCATATGGGGAAATTTTCTTAAATTTCTTCTCTGATTAGTTTCTCACTGTTTTCTTTGCTTTCAGCTTCTGGAACTCTTTTTTTTTTTTTTTTTTTTTTTTTTTTCAGATGCTGAACTTTCTGGATGGGTCCTCTAATTTTATTGTATTCCCGCTCCAGTTTTTAAATTTTTTGGCTTTTTTGTTTTGTTTTTTTTTCCTGGGAGATTTCCTCTTCTGTTGAGCTTTTCATTTCTTCTATCTTATTTTTTACTAATGCTCCTCTTTTTTAGTTCTCTGTTCTTTATTCTGGCTATATCCTGACCTTGCTTCATGCACGCAGTATCTTCCCTTAATTCTGATTTTATTACTTTTTTTTTAAAGCATTTTCTTTTCTCTGCAGAGTCTTTGTTTCCTCCACGTTGCTCCCCCCCCCCCCATTTGTTGTTTGAGCTTGAATTCATATTAGAATATTTCCTTAGTGGTTTGATGATTCTTGGCTTTCTCTCATTCATGAACTGGGCTCTAAAATTCCATTGGAAGCTTTGTGCTGTGGGTGGAACTTGCTGACTGTGGGCTTTCCTATAGGGTAATCTGGCTGGGCCATTGCTGGGCCATAGGAGTTCTCCTGTGTCTGTATCTGTAGGTCTTTACTCATTAGTCTGGTCCTTATCTAATATTGTGGAGTCTGGTGGGAGAAGAGAGCTGAGTGGTCTCAACATTGAGTATATATACTTGTACGGGTTCACTTAAGCCCCCTTTGCAGTATGGTACCCCTAGCCCCAACTTTGTAGTTTCTCCCAGTATAGAGACCTTCTGTTTTATAGCCTTCAGAAAATAAACTTTCAGTTTTCTCCTAGGATTGGGGAGGATTAATCATTTGGCTATATGGTATAGGAGAGGGGATGGGGGACCCTGTTTCTTATACAGACCTGCAAACAGTCCTTTTGTTTTAAGTCTTCTTCACCACCGCTTATAGACATACCAAGTTCTACTGATTCTGGAGTTACTTGGAGGCTTTGCAGCTAAGTTAGGTTGTTTCCAGGCTTCTTCCCAGCTGGAACTACCACATGTTTATTTGCTTTTCAGTTTCCCAAATTTTGTTGATATCTCCTGTCCTGTTTTCTGTTTCCATGAGAGTTAATTCCTTAATGATGACAACAGCAAAAACAAAGGACTGATTTAACAAAGGGATTTCAGGAGGGAGCTAATGCAACTGTATTGTACATGCAACACTCTATCTTCAACTGGCAGTCTACATGAGAATTTTCCTTCGTTTTTATCTCTGTGCACCTTAATAGTTTTCTTTGTCCAGGATTTCTCATTAAGCAATGAATTATTAAAACAACAGTGATCTTCTAATTGTCTGGTATGGAATGGAGCCAGGACACTTTTCTTCTCGTCTTGGCTTGTGTGACTTTGGGCAAGTCGCTAAACTTTTCTAAACCCCAGCTTCCTAATTTGTAAAATGAGTGAGATAGATGATGTCTCACGCTTATTTCAACTCAATTGGTATGTTCTTTGTAAGACTATTTAATATCTCCTATAAATCAGATAAGGGGATATTTTTTCCAATGCATTTAACATGTCGTGTTTTCTCCTGCCCCCAGATATATATATATATCTGAGTATATATATACTTCCGAACTGAGTATATATACTCAATGTTGAGACCTTTTGCTTCTGAAACTGCAGATGAGCCACACCTCATGTCTACCTTTCAAAAATCTGCCTTCTCTTTGGAAACTATGTTATTACTCACTGGCCTGGGAACTACACATTTGCATATGGCCTGTTTTCCAGGGCATAGCTTGCTTTTCTCTTACAGTCCATTCTTTAAGTTGTCGTTTTTACCTTGCATTGAAAATGTGTTACACAAAGATGAAAGGATGATTTCCAAAGTTATGTTTACATGTCAACCAGTTTCTCAGAAAAAAAAATTTAATTTAGAATAAGTAGGACCAACTGAGATGCAAAAGGAGCAAGAGCTTGTCTGTGGAGCAAGAGCTTTCCTCTGACTTCTTAACTTAGAATAACTGATGGCTTCATTGGGTCCGTTATTCAGCTGCTTACTGAGAGGCTGCTATAAATACCAAGAGTGCTGTAGTTACTTTGACTTTTCAGTCTCTTCCTTTAAGATGGCGGCTCTCAAATCTACCTGCACATTAAATCATGATGTCTGGGGCCCCAAACGCAGACCAATGGAATAAAAATATCTGGGTGTGGGGCCTGGACATTTCAAAACATTTCCCTAGGTGATTTTTTAAATCAATCAATTAATTAGTTTGTTTATTTATTTATTTTTTATAATTTTTTATTATGTTATGTTAGTCACCATACAGTACATCCTTAGTTTTTGATGTAAAGTTCCATGATTCATTGTTTGCGTATGACACCCAGTGCACCATGCAATACGTGCTCTCCTTAATACCCATCACCGGCCTATCCCAATCCCCCATCCCGCCTCCCCCCTGAAGCCCTCAGTTTGTTTCCCAGAGTCCATAGTCTCTCATGGTTCATTCCCCCTTCTGTTTATCCCCCCTTCATGCTTCCCTTCCTTCTCCTACCGATCTTCCTGCTATTTCTGATTTATTTGTTTTTATTTAAGAGAGAGAGGGTGCGCACGCGTGAGCAGGGGAGGGGCAGAGGGAAAGGGAGAGTCTTTTTTTTCCCCCTAATTCAAAGAGTTTTAATACATTTATACACATTCGTGTAATCTCTACCCCAATTGAGACATAGAAAATTACCTCATGCTCCTGCCCAGTCCACCTTGACCTAACTCCCCCCGCCCCCCGCCCCCCGCATAGGCAACCATTCTTCTAATTTCTATTACCATAGATTAGTTTTTACTTGTTGTTAGACTTTGTATAAATGGAATCATATGGCATATACTCTTTTGTTCATATATATATGTGTCTATTTTTGGACTCTAGTCTATTCCTTTAGTTAATTAATTAATTTCCTTCCAAATATTTATTTATTTAAATTTAAAGTCAATTAATTAACATATAATATTAGTTTCAGAGGTAGAGTGCAGCCATTCATCAGTCTTATATAGTACCCAGTGCTCATTATATCACATACCCTCCTTAATGTCCATCACCCAGTTACCCCATCCCCCCACCTACCTCCCTTCCAGCAACCGTCAGTTTGTTTCCTGTGATTAAGAATGCTTATGGTTTATCTCCCTTGCTGATTTTGCCTTGTTTTTTTTTTCCCTCTCTTCCTCTATGATCCTCTGTTTTGTTTCTTAAATTCCACATATATGAGTGCAATTATACGATAATTGTCTTTCTCTGACTGACTTATTTCACTTAGCATAATACCCTTTAGTTCCATCCATGTTGTTGCAAATGGCAAGATTTCATTTTTTGATGGCTGAGTAGTATTCCATTGTATATATATACACCACATCTTCTTTAGCCATTCATCTCTTGATGGACATCTGGGCTCTTTCCATTGTTTGGCTATTGTGGACATTGCTGCTATAAACATTGGGACACAGGTGTCCCTTCAGATCACTACATTTGTATCTTTGGGGTAATACTCTGTAGTGCAATTGCTGGGTCATAGGGTAGCTCCATTTTCAAGTTTCTGAGGAACCTCCATACTGTTTTCTACAGTGGCTGCACCAGTTTGCATTCCCACCAACAGTGTAGGAAGGTTCCACCCTTTCTCCACATCCTCACCAACATCTGTCATTTCCTGACTTGCTAATTTTAGCCATTCTGACTGGTGTGAGGTAGTATGTTATTGTGGTTTTGATTTGTATTAGGGAGAGAGAGTCTTGTTTTTTGTTTTGTTTTGTTTTACGATTGTATTTATTTATTAGAGAGAGAGATAGAGAGCACTCAAGCAGGGGCAGAGGGAGAGGGAGAAACAGACTGCCCTGCTGAACAGGGAGCCTGATGTGGGGCTCTATCCCAGGACCCTGCAATCATGACCTGAGCTGAAGGCAGACACTTAACCAGCTGAGCCACCCAGACGCCCCTAGGGAGAGAGAGTCTTAAACAGACTCTGTGCTGAGTGTGGAGCTGGTAGCAGGGCTTGATCACACAACCCTGAGATCATGACCTGAGCCAAATCCCAGAGTCGGATGCTCAACCCACTATGCCACCCAGAGGCCCCTCCGTAGGTGATTTTAATGTGCACTTAAGGTTGAGAACTTTTTCCTTAGGAGATTTAAATCTAGGTGAAAGTTAAAGACTGTACATTAATTGCTACAGGACATGGAAGACTATGATGAGCTCTATGATGAGTGATACAGAGATCATGGGTACATGAACTGGAAGGCATTTAATTAATTGGAGTCATCAGGAAAGTGTTCATCAAGGAAGTAAGTTTTGAGTTAGTGGACTTTTCATACCAACTATTTTGACTGGGTATGGACTATTTGAAGAGTAGTGGAAGGAAAGAGTGGATGATAGGTTGTAGCCAGATTGTGATTGTCCAGTGTTAATATGGGGATTTTTACTATCCTGCAGGTAGTAGGGAGGATTTTGAGGAGGAATCGAGGATTTCTGGTGAGTGAAATGGTATGATGCAAGGTGGTGTCTTTGAAGATTGATTCAATAGGAATGAGGAGTATGTTGTTTGAACAAAATGAGGCAAGAGCCTGTGGAAAGAAAGATCAGTTGGAGAGCTGCTACTATGGTCCAGATTATAAGGCTCTGAGCTGGGAAAAAGGCAGTGGAATTAAAAAAAATCATGATAGTAAACATTTGTGTAGAGTTTTCATAATGAGCAAGTTCTTTCCCACATCTCATTAAACCCCACAATAACCTTGGGGGTATTTATCTCCCTATTTTGTAAATGAATGAACTTATATACAGAGGTTAAATCTTTGTAAAGCGACCTTACAGAAATGGGGGACCTGACTGGATATGACAGATCAGTAATAGTGAGTTGCAGGGGTTCTTCCAAGGCATCAGGTTGGGTGTGGAAATGGTAGAATTCCTAGTGGCTAACTCAATGTCAAGGCTCTAGCTCTGCTCTCAGGTAACCTCTTTTGTTCTTCACGTGACTTCCGTTACCACTATGGTTTGATGTGCAATGACTGTAAATGTGTGGTGAAGAACGGGGAAAAAAAAGGCTGTTGTCAATTCAATTTCTGTTAAATAAGAACCTTAATGTATTTTCTGAGTAGTTCGGGTTTTCGGATAGTTAAATTTGTTGAATTTTAGAAGGCTTAGTCCAGGTGTGGGGGATCCAGATACAGGGTTGAGGACCTTGTCCAGGTGGGTTCTTCCCTGAGTAGGTTAGTTGTGACCAGGTGGATTTCCTTTCCTCTTGTGGTTGAGACAGGAGCCATAGGAAACAGAACTATGGAGCATGGCATAGACGTTGGAGAACATCCTCATGACTGTGGTAACCAGGATGTTTGATCAAGATTACATCCTTATCAGAGCTGGAGATTGACTCATACCCACCACTGTGGTAATTCATTTTGTTCACAAGTCCACCGGGTCCATGTGCTCATCTGTTTTGTGTACTAGGATCCTGAGGCAATTTAAATACCAGCCTAAATCAGCCATGCAGGTGATGAAATGTACTTTTTCTTCTGAGATATTTGTTGCCCTGCAATTAGATAGCAGAAGAATGTGCCAGAAAAGTAAGGGATACTGGGGGAGGTACAAAGGAGTGACTCATCATCATGGCAAACCTTGATTAGATTTTCTTGTGAAATGCTGGGTTATGGAGAAACAAGGATGAGCCTGGGGATGAAGGAGGTTGAGCTTGTGTGCCCTGGGCAGTTTCAGTCCAGGTGCCTAGACTAACATTCATTAGCTCCAGCTGTGATGAGGGTAAATTCTATTTTGGTAATATGGAATGAGAACATCTTTGGAAAATTAAGAAGTCACATTTTATTTCAACTGTTTTTCATCTTTTTTTTTTTTTTTCTCACTTTAGAATACTGGGATCTTCAATGGCAGGAGACAGAGTGATCAGAAGACCGAGATGAATTTTAACACTATTCTAGAAGAAATTCTTATTAAAAGGTCACAGCAGAAAAAGAAGACATCGCCCTTAAACTACAAAGAGAGACTTTTTGTGCTAACAAAGTCCATGTTAACCTACTATGAGGGTCGAGCAGAGGTAGGAGACAATAAAATTTTACTTTGCTGCTTTCTATGGTGATAATATTTTATAATATTGTTCCCCCTCTGCCCCCCCCCCAATCTTATGGAATAAACTTTAGGCAAATGAAGTTAAGGTAATAATTTGTTATCATTGGGATCTGAATGATAAAGCTTAGAATATGGTGAGAAATTATTCAGAAGTGTCTTGATTATGGTGTAATATATGGGTGTACATTTTATATCAGCCAACTGAATTAATCTGTTCAAGAAAACAGATTTCCACATTGGTTTTAGATCCTTGTGGAATTCATTAAGTATACTGTAGACACATGGCTCCTTCCTATAAACTACTGTATTATGTATCAAAATCATCTTTAGCTCACACACACTGTGTCTGTGTCCATTGCTTTATGTGAATAGTTCTTCATCATTACATGGAGATTATTTAAAAGTGGTTAGTGATTTGGTGGATCCAGCACATTACTGAGGTTGACCTAAAGCAGAACTGTTCAATGTTCTTTGTGATACGCAGCTACTGCCGAGTGCCTTTTAGGGGAGCAGGGAGAAGTGGCTTCTAACAAGCTCGTCAGCGAGCTTGTGGCATAGGGAGGGCATGTTGTCAGCCAGCTCCTGGCTTTTCAGTTGTCTTAGTCTCTGGTTTTCCCACCAGATGAGGCGTGTGAATGTAGAGTTGCCTCTGGCCAACCTTGTTTTCTCCTGACATCTTAGGAATGTGGCTTCTCGTCCTCCAGGTCCAGCCATGCCCCTCCCTACTCGAAATATTCTTGGATTCCAGGGAACGACTGGGGAGCACGTTGCCCCTTGTTGACCACATGCTATTGTTTAGTTGGTTGCAGTGGGGCTTTTGGTGATCTTATTGTTTGGTTTTATTTAATTCTGCTTTTTTTTTTTAAAACCTAGAGTGCCTTCCGCAGAAATCGATTTACTTTTTTTGATTGTTTGTCTTGCTTTTGTTTTTGTTTTTTTACTACCGCTGATTTCTCTGTGTTTTTTTCCCCAATTCGGCGAGAATGGCATCATTGATTCTCTCTGGTTGTCCTTAATTCTATTAATTTCTGCTGTGGCTTGTCATGAGCCTTACAGAATTCAGCAGGTTTATGTAATTTAGGACTAGAGTCCTTTATCCACTGTCCTAAATCCCTGAAATGCTGAAAACTCAAACCGGAAAAACTCTTTTAGTTGTAAAACTTGGCCTGAGGTGAAGCTACTTTTGGCCTTAATATATCCTAGTCACTGTGACTTTTTTTTTTTTTTTTTTGGCATGTGTGTATGCAGAAATATTAGTGTGTTTATTTATGTGGGGCTGTCTCAGTACCTCCTGTGAGAGTGTGTCTGTGTATGTATATATGTACACACACACATATATATGTGCTATATTTACTTTATTAAATCTGAAAAATTTGGAGTTCCAAATGGGTTTCAGGTAAGACCAGAAATAGGAATTATTTTAAAATCTAAAATAGATTTTAAGGGAAAACAATACATTTTTGCTGTATGGTAATTATTTTTTGTAATTTGAATTTAATATAGTAAGTCTAAGGAAAGAACAGAAATATAACCATGAAAGTGGTAAAACGTGGTAGTTTCTTAACCAAAAAAAGCCTCGGAAACCGATATTATCTGCTTAGAGATCTGGACTGATACAATTGAAATATGCTGCAATTGTTAGGTCACTTTGAAGATGGTAAATATACAAAGTTTAAAATGCCCTAATTGTTTTAGATTAAGTGGAATAAAGAGAACAGTGGGACCCCTTTTTATTTCCGAATCTGGCCCACTGTCTTGCCTGGGAGCAGCCTCAACCACTCTGAGGACCACAAAGGACAGAAGGAGGAGGTTGTCACAACACATAAATACCCAGCTCCGGACACTTAGCATCAGGGTCCACCTCCTTTCTGGCTGCCGATTGGCCCAGTGAGCCTCGTCCTGCTTTCATTCCCACTCCTGCAATGATCCCTCCTGGATTCTTTTCTTAGGGACAGACATTCATTAACACATTTAGGACTTTCAGCTTGAAATGTGGTTGCAGATTTGTTTGCCTCTCACAGTTAAAAATAAATCGTTGTCCATAATAAAAAGTTGGGAATTTTAAGATAAGAATCTGAATTTTTGTAAAAATAAAAGTCTGACCATACTGGGCTGAGTTCCTGCCTGACAACTCTCCGCCTGGCTTCTAAGTAAGCCCAGTAGCACCCCATTATCATGTTTCTTCCCTGTGTCAGTTAATATGCTTTGTTCTCTGTTTTCCATGGACGAACATTCCGGTTTCCATATCCCCAGCCCCAGAAGCTCTGATCCAAAAAGAGCTGTGATGTGGGTAACTCAAAAGAATCATTAGATATTTGAAATATAATATTTTGTTAAAAATGTAAGACTAAAGGTAGATTAGAAAAACCATGGGGGCACTCAGGGGTTAGAATAAATAGCCCTAGAGATATTTATTTTAGTTGTTCATAGTTCTGTTTTTAAAAGAAAAACTGTGGGTAGGTTATCGATTGATCTAATCACTATGATTCTAGTGTCTTCATGGCAATTAAGTGCCATTAATGCTTTATTAAAACTCTCAGTTAATCATAATGTGACTCAGACATCCATCCTCCTCTGGTTGTCTGAACCCCAGCTCCTTCAACATGATGGCAACAAGCATTTCTTCCTATTAAATACAGTTTATTGTGCTTTTCAAAGTATGCTAAGGAACTCTGTTTTAGATGATGAGAAATTCAGTCAAGCTGTTTCTTCCAAGTCTGGTATTTGCAAAGTTGTGTTTCGGTTTCTGCTGTGGGCCATTCTTTCACTTGTCCTCCTTGCTCTTTCAGCCCTCAATTAGCTCATGTTTCTGCATATTTTAATGAACTGATAAGAGATCTTCCTGGCATTGATGTTGTTTGATCTTACTCAGAATAACACACGAAACACAGGACCTCAGGTGTTTCGTAAGTGATCTTGTTCTCTGGTCAGGGAAATAAATGACGTGTGGGTTAGACCCCCTGACACGCCAGGGGAAGCTCCATGTGGAATTGAGATGGAATTCAGGGAAGAGCAGGGCTGGAGCTTAATCAGGAAAAAGGTCTATTAAATAATGGTGAGAAAACAAGGAGTGGAGAGATTTCTAGATGGTGAGATTTGGAATAAAAAAAATTCAAGTATTGTGTAAATCTACAGTTATCATTAGATAAGAAACCAGGAACTTTTTGTTTTTTATTTATTTTTTTAAGAAGATTTTATTTATTTATTTGACAGAAGGAGAGAGAGAGAGAGCGGAAGCAAGGGGAATGGGAGAGGGAGAAGCAGGCTCCTGGGATCCTGGGTCAGGACCCTGGGATCATGACCTGAGCCAAAGGCAGACTCTGCTTAACCAACTGAGACACCCAGGTGCCAGAAACTTTTTGTAATTGGACTTTGGTGCTACTGATTTGGTTCATTTGTTGTCTGTAGTACTGCTCCAGTATAGAAACTGGCAAATAGTTTAAAAAGTTGAGGAGTAGGGAGACTGGTTTTGTCAGGGATCCCCAAGGTTGTCCCCAGGTTTGGTAATTCACTAGGAGAACTCATAGTACTTGGCATCTAGTTATCTATATGGCTGTGATTTGTGACCATGAAGGAGACAGAACTAAATTAGTAAAGGGAAAATGCACATGGGGCAAATCTATAGGAAACCAGGCACAAGCTTGCAAGAGCCTTTTCTCAGTGGAGTCTTCAAAGGGTGTGCAAAATTCTTCTAGCATTCAATTGTGACAATTATGAAATGTTGTCTACCAGGGAAGCACATTAGAGACTCAGCACCCAAGGTTTTTGTTGGAGGCTGGCCACATAAGCACCTTCTCTCTGTCATGTACCAAAATTCCAGACTCCAGGAGGTAAATATGTGTTCAGCATAAACCATATTATTTGTACAAATAGCTTAAGCACAATGAGCTCTTTTTATCAGTGCTGGAAATAGTAGGATCCTCTCAAAGTCCAAGTTCCCAGATGCCAGTCAAGGGTCAGCCTGGTAAGCAGGCCTTTCTCAGGTAGCAGTCTCTTAGGACCATTGTCTGCACATTAGTGTAGTAATAGTGACACAAATTATTGAGTATCACATACAGGCCAGGCACTGTGCTAAGTACTTTACATACATTATTTCCTTTATTCTTCAAAACAAATGTCTTATTAGTGCCCCCACTTAAAAAATGAGTGATGCCAGGCTTAGAAGGTTTTAAAAACTTGTACAAGGTCATTCGCTAGTGAATTGCAAGGCTATCTCTTTAAAGCCTATCTCTGAAACAACCTTGATATTCTGGGGCAAATTAGGAAAAAGTCTATTAGATTTCTCTGTAACACAGATAAAGCTTTATTTTAAAGCTTTTGAGAATACTTTTTAAAGATTTTATTTATTTATTTGTTTAGAGCAAGGGGGGAGGGGTGTAGTGAGAAGGAGAGAGAGAATCTCAAGCTGACTCCACACTGAGGACGGAGCCCAACGTGGGGCTCAATCTTATGACCCTGAGATCGTGACCTGAGCTGAAATCACCAACTGAGCCACCCAGGTGCCTCAAGAATGTTTTTACTTACTACTTTCAGTTATGATTTTTTTTTTTAATTTTCTTTTTAGTAGAAGAAAATTAGCACTAGGCAGGGTTTTTGTCCTGGCTCTGCCATTATATAATTGGATTTTATAAAACAGTATTCTTCTACCCATTTATCTCTTTACACTCTTAACTCCTCCTTTGTCATTTCTATTTCAACCCAGCACACCTCTGATCTTTTACCTCATGCCGTGAATTCTCCTTCCTTCAGTTACAACTTTATTATAGTTCCCAACTCCACTCTCTTGATGGGTGACTTTCCTATTTGATTCTACCCTTGGACCTTAATGTTTTATTTAGCAGGCATCATGGGTATATTTAAAACGTGTAGCTTTGTATCTTCTCTAGGACCAAGTAAAAACTCCTTAGCTTGGAGTACAAAGTATGTGATGCCATTTTCCCTTGTCTTCCCTCTTTCCTTCCTCCACCTGCTGCTGTGTCTTCGACCTACAGTTGCTCTTTCACGTTGTGCCTTTCTTAATATTGTTCGGTCTACTTGGAGTGATACATTCCTCTACCAGCCCACAAGGGTCCATCTGTCCATCCCACTATCTATTTTATACATCAAAAATATGTTGAGTACCTAGCAAATACCCATCTTTTCTTTTCTTTTTTTTTTTTAATTTTATTTATTTATTCTTGAGAGTGCGCACGCGCACACACAAGCAGGGGAAGTGGCAGGCAGAGGGAGAGGGAGAAGCAGGCTTCCTGCTGAGCAAGGAGCCCAAGGTGAGACTATCCCATGACCCTGGGATCATGACCTGAGCTGAAGGTAGACGCTTAACTGACTAAGCCACCCAGGCGCCCAATACTCATCTTTTCTAACTCACCTCAGTGCCTACCTTCTCTGAAGGCTTTCCTGTATTCCTCCCACCAAAGGTAGAATCCCTACCCCACCTCAGTCCCCTGCACCCTATACATATTTTTGTTGCTGGCATCTTGGTTACCTGCCTTTATTTACATATCTGTGTCCCCCATTGGACTTTAAGCTCTTTGAGGTCATGTCTCATTGCTTTTCCATCTTTGTATTTCTGAGGGTCTAGAGCAGAGCTTGAGTACTCAGTACCAGCTGGAAGAATCAAAGGAGGGATGGGCAAGCCTCAACCTTTAGAAGCAGGCAGGACAGGTTTATCTTAAACATATATCGTGAACAACCAGAAAGGTTGTCACACTGCTCCTGTGTAGCAGAGTCGGTATCTGAATCTCTCCTATTACGCCATGCATGCTTCTCTTGTTTTATTCAAACATCCTTTGTAATGTGATGCTTGGAATTTTATTTTTCACCCAGGTTAACTGTCAGGATGGTGGAGGCAATCAGTTATAAGTATAATCATGCCTGTTTCTTGAATACCCTGATTAACCTCCCATATTTCCGTCTTTTGGGTCATATAGGGTTGTTCGCTTGACCAACCCTGGGAACCTGGGGACTATTAGTAATAGAGGGATAAGAGCCTATTAAGGCTCTGAGATGATGTGATGTTTGTGTTTTAGTTATTTATCTTTAGACTAAGTAGACCTCCCAGTGGGAAGCATAGCTTTACAGGGCCCTTCTAATCACTGCCTCAACATGTAAAACTTCCAGCACTTCTTTGGATTCTGGGGAGTGGGTGTGGAGTGGAAAAAATAGTTTCTTTTACAGGTCAGTTGGAAGCATTTACATCAGACTTTAGAGGTTACCAGGTAGTTCACCAGCTTGGAAAAGTGGGATGGCTCTAAATACCCCACAGACAGTATAGTGGTTAGTATACCAGGGTGTTTTTTTGGCTCTGAAAATGCTCAACTATATTATCCCATGAAAACTCATTTTCTTATTGGAGTTGAGTTTCTTTGTTTCTGAAAGTAGGTTGTATCAGCTCCTTGTCTTGTGCCTCAGTTTCCTTTCTCATGTTTCTTCTATCACTTCTCACTCATATCTGTTTTCTTACCGACTGTCCTGGATCTGAGTTTCATCATTAGTCACGTTAAAGAGCCAGGATGCAGGTCTGAAGTCCTAGGATCTGCTTTACCCCCTTAATTTGCCAAATTAATCTATTTTTATATACTAATATTCACTTTTTTTTTTTTTCTCTAGGAGGTGGAAACCTATTTAAGACAGAAGCAGGGAGAATACCATTCCTAAAATTTTCTGGCTTTTTATTTTGCGGTAGTTTCAACTTACAAGAAAGTTGGAAGAATAGTATAAGGAACTCCCAAGTAACCTTTGCTCAGATTCACAAATTGCCTCTAGTTGCCCCATTTGCTCTGTCATCTTGGTCTCTGTCTTTCTCTTTAATTGCGTGTTGTTTTCTGAACCATTTGAGAGAAAGTTGTAGACATTGCCCCTTTTACCATTTGAAAGATCTCTGTGTATTGTCTAGGACAAGGGCATTCTTTTTTCTAAGCACAGTATGATGATCAATGTCAGGACCGTTAACACTAATACAACACTATTATCAAATCTGGGGTCCATGGTCAAATTTCATTCATCATGCCACTGGTGACTTCATAGCTATTTCTCAACCTCCTCCCTTTGCCAAGCCTGGGATCTAATCCCAGGTGATGTATTGCATTTGGTTGGTCAAGACATAAAGTTTTTTAATGTCCATGGTGCAAGGAGGAGAAATGTGTGGAAGAGATGCTGTTTTTTGTTACGTACTATAAAATGCCAACTATCTTAAGAATATTCAGTGATTGTGTGTGCATGTCCACAAACGTGAAATCAGATTTAAAAACCGTTATAGTCTGTTCTTCTCTCATTCTCATGGTCATCATTAGAAGCTGAAGATGCCCCTCCTGCCAAAGAAATTATTTTAGTCTGGTCCACTAGGATGAGTAAAAGTCACGTATTCCTGTTTCCATATCCTCCTCCCACCTTCAGTTTTAAGTTTTTCTTCTTCTGTGTTAAAACAGTTGCTGGGCACATGAATCATGTTCTGAAGAACAGTACAGTATCAGTAATTACTAGTAAACAAAGAGGGCATTTAATCAAAGGTTTAGTCCTCATGCTACTTACAAATAGAAATAATAAAAATAGTTTAGATCTTGCAAAACACTCCTGGATCTGGCTATGATAGCTGTGTTTTCTTCATTGATTATTTGTATTATGATGAGACAAAGAGTATAAGGAAAATCAGTATTTTTGGTCAGAAATGGTATTACCTAGTGTTTATTTGCAAGACTTAGCTCTCAGTGGGGTGCCTGGGTGGCACAGTTGGTTAAGTGTCTGACTCTTGGTTTCAGCTCGTTATTATCTCGGGGTCACTGGATCGAGCCCCGCGCTGGCTCAGCACAGCGTCTGTTGGAGATTCTCTCTCTCCCTCCCTCCCCCTCTGCCCTTCCTTCACCATGCAAGCTCTTTCTCTCTTTAAAATAAAGAAATCTTAAAGAAAAAAGACTTAGCTCTCAGCAATTTTTAGTGATATCAAAAAGTCAAATTTCCCTCAAAGTTTTATTTAGCAATTTTCCCACTGAATATATTCAAAAGACTGTGTCATAGGCGCTGAAGGGAGTTAGGAAAAGACCAGTTCCCAGAATGTTTGGAAATGGCATCACAGTTGAAATAAACATAGTGTTTCTCCTTACTTTTGTTTTCCCACCTGTCTATCTTGAAAGAAACTTCTCTGAATTGGAAATGTGTGAAACTTCTTGCAGTTTTTGAAAAAAAGAACTATGTTTGACATCATGATTTTTGTAACATGCAAGTTTTATTTTTCTCTGTTGCATCATGAACTATTGGGTTGGGGATTCTTAGAAGTCTTTGAAGCTACTTCTGTAATTAGTAGTTTCTAGTAAGTGTTTGTTGGTGAAGATAGGTATGACAGCACTTATCCTGAGGGACACTTAAAGAGAACAAACTATATGTGTGGAGGAAGCTTTGGTGGCCAAAGTGTAGATTCTATGGATTTTAGGGGGTGGTGAAGGTTGGGGAAGGGTTGGAGGCCTCCACTTGGCCAAGAGTTGGAGTATGAGCAATGTTGAGCAGGGAGTGCCCATTCCATACAGTGGGAGCAGCATGTGCAAAGGCCCTGGAGTATAAGGGGATTTGGTGTGTTTGTGGAATGTTCCATTCTAGACCTATATAGATTTCTGTAACTGACAATTACCCATACAAGGTGATAATTGATTTGTTAGTAATAAAGAAGAATTGTACAATTTTATTTTATTTTTTTAGAATTATACAATTTTAGAGCTTGAAGGTATTATAAAGAATGACCCTCAAATTTTTCACTTGTGGGAACTGAGGGTAAGATGACAGTCTGCTCAAGTTCACCCAGTAAGCTGATTGCTAAACCTGGACCACAACTCAGACCTGAATGTTCCTGAGTTAGCCTCTGATTGTACTGCCTTAGTTCTGGGAAGGATGCGTTTGGGTTGCCCAAGTAGGTGAGAGCACTGACACAATGGGTACAATATAGTTATTCACAGAACAGACACCTTCTGTGACTGTTCGGGCACCTTTGCTTAAAAATACTGATCACTTCCCTGCCTTTGCAGCTTTGCTCTTGTTGCACATAATAGTTTCCTTCCCTTTATCTCTAGTCCTCCCCTCTCCCTGCATATCGGTTATAAGTGTCTTGCCCTTTTAAAATTACTGTTAAATTTATTTGTATTTTTATTATTATAGTCTTTTTTTCCCCCTCATGAACTACGTAATAATCTCCTTGAGGGCAAAGTTTGTTGCCTCATAATTAAAACATATCACACAATGCCTTGCACCCATTAGGTTCTCAAAAAAGTTTTTGTTGGCAATAATTATGATGGAGGTGGTCAGTTAGTGTTTTGGGGAAGCAAAAAGATATTTAGGGACATTGTGATAGTTACTTCTCACACGACTTTGTTTCTTTTCTTTCTTTTTTTTTTTTTTAAGGAGGTGCATTATTTAGAAACAGTTTAGAAACAAAACTGCCTTCTTATTTGGTATTTATTAGTGTTATCCTCTACCCCAAACTAAAATGTGGACATTATTTTAAACAACTAGAGCTTGGACTCTCAGAAGAAAACCTACAGCAATTTGAGAAAGTGAAACTGCATGTTGAGCTGTTTCTGGGTTGTTTAGGACATGCTAAGTCTTAGCCATTGGTTGATGCTGGTCAGGTGCACATAGAGAACTATCTGACGGGAGCTTAGAAACACCTGTGTTATTCAGCAATTGATTCTATTAGGAGAACTCCTGCCATTATTGGCCTTTAGGTTTTGTGAATACACAGTACTTCTAAGATAAAATATTAAAGTTTGCTGATTACTACTTCAGATAATTAAAACATTGTTATAGTCTTATTACTGAAGCTCATTTACCTTTTCAATTTTTTTTTTAAAGATTTTATTTATTTATTTGACAGAGATAGTGACAGCCAGCGAGAGAGGGAACACAAGCAGGGGGAGTGGGAGAGGAAGAAGCAGGCTCACAGCAGAGGAGCCTGATGTGGGGCTCGATCCCATAACGCTGGGATCACGCCCTGAGCCGAAGGCAGACGCTTAACTGCTGTGCCACCCAGGCGCCCCTACCTTTTTAATTTTTAATCATAGAGAATTGACTATAATACTTGCATGATTCCATGTTACTAAACACCTAAAATGAAAAATTGCACCAAATATAGCTGTTTGTTAAATAAAATTCAATGAGGGGCACCTGGGTGGCTCAGTAGTCAAGCATCTGCCTTTCGCTCAGGGCATGATCCTGGCGTTCTGGGATCGAGCCCCATGTCAGGCTCCTCCGCTGGGAGCCTGCTTCTTCCTCTTCCACTCCCCCTGCTTGTGTTGCCTCTCTCGCTGGCTGTCTCTCTCTTTGTCGAATGAATAAATAAAATCTTAAAAAAAATAAAATAAATAAAATTCAATGAGTAAGTAAGAGACTTAAATGAAATGTCTAGTAATTTTTAATAGATTGTGGGAAGGGAATTCCCCTTTGCCCTGATTATCCTAGTTGTATGAGAAAACTTTTTTCCATTCTCTCTTTATTCCACATAACCACATAGGTATAGCTGTTCCTTAATTTTATTTGCTACAGCAAAAAGGAGCATGGATAGGTATAATTCCCTGCTCATGAGATTGTAAACTGAATTTTTCTCATTTTAGAGGAATGTGTACATTATATATATATATATATCTGCATATTTATGAATTATATATAGAATTATATGTTATAGAATTTATAAATCATAAACACTTATGGATTTATGAAATATATTTATTTAAATATATATTAATATGTTGTTTATATATTTCCTGGCAGAAGAGAGGCCATAAGTCCATACGCTTTTGTTATGTAGGACTCACATCACTTGTTTTAGTTTATTCATTATTTGTACAACAAAGACTTACTGAGTATGTATGGTATGCTAGAGATGGAGTAATTAAAAGATGCATGATTCTGGCTTTCTTAAGCTTATAGTCTGGTTAAGCTCTAGTTCTACTTTTATAAGTTTATGATGACACATTTTCTTATGCTGGATTGCTCTACTGTGGAGCTGGAGTTCTCATCCTTGTGTTCCACTGTTGTAGGATTCTTTTTTTTTTTTTTTTTTAAAGATTTTATTTATTTATTTGACAGAGAGAGAGAGCCAGCGAGAGAGGGAACACAGCAGGGGGAGTGGGAGAGGAAGAAGCAGGCTCCTAGTGGAGAAGCCTGATGTGGGACTGGATCCCAGAACGCTGGGATCACGCTCTGAGCCGAAGGCAGACGCCTAACAACTGCGCCACTCAGGCGCCCCTTGCCTGTGACTCTTGAACTTGACTTGCCCTTGGGTTTCCACGTGTAAATGGGTGGTTGCACATACAGGATTTCAAGGTTTCTTTCTGTTCTTCAATTTTACTTAGTTTAGATTTCACAAAAGTACAGGGGTTTTGCATGCATACTTGCAATGCTTTGTTCTCTGTAATATCTCCGTAAAGTGTATCTGACGATAACCAACACATTTATCCACCATATATTTTACAAGTGAAGAAACTGGGGGACAAAGTCAGGTCATCTCTGAATTGACATCTCCTTTGACTAGGTGAACTAAGATGTCTTATCTTTCTGGTGAACGTGCTATCTGTTAAACCGCATTGTGCTACTGACCGCAAAGGGGGACTTCCTTAAACATAACTCCACTGACCACCTGTATACATAGTTTCCTTCCTCCTTCCCTGCTTTGGCTTTATGTATCAGACCTTTAAAAGGGAGTTCTTTTAACATTGTTGATTTGTGTTTCTTTTTTCCTCACTGCCCTCCTGGGAGGCGGTGGGAGTCCTAGGCTTGCAAGTAAATTTGAGTTTGTGGAAGAGAGACCTACGTGAAGAAAATATTTCTGGGAGTGGTTATATGAAAGAGGTTGAAAAGGGTTATACTTAGATGGTAACTCTTAAGGACTTTAAAGTGGGTTTGGTTAAATAGTTCATTTCAGAAATACTTGAAATCGTTCTTCACAGAAAACACTCAAAAATAACTCAACATGAATTTATTCACGTTCATAGTCAATCCCAACAGGAGAGACCAGTGTCACAGCTGATAAGGACCCCCTATAAATCTTCTATAATATATTATTAACTTTCCTTAACATTTTTTACAAGAGTAAAATAAACAGAATTTTTGGGTTAGTTCAGCCCTGACTAGGATTGATTATAGCACATCATCAAGATAAATGGTAGAATTTGAATTTTCTTGGAAAAAGATGAGTAGCTTTATGCTAAAGATCCAATAGGTAATTCAGATTTTTTTTTAAAACACAGTCATTCCTTTATTTTCAGATGTCACATTTAATCACTTTCTAAGGATAGAGGTTGTGACTGAAATATCTGCAGGAAACAAAACCAACATCCACTGGATGAAACAGTGTATTTCCTGAGGTTCTGGAATTGGTTATCAGCAATTTTCTGTTCCCTCTTAATTATAGGGAACTTCAGTCGTGGTTTACAGCCCATTTCCCAATTAATAGAATTTCTGTGCATTCAAGAGTGAGAGATTAAGACTATGGACTCTGGAGCCAGATTACCTGGGTTTAAATCCTAAATTTATTACTTTTTAGCTGCATGACCTTGGACAAGTTACCTAACCTCTATGCCTTGTTTTCCTCATCTTCAAACTGGGGAGAAGGTAGTACCTCCCTCACAGGTTTTGATGAGGAGTGAATGGATCACTATATGGGAAGTGGTCAGGACAGCTCCTGGCATACAGTAAGTGCCATATAATCACCAGCAGTTGCTGTAATAGCTATACACACGAGGTACGTTTCATGGCCACCCACTTTTGTCTTTTTTTGTCTGCGTTTCAGGATTTTGGCTCTTGCCTCTGGCTTTCCCATCTAGACATTGTTGGAATAAGCATAACTGTGTCATTCTCCTAGTATCACAAGGGATCCACTCTCTAAATCGATCTCTGTTGCTTGCAGTCCATTGCATTTTGGGGTTTGTGGTAACTGGTGGAAATGCATACCTCAGAGTAGGGCTGTTTCACATTCCAGGCATCTCTGAGCCTGTGTTGGTAGAAGTCTCAGAGGGGACCCTGTGCTGTGAACGTTTTCCTCTGGACCTTTGTCAGTGGAGCACGGGCAGGGTACTGGTTGTGGGAAATGTGCTGTTCCTTCACTTTGACATTTTCATTCACCAGAGGTGCATCTACTGTGAAGTGAAAGAAAAGTAAGCTTAGAGATGTAATTCCAGAGCCCTTTCTCAGGTTCCTGGAAGGACCCTAGCAGTTTTGTATTCATAATTTTGCACTGAAAAAAAGAGAGCCTTCTTCTTAAAGTGTATAAGCTTTAGGCCACTCAAAACCTGGATCCGTTTCTGCAGAGCACGGAAGACTTGATTTGTTCTAATATCTGACAATGTCTATAAATTCTGCCAGTGAGATACCCGCAGGCATCTCCACTGTACAATACCTAAGAAACAAACACATTTCTAATATGTTCTTAAAAGTCTTCCTTTCAAGAGCAAAGTGATATGTCTGCTTCTGTTACATTTATTTCTCTTTAATACTTTGAGAGTTGTTTTTAGACGTACGAGACTTTTCGTGTTAAATGAATTCCCGAGTGTTTGATGGTTAGAACTACTCTTGTGAATAGGTTTTCATAGTATGTTTGTTCTAATTAGGTATTGTTAATATGTAGTCAAGCTCTTGATCTTTACAAATCTATTGTGTAATTGGCCAGTATACTAAGCTATTTCTAAATACGACATAGAGGCACAACTTTCTCTTACCAGCTTTGCTAGAAAAGGGTTATTTTCTATTAAATTTAATCCAAATCATGAGACGAAAACAATTTTTAAAAAGTTAACAAAAATAAAAGCATTTGAAATTGGAAGTAGGAATATACAAAAGGGTGGGGTTAAATTTTTCTTTGCTGAGCAAGTTAGAAACTGTGTGCTGGAGGGAAGTATTCATGGGGGGAGGTAGAAGAACGTACACAACCAGGAACGGTGAACTTTCTGAATCGACTGAAATATAAAATTTAAAAGCACAGAAATCTAGATTTATAACTCATAATCACTACCAGTTGGTGGGGTAATAAGGTTCAAACCCAGGCCATTTGACTTGGAAGTTCCCTAGATACCTCTACCCTACTTTTCCAGAAAAAAAAAAAATCTTTTTACTTGAATCAATTAATTTAACAAAAATATTTTAAGTGCCTATTTAGTGGTAGATGCTGTTCTAGGCTCTGAGGACACAGAGAGTATATAAAACAAATGTCCTGTTCTCATGGACTTACATTTTAGAGGAGAAAGACAAGACAGCATACAGATAAGCCAATACATATCTCCCACTTTGTTTGTTTTTTTGGTTTGTCTGCTTGTTTTTGGGTTTTTTTGGTAGGTGGTGGGGGGCGGGGAATGGAGATCTTAGGAAGAACAAGGCAGGCCATCTGGAAACCCCAGGGGAGGGGAAGCCAGGAATGCAAGGCCTCAAGAGGGGCAGCAAGTGCTTTCTTATCAAGGAACGGCAGAGAGGCCAAGGGGCTGGCATGGAAGGGGGAGAAGGGTGAGTTGGGGTGTGGTGGGGGAGGAGGCCGGAGACCTGGGCAAGATCACGCATGGATGGCTTTTTGGGCCACGGAAAAGACTTTGGATTTTTTTTTTTAATGTGATAGGAAGATTTTAGAGGGTTATGAGTGGGTAGTGACAAAATTTGGCCCTTGCCCATCAAGACACTGGGGCGCAGTGGAACATGAAATGGCAGGGGAAGGTTTAAGGTTTAGTTTTGGCTCCCCTAGCCAGTTTGACCTTGGGGAGGTCGTTAATCCAGTCAGTGCCCCAGTTTCTACCTTAAAATGACGAAATTGGATTTATGTAATTCACCTTTTCATCTTTTCATTCACCATTTCATCTTTTTCATGGCCACATATGATTCTTAGATCTTAAAATAGTTATTAAGTGTCCACATATACTGGCAGTGGTTATTGGCTATGGGGAAGAGGAGACCCTCCCCTCCCTACTTTCTGCTCAGACTTTGGAACTTCCCTGTTCTCAGCCCTGAGCTTCACCCCTGCCTCTGAGAAGCCATGTTCTGGCGTGTGGATAGTGGTGTTTCACTGTTTTTTCAACCTGCATTTCTCTGATTACTACAGAGGATGTGCAAGTGTGAGCATTTTCAGTGTCCATTGGCATTTACTTTCTGTTGAAATGCCCATTTAAATATTTTTCCTCCTTTTTTTCTCTTTCTTTTTTTAAAAAAGATTTTATTTATTTATTTGTCAGAGAGAGAGAGAGAGAGAGAGCACGTGCGTGCACAGGCAGGGGGAGTAGCAGGCAGAGGGAGAAGCACACTCCCTGCTGAGTAAGGAGCCCAGAGTGGGTCTCGATCCGAACACCCTGGGATCATGACCTGGGCCAAAGGCAGACACTTAACTGACTGAGCCACCCAGGCATCCCCCTCCTTTTTCCAGTTAGGTTTTCTGCTCTTTCTTATTTATTTTTAAAAGATATATGTATTCTGAATCAAACTCCTCGTTCATATATGCTTTGCAAATATTTGTTTGCACTTTGTGTCTTATCTTTTAATTCTCCTAATGCTATTTTTTTTTTTTGCTTATTGTGGTAATATGCAGATAAAATTATAAGATTTTAACCATTTTAAACTGTACAGTTCAGTGGCAGTAAGTGCATTCATCATGTTGTGCTATAATCACCACTCTCTAGTTCCAAACTTTTCTTTTTTTTTTTTTTTAAAGGTTTTATTTATTTATTTAACAGAGACAGCCAGCAAGAGAGGGAACACAAGCAGGGGGAGTGGGAGAGGAAGAAGCAGGCTCCCAGCAGAGGAGCCTGATGTGGGGCTCAATCCCAGAACACTGGGATCATGCCCTGAGCCGAAGGCAGACGCTTAACGACTGCGCTACCCAGATGCCCCCTAGTTCCAAACTTTTCACCATCCCAAACAGAAACCTTGAGAAAGTTCTGTGTACACATTGAGAAGAATATGTATTCTGGTGCTTTTGGTTGGAATGCTCTGTAAATATCTGTTAAGTCTGGGTCGCCTGGGTGGCTCAGTCAGTTAAGTGTCTGCCTTTGGGTCAGGTCATGATCCCAGGGCCCTGGGATCAAGTCCTGCATCAGGCTGTGCTTCTCCCTCTGCCTGCCTGCCACTCCCCCTGCTTGTGTTCTCGCTCTCTCTGACAAATTTAAAAAAATACATATTTGTTAAGTCCATCTGGTCTAACATGTCATCTAAGGCTGATATTTGCTTATTGATTTTCTGTCTAGTTGCTCTATCCATTGATGCAAGTGGGAGTATTAAAGACCCCTGCTATTACTGTATTTCTGTATATTTCTACCTTTACGTCTGTTAATATTTGCTTTATATATTTAGGTGCTCCTATATTAGGTGCATGCATATTTACAAATGTTATATCCTCTTGTTGGAATGACCCTTTTATCATTATGTAATACCCTTCTTTGATTCTTATTACAGTTTTTGTTTTAAAGTCTATTTTTTCTGAAATTAGTGTAGCTACCCTAACATTCTTTTGGTTCCCATTTGCATGTAACATCTTTTTCCATCCCTTCGCTTTTGGTCTGTTTGTGTCTTTACATCTAAAATGAGTCTCTTGGCCCCAGTCACTGAACCACTTCTGAGGACTCAGTGGCCTCCCCCTTGAACCCCCTTGCTTCCTGATGCTCCTTCCCCTGTGCCCGCCTTCTCCCATCACTGCCTTCCACAGGCCATTTGAACAGAGGAAAAGGAATCATATCTTATGTCTGCTATCTGGACCCTCCACTCTTTCAACGTCTTTGCTGATTGCAAGTAAGGGTGATGATCTGCTTCCTGCTGGCACTGAGGATTATACCCATATAAGAATCAACAGAGAAAAAGCAGGAAGACCCTTAATACTATCCAAGGGATTGCTGATGATTATGATAGAAGAAACTATGAAAGTGTTCAAGAAGAACTTTGTTTATAATGGTACTGTAATTGAACATCCAGAATATGGAGAAGTAATTCAGCTACAGAGTGACCACTGCAAGAACATATGCCAATTCAGAGAGATTGGACTAGCGGCTGAGGACAACCAGCTGAAGGTTCAGGGTTTTAAGTGCTTTTGGCTCAGTGAAGTTTAAGTGAGGATTTCCTTGAAATGAGTAGAATTTCCCTTCTGTCTCTTGTCACAAGTTTAAAAACCTCACAGCTTGTATAACGTAACCATTTGGGATATGCTTTTAACTTGGACTAGTGTAACTCCGTCATGAAATAAACTGAAAAGAGCCAAAAAGAAAAAAAAATGTGAGTCTCTTATAGGCAGCATTATAGATAGGTCTTAGTTTTTTGTTTTTTGTTTTTTGTTTTTTTTTTTATCCATATAGCCATTCAGTGTCTTTTGATTGGAGAATTTAGTCATTTACATTTAAAGTAATTATTGATAGGTATGTACTTACTGCCACTTTGTTAATTGTTTTCTGGCTTTTTTTATAGTTCCTTTTCTATTCCTTCTTTCTTCTCTTGCTCTCTATCATTTGATGCCTTTCTTTCATGGTATACTTATATTTCTTTGTCTTTATCTTTTATGTATTTACTGTAGGTTTTTGCGTTGTGATTATCCTGAGGCTTACATATAACAACTTATATGTTTTAAGTTGATAACAACTTAAGTTTGATCATATTCTAAAACTCTACATTTTTACTCTCCCCCCTTGCTTTGTGTTTTTGATGTCACATTTTACTCTTTTAATCTTATGTATCCCTTACTAATAATTGTAATCATAGTTATTTTTACTATTCTTATCTTTTAATCTTCAGACTGCATGTTAAGTGATTAACCCACTACCTTTACTATATATTTACCTTCCCAGTGAGATTTATTCTTTCATGTTTTCTTGTTCCTAATAGTACCCTTTACTTTCAGCTCAAAGATGAATTCTTTTAACATTTCTTGTAAGGCCATGGGGCACCTGGGTGGCTTAGTCGGTTAAGCAGCCAACTCTTGATTTCAGCTCAGGTCATGATTTCAGGGTCCTGGGGTCAAGCCCCACACTGGACTGTGCACTCAGTGGGGAGTCTGCTTAGGATTTTCTCTCTCCCTCTTCCTCTGCCCCTCCCCCTGTGCTGTCTCTCTCTCTGAAATAAATAATTAAATCTTAAAAAAAAAAACCAAACCACATTTCTTGTCAGTCCAGTTTAGTGGTGATGAACTTGTTTGGCTTTTGCTTTTGTGAAAAACTCTATTTCTCCTTTAATTCTGAATAACTTTGTTGGGTAGAATATTCTTTGTTGGAAGTTTTTTCTTTCAGCTCTCTGATTTTATTGTGTCACTCTATTAAGGACTGTAGAGTTTCTCCTGAAATATCTGATAGTCTCATTGGATTTCCCTTGTATGTAACAAAATTTTTTTCTTGCTGCTTTTAGGTTCTTTCCTTGTCTTTAACTTCTGAGATTTTAATTATAATGTATCTTGGTTTCGGTCTCTTTGGGTTCATCTTATTGAATTCTGATCTTCCTGGCTCTGGATGCATGTTTCACTTCCCATATTAGGAAAGTTTTCAGCCATTATTTCTTTAAATAAGATTCTGCCCCTTTATCTCTCTCTTCTCCTTCTGGGATCCCTATAATGTGAATGTTAGTCTGTTTGATATTTTTCCATAAGTCCCTTGAGCTGTCTTCACTTTTTTAAATTCTTTTTTCTTTTGGCTGCTCTGATAGGGTGACTTCTACTGCCTTGTCTTTGAGTTCACTGATGTTTTCTTCTGCTTCATCTAGTCTGCTGTTGAACCCCTCTAGTGTGTTTCTCAGTTCAGTTATTGTATTATCCAGCTCTGTGACTTCCACTTGATATTTTTGTATATTTCCTATCTCTTTGATGAAGTTCTCACTGGGTTCATCCATTCTTCTCCCAGTTTAATGAGCATCTTTATAACCATTACTTTGAACTCTTTATTGGGTAAATTACTTACTTCTATTTTATTAAGGCTTTTTTCTTAGGTTTTATCTTGTTCTTTAATTGGGAACATATTCCTCTCTTTCTTCATTTTTCTTGACTCTCTCTTTTGGTTTCTATGCAGTAGGTGAAACACCTACTTTTCCCAGGTCTAAAGGAGTGGTTCCATGTAAGACATGAACTTTGTCATTCAGCCTTGCTCTAGATCTTGTTTGTGCTTGTCCAAGCAGCCTGTTATAATTTTAATATCTCCTAGTAGTTGAGGATGTGCCAAGACCTGTCAGTATCTCAAAGGGGAAGAGGATCTCAGCATCTAGATTTAGGCTGATTGGGAGCCAGACCCATAGACAACAGCTTTTAAAAGTATGCAAATATACAAAATCCTACTGGACCACAAGCATAAGCCCCACTGGCCACCAGAGCCAAGCTAGCTGGAGGTGTCCTTTGGACAGCAGTTGCAAAAATTGGGGCTCCAGATGAGTATATAAGCTGTTTTCTTGGAGAAGTTTTTTTTCTGGGATAGATCTTTTAGAAACAAGTCTAAATAAATTTAAGAGAATTAAAATCATATCAAGCATCTCTTCTGATCACAGTGGTATGAAAGTGGTCATCAGTTATGTGAAGAAAACTGGAAAATTCACAAATATAAGGAGATTAAACAACATGCTGCTGAACTACCAGTGGGTCAAAGAAGAAATCAAAAGAGAAATAAAAAAAACATGTTGAGGCAAATGAAAATAAAAATATGACATACCAAAATTTATGGAATACAACAAAAAAGTTTCTAAGAGGGAATACATAGTGATAAATGCATACCTCAAGAAACCAGAAAAGTCTAAAATAAATATCCTAACTTTATACCCCAAAGAACTAAAAAAAGAAGAACAAATGAAGCTCAAAGTTAGAAGAAGGAAGGAAATAACAAAGATTACAGAAGAAATAAAAGAAATAGGGACTAAAAAAGCAGTAGAAAAGATCAGTGAAGTTAAGAGCTGGTTCTTTGAAAACATAAAATCAACAAAGCTTTAGCTGAACTCATCAAGAAAAAAGAAGGCTCAAAGAAATAATATGAGAAACAAAAGGGCCGTTAATAACTGACCACAGAAATGCAGAAGATCATAAGAAACTAGTATGAACAATTTTATACCATCAAATTGAACAACTTAGAAGAAATTAATAAAGTCCTAGAAACACACCCCCTACGAAGACTGAATCATGAAGAAATAGAATATCTGAACAGACCAATTACTTGCAAGGAAATCAAATTGGTAATCAAAAACTTGTTGACAAACAAAAGCCCAGGACCCGTTGGCTTTACTGATGAATTCTACCAAATAGTCAAAGAAGAATTAATACCAATCCTTCTCAAACTCTTCCAACAAAGGAAGGAACTCTTCCAAACTCATTATATAAGGCCTGCATTACCCTGATACTAAAACCAGACAAGAATGTCACAAGAAAAGAAAATTATAGAGCAATATCCCTTATGAACATAAATGTAAAAATCCTCAACAAAATATCAGTACACTGAATTTAACAATACGTTAAAAGTATTAATATGCCATGATCAAGTGGAACGTATTCCAGGGATTCAAAGATAGTTCAACATCAGCAGATCAGTCAGTGTAACTTGCCACATTAACAAAATGATGGATAAAAGTCATATGATCATCTCAATAGATGCAGAAAAAGCATTTGACAAAATTCAAATTCCATTTATGACAAAAACTCTCAACAGGGGTGCCTAGGTGGCTCAGTTGGTTAAGTGTCTGCCTTCGACTCAGGTCATGATCTCAGGGTCCTCAGATTGAGCCCTGTGTTGGGCTGTCTGCTCAGTGGGAATTCTGCTTCTCCCTCTCCTTCTGCCCCTCCTCACACTCAAGCTCTCTCTCTCGCAAATAAATAAAATCTAAAAAAACAAAAACAAAAACAAAAAAACCCATCCCTCAGCAAAGCAGATATAGAGGGAACATATCTCAACATACTAAAGGCCATATACGACAAGCCCACAGCTAACATCATACTCAGTAGTTAAAAGCTTTAAAGCTTTTTGGTCTAAGATCAGGAACAAGGCAAGGATGTCCACTCTCACCAGTATTACTCAACATAGTAGTGGAAGTCCTAGTCAGAACAATTAGGCAAGAAAAAGAAATAAAAGATATGCAAATCGGAAAGGAAGAAGTAAAACTATCACTATTTGCAGATGACATGACATTATATAAAAAAAAACTCTTTAGAATCCATAAAAAACTGTTAAAACTAATAAATGAATTCAGTAAAGTTGTAGGACACAAAATCAATACAAAAAAAAATCTGTTGCATTTCTACACACCAATAAAAAACTATCAGAGACATTAAGAAAACAAACACGTTTAAATTCCATCAGAAAGAGGGTTCCTGGTTAGCTCAGTCAGTTAAGTGGCGGCCTTTGGCTCAGGTCATGATCCCAGGGTCCTGGGATCGCATTCCATGTCAGGCTCTCTGCTCGTCAAGGGAGCCTGCTTCTCCTTCTGCCTGCTGCTCCCCCTGCTTGTGCGAGCTCTCTTTCTCTATCAAATAAATAAATAAAATCTTTTAAAAAAATAAATTACATCAAAAAGAATAAAATTCCTAGGAATCAATTTCACCAAGGAGGTAAAAAACCTGTTTGCTGAAAACTACAAGATATTAATGAAAGAAATTGAAGATACAAATAAATGGAAAGATATTCCATGCTCATGAATTGGAGGAATTAATATTGTTAAAATGTCTATACTAACCCAAAGTGATTTATATATTCAATGCAATTCCAATGAAAATTCCAATGGCATTCTTCATAGAAATGGTACAATCCTAAAATTTTTGTGGAAACACAAAAGACTCCAAATAGCCAAAGCAATTTTGAGAAAGAAGAACAAACCTGGAGGTATCACACTCCCTGATTCCAAACTGTATTACAAAGATTTGGTAATCAAAACAGTATGTGGTACAGGCATAAAAACAGACATATAGATTAATAGAACAGAATAGGAGCTCCCAAATAAACCTACGCATATATGGTCAATTCATTTATGAGAAGGAGCCAAGAATACACACTGAGGAAAGGACCATCTCTTTAATAAGTGGTGTTTGGAAAACTGGACAGCCACATGCAATAGAATGAAATTGGACCACTTTCTTATACCATATACAGAAATTAACTCAAAATGGGTGAAAGACTTGAACCTAAAACCTGAAACCATAAAAATCCTAGGTGGTAATCTTTGATATAGTCTTGGTGATGATTTTTTGGATATGACACCACAGGTAAAGGCAACAAAACCAAAAATAAACAAAGGAGACTACATCAAACTAAAAAACTTCTGCACATCGAAGGAAACCATCAACAAAATGAAAAAGCAACCTACTGAATGGGAGATAATATTTGCAAATCATATATATATGATAAGGGGTTAATATCCAAAATATATAAAGAATTCATACAAGTCAATAGCAAAAAAACAAAAAACAAAAAAAAAACCAACCCCCCAAAAACCAATCTGATTTAAAAATGGGCAGATCTGAATACATATTTTTCCAAAGTAGATATACAGATGGCCAACAGGTACATGAAAAGATGCTCAGCATCGCTAACAATCAGGGAAATGCAAACCAAAATCACAATGAGAAATCACTTCACACCTGTTAGAATGGCTATAATCAAAGACACAAGAAATAACAGATATTGGTGAGGATGTGGAGAAATGGGATCTCTTGTGCTTTTTGGTGGGAACGTGAATTGGTGCAGACACTATGGAAAACAATATGGAAGTTCCTTAAAAAATTAAAAATAGAACTACCATATGATCCAGCAATTCCAGGGTATTTATCTGAAGAAAAAAAAAACCACTAACTCAAAAAGATATATGCACCCCCCCATGTTAATTGCAGCATTATTTACAATAGCCAAGATAAGGAAACAACCTGAGTATTCACCAATGGATGAATGGATAAAGAGGATGTGGTATGCATATATAATGGAGTATTATTCAGCCATAAAAAAGAATGAAATCTTGCCATTTGCGACAACATGGATGGACCTCAAGGGCATTATGCTAAGTGAAATACATCAGTCAGAACAAGACAAATACTGTATGATTTCTCTTATAGGTGGAATCTAAAAAATATAACCAAAAACCCAACAGTGACAAGAAAACCAAACTTATGGATATAGAGAACTGATTGGTGGTTGCCCAAGGTGGGGTTTGGGGGTGGGAGAAATGGGGGCAGGGAATGAAATATTTAAAATAATTTAAAAATAACGTGATCAGGAGCAAAAAAAATCACAACAAAACTTAGAATTCATGGTTTCTCTTATTTTACATAAAAATTCATTAAAGTATCTTTTGAAAGTAAAAATGAGCTGCTTTCCCATACATTCCGAGAGATAATCCATTGATTCCTAAATTGCAATAAAAATTGCATCTCCTTTATAGGGACACCTGCACATCACTAGAAATATTTTTTCTGTGTGTTTTTATTGAGAAAGAAGTTTAGATTCTTTGCTAATTGTTTTTAGTCCCTAAATTTAAATTACTAAGCTCTACACATAACATTCTGCACTTTTACCGCTAGCATTTAAGAGTCTCTATGACTATCAAATGTAAGAATCAGGAATCAGCAAACTTGGGGTCCAGTGCTGGTTTGGTCTTTGGGGGCCAGGGAGTCACATAATTACTCTGAAGCTCAATAATCTTGTGCCTGCAGGACAGAGGCAGAAGGAGTAGCATCTGCCTTACCTATTTCACACAGTTGTGAAAATCTTATTAGAAAATGGTAGTGAAAACATTTTACATCTTTAAAAAAATAGTTATCATTATTAATGCTCATTTGATTGTCATTATCAATCATCTGAAGTCAGAAAATATTAGATCATATAAATCCAGATGGCACAAAATTATGTAATTAACACTTGAAAAACTGTATGTAGCTTTGGTCATACCTCAAAACAGAGGAGAGAAGAAAAAAAAAAACAGCTGGAAGCTATCAAGAAGTTCACTAAAATATTCAAAGGGAAGGGCTGCCAGTGTAAACAAATAGAGTAAACATGGTAGAATCCTAAAGACTGATGATACAAGGAAGGCCACAAGAGGAAAGCAATGGATTTAAAAAAAGAAAAAGAAAAAGAAAAAGAGAAAGAAAGAAAGAAAGAAAGAAAGAAAGAAAGAAAGAAAGAAAGAAAGAAAGAAAGATTATACACATTAAGCAGTCAATCCCTATTCCCCCCTCTTCCCTGCCTTTGGCAACCATTAATCTGCCTCCTGTCCTTATAGATTTGCCTATTCTGGATGTTTCCTATAAATAGAATCATATAATATGCTACTTTTTGTGTGTCTGGCTTCTTTTACTTGGCAAAATGTTTCCAAGATTCATTCATATTGTAGCATGTATCAATACCTCCTTTCTTTTTATAACTAAATACTATTCTATTATATGGATATATCACATTTTGTCTATTCATTCATCCGTTGATGGATATTTGAGGTTGGTTTTACTCTTTGGCTATTGTGAATAGAGCTGCTCTGAATATTCATGTACACGTTTTTGTGTGGACCTATGTTTTCATTTCTCTTGCTATGTCATTGGGTAACTATGTTTAACATTTTGAGGAATTGCTAGACTGTTTTCCAAGGGGGCTGCAATATTTTATATTACCCCCAGACATGTATGAGGGTTTCAGTTTCTCCACATCCTCAGTAAGATACTTGTTATTATGTGTCTTGTTGATTCTAGCCATCCTACTTAGTGTGAAGTGGTGGCTCCTTGCGGTTTTGATTTGCATTTCCTTTATGGCTAATAGTGTCGAACACCTTTTCATGCAGCCTTTTCTTTTTAAAATGCATATATGCTTGCTGTCTTTGGTTAGGCAAAAACAAAACAAAACAAAAAAACAAAACCAAACAAACCTGTCTGGCAGGAATTCCATCTTTGATTTTTTTATGAAGGGTTCAGTGGTGTAGTAAATGTTTAGCAATTGGTAGTTGAAGGAGAAGCCCTAATTGTTAGGGTTTGCCAGTTTCTGGGGTGTAAATACTCCCACCGTGGTAGATTTCCAGCCACCAACATGACATTGAAAGTGGAGCAGGGAATTGGTATGCTCGGTAGGCTCTCATGAACTGGCGTGAGCTGACTCTATTGCATCAGCGGAGTGAAGTGAGCCTCATTAGGGCTCCCTGGTATTGTGCAGGGTGGGCACTGCACAACTGTAGCGCTGCCATTCACATATTAGTCTAACGAGGAAAGGATATAGCGTCATTGAGTGTCTACTACATATTTAATCTTCACCACAGTCTTTTGAGGCAGGCTTTACTGTCTTATTTTCAGAGAAATCCATGGTTTAGAGAACATGTTAACTAACTCAATGATTCACAGCTAATAAGCATCAAAGTTGGGATTTAAATCAGGTCTTTCTTACTCTAAAACTTATACCAGTTCATCAGCTATTTTGGAGGGATGCAGGGGGTGTCTCCAAGACCACTCCCAGGTTCCATTAATTGCTGGGGGTCTCATAGGACTCACCATATTGTTTTACTCATTACTACCATTTGTACCAGCAAAAGGATACGCTGTAAAATCAACAAAGGGTAAAGGCACATGGGGTAAAGTTCAGAGGAGACCAGGCGCAAGCTTGGAAGAGCCCTTTTCCAGTGGAGTCACATAGGTCATTCTTAAAACCTCCAGCAGTGAGTTGTGACAATACATGAAATATCCGGAAGCTTATTGGAGATTCACTCTGTGCTCAAGGTTTTTTTTTTTTTTTTTTTTTTTTTTTTTTTTACTGGGGACGGGCTAGTAATACAGGCACCCTCTGTCTAGCATGTACCAAAAAGCAGGTGTTCAGCATAAGCCATATTGTTTGTACCAACAGTTTAGGCACAATGAGCTATTCTTACAAGTGCTGAGAATGGTGGGACCTTCCCAAGGTCCAAGTTCCCAGATGTCAGCCAAGGGCCAACTATAGAAATACAAGGAGGCCTTTCTAAGAATAGCAGTCTTGAGCCTGCTCTGTTAACTCTTTTCAGCACACTAACTAAATGCAAAAATAGGAAAGAAAATTGAGAAAGTCCAAAGAATATGCTTGCTTATATCTTACAATGTCTGCCTTCCCCTCCCAGTGCCTGCATACAACTTGATATATGGTGGGTTGCTAATTATGGCTTCCTGAGTTGTGCACATCCTCATTTTGATACTCAGCTTCTGTGTGTGTGTGTGTGTGCGCACGTGCGTGTGTGCGCATGCCTGCTCTGTCTGGAAAACCTCTGTGCTTGAAAGGTTCTCTATGTTGACCCAAATCATGCTTAATTGTGACTGCTTAGCCCCAGACATTTCACTGTAGCTTCATAACCAGACTCTGAATTCTCAGTGACGCTTCTCTCCTGAAAGGCCTTCATTTGAAACACTGAGGTTTGCAATTTGTGTCTCCAGTGGAAATATTGTTTCTTTTGTTCCAGTGCCCCAGACACACTGCTTCAGACTCACTTTTACATCAGTGAACTTTGACTAAAAGTGGAACAGTTTCCTACACCTGACCTCCTCCGTGTCTGGGTCCCGTGTTGGGGCCACACCTTGCTCTGTTCTCACGGGTGGGGGGCTGACTGAATTGTCTGCACAGTATCAAGGGGGACTTGCCATAGAGGAACAGGTCTGGGGAGGAACAGACCAGGATACCATGAGCTGATTAAAACCTGGGTTCCTTTTTCTCTGGGTTGCCAAACAGACCCCTAAAGAAAAGAAAAACAACTTACCTTCTCTTTAGCTAGTTCCCTCAGTTTTCAAGTGAAGTAGAAATTATTTTCCTGCCTACGGTTTTTGCATAATTATCTTTCCACTAACTACTCTAATATAATGGCTGGAAATGTTCTTTTTTAGAGTTAAGAAAAGCAAATTATCTGAATAAAACAAGAAGCATTGGTTCTGATGTTAGACGGCCAGCGTCTGAATCCCAGGGTTTGTCATTCACTAGTTTATATGATGCAAGTCTAACAGGAACCTTAAGTACTTTGCACCTCAGTTTTCTCATCTGTGAAATGGGGACAATCTGTGAAATGGGGACAACCCTCATAGGATTGTTAGGAGATTCACTTGAGACATGCATCTAAAACATGCACTAAAGGAATTTAAAGCAAAATCTGCCATAGAGCGAGTGAGCCTTGAAGAAAACTTAGTAATGTTGCTGTTACTGTTAAACCCTTGGTGTCTGTAAAAATCTGTTCTCTCTTTTTGACTGCTTATGCTGATTTGAGTAAATTAAATTCCTTACCCTCTACTCCACACTCCTTTAAAACTTTATTTAATTAACAATGGAAAATTTAAGATAATTGTTTGAAAGAAGTTTCAGCACGGAGGATGAAAGTCTGTTCACCTAAAAACCAGCCACCATGTGCTGGAGTTGGGCAGCCTAGTATTGCACCTGTGACTCTGACTTTGTGAGCTGACCAACCACAGACTGGCTCTTGGTTTTCTGGGGTGGGGGGAGGGAGGGAGGAGACTACTTTCCCCTCCTTCCCCTGGAATATAGCCCCCTCCACGTCTTGAGTCTTAGAGCCCCCTCTTGCCAGGCCAGACTGTAATGTTCTTCTTTCCCTGTTCCTCTCTCCTCTTTCCTTTTCCTTCTTCCAGCCTGCCTGTGTCTCTTAGATCCTGCTGACTTGTTCTTACATCACCTTTTGGAAGTTATCCCCCTGCCCCTGTGAAAGCCCCGAGCCCTTTTTATTCCTGCAGTGAAGAATTGGCATTTATTTCCTAATGTGAACTTCCTTTCTGGCTGCTCATTCTTGTCTCTTTCAGAAGTTCGTTGGTGTTTCTCGAGGCTCTAGTCCATGGACTTTTCTCTCCTTCTGCATTTGCTTTTAGAGGTTTCATCCATCCAGTGGCTTTGGTTAGCGCCTGGGTGCTGCCGACGACTCCAGTCTGTACTTCCCAGCCTGATATCTCTTCTGTGGTCTAAGCGTTTTCTCAGGCATCTCATATTCAACATGTCTGCAAAGAAATTCAAGGTGTCCCTGCCATCTCTGGCTCAGTGATTGTGCCATTGTCTACCCAGGTGCTTGTGCCAGAAACCTGGGAATTGGTCTAAACTTTCCCTTCTCCCGCACCCTCTCTCATGTCTGGAGTCATGACAGGTTTTGCCGATTCTGCCTTCTCAATATATCTATTCTGCCCTTCTTCGCATCTCTTTACCGCCATGATCCAAGCTGCCACTGCCTCTTCTTGGGTGAATACAGTAGCCTCTGTATCAGTTAGGTTTGAGTTAGGCTATAGACTACATAGGACCCTCAATAATAGTAGCTCCAACAAAATAGAATTTTTTTCTCTTTCAACGTTGGTGGGGGTGGGGTGGGTGGGTGGGTGAGAAGACTGGAAGCAGGCTATCCTGAATGGGGATGGTGGATCCAGCCCAGGGATCTTGGATCCTGTCTTTTCCTTCTATTGTCTTAGCTTATATATTTTATTTTGGCTCAAGATGACTGCTGGAATTCCAGCCATCTTGACTGCATTGCAGGCTGGAAGAGGGAAGAAAGACAGAAAAGCAAGAAAGGACTTCTCCCATCTGAGTTAAGTCCCTTTACCAGCTTTCCCCAATGCCCCACACAGGACTTCTGCCTAGGTCCCATTGACTACAGTGTGGCTGCATGGCCGTTCCTGGCTGCACAGGGAGTGGAGAAAGAGTCTTTCAGTCTCAGTATCACTGTATCCAACTAAAAGTCAGGGTTCCTTTACTGTTGAGAAGTGGATACCAGTGATAGACAATTGGGGATCCCTGCCACATCCTAATAGGCTCCTCTTTTCATGTGTGCCCTCTCCAGTCTGTTGTACACAAAGGCCATAGTGATCTTTAAAAACACAAATATAGTCATGTGCCTCCCCTGCTTAAAGCCCTTCAGGAGCTTCTCATGTCCCCAATTCAAATCTTAAAAGTCGTCAGTATGGCCTCTGGTCCAGCAGCCTGCCGCCTGTCTCCGTGAATCTGCAATTCCTTCCATTCCTCAGTCCAAACTTCCAGCTCTGCTGTCTCTCTGTTCCTTGAAAGCATCCCACTCCTTTCCATCTTTACAGCATGTACTTTTGCTATGTCCTCTGTCTAGAATCTGTGCTCCCCTCCCTCCACTGTCTGGACATCTTCTTCAAAGAGGTTTCAGCTTAAATGTCACTTCCTCAGTACAGTCTCTCTGATCTCCCAGTTTAGATTCGCTTTCCCTGTATAATATCATCTTTCACTTTTACTTTGTACCACCTAACTCGAATAGGTTATTGGTGCAATGATTTTTTTCAGTCTTTCTCTCTCTAATCTGTAAACTTCACAGGGTAGGTGAAGGCATGGCTTGGCAACCTGTGGCAAATAATAAATGGTTGTTGAATGACTGAATGGGATTCAGGTTTAAGGAGGTATATGATGGATTTATTTTGAATCATGCTAAAGAAAGACATAAGGAGAGGTACCTGCTAGGCAGTCAGATACTCAGAATCAGGTGCAAGTAAGACGTAGGGGTTAGAGAAGTAAATCTGAAATCATCAGCTCTAGTCCATTTATCCTACAAGGAGGCAGCTTCCTAAGGGGATGTGCAGTGGGCTTTGAAGCCAGACAGATCTGCTCCGAATCCCGATCTGTCATTTACCAGTTGTGACATCAGGCAGTTGATAAAACTCTCTGAGTCTCATTTTCTTTCTCTGGAAATGGAGAAAATACCTACCCTGCAAGGCCATTTGTATGTGAGTATCTGGCAGATGGGAATATTACACATTTTTCTGTCTGATTGGTTAAAAAAAATCTTAAGAAGGGAAATATTTCTACTTGAAAAGCAGACAATGGAGAACGTTTTGTCACTTCCTGGTCATCCTGAGTGCTGTACAACCCTTAGCATAGTGAAAATAAAGACTGCTTTTTGGTCTTAGGAGGAGAAGGGCTTTGGAGCCTTTTGTAAGCCCTTTTTCTTTTTTAATTTAAAAAATCTTCCATAGTGCTTACCATGTATCGTGTGCTTGATTACATACGATTATGTGCTTCATAATCATTAACTGCAATCCTCTTCACTTTGTAAGGAAGATACAGTTATCATGCCCATTTTATAGCTAAGGAAACCGAAGGGCTGAGAGGTTGAGCACCTCGCTCAAGGTTACAGAGCAGCCAGTACATGGCAGAGCCAGGAATCCAGCCCAGCTGTCTGATTCTTGAACTCTGAATGATTACACGGCACTGCTTCTGGGTAATTTCATGAGACTTTCTGGCAAGCTAAATGTGCATTTACATAAGGATCAGACCTTTATTAATCTTTATATTCACTAGACCACGAATTAGTCTTTAAGAAAGCCTAATAAACTGGTAAAAGTGTGTTTTTGTAATATTACTATTATGCTCTGCTCGGAAGAGAAACTTGGACCAAATCTTGACCAGATGTGCTCTCTGCTGTTGTGTGTTACGGCTGTGAGTTACCAGAGATTAACTGTTTCTAACGTAAAAAGGAAGTGTTAATATAGTCGCTTGCTGATTCAGTATTGGTTTCATACTGTAAGACAAAACTAAAATAACAGCTTCAAAGAGTATAAATAGTACAGTCACATGAAGCAGCAACCGTCCTTCTTAAAAATGAAATTGTAAAACCAATGAAGTAAAGGTTAATCTCTTTTTTCTGGTTGGAAAGACTAGATATTGATAGATGCTGGTCAGTTCTACTGTGTCCTGTAATTTTAGGGTGCTGATATTTGTCAAGGTCCAAGGAAGAATCTCATTCATGCCATTTTATTTTATAAGTCAAATTTGACATCATTCTCGGGTCTTTCTTGGAGTCTAGAAGGGTAGGTATGAGGGACTTTCTTGAAACAGAACTCTAGTGGCTTTTGCTTTTATTTTCCCTAAGGGTTAATATGGTTTTGAAAAAAAAATATTACTAGCTAAATTTATTAAGCACTTAAATTTGTCAGTTTTGTTCCAAGAGCTTAACATGATGTGACTTTTTAAATTCTTACAACCAACGTAGGAAGTTATTTGCTGTCATTCATTCCCATTCTATCGCTAAAGAAACGGAAGCACAAAGAAGTTAAGTAACTTGTTCAGGGAAACACAGCAAGTAAGCGGCTGAGCCTTTGCTCTTAAGTGGGAAGAGCTATGTGACAGAATCCTGCTGGCTCCTAGCCTAAGGAGACACAGGATATGTAAAACAAAGTAAAGTGGTTCATCCTTTTTTTTTTTTAATTTGTCAAAAAGCTACCCAGTTTTTCTTCCTCTGAAGAATAGCAGCACGCCAAGTAACAGAGCCAGACTCAGCTTTCTGTCCGTGGCAGCAGGGACCCTTGCATGTTAAAATGTAATCTCTTGAGGCCACAGTTCCTCATTGCCTAGAAGATGAATTTTGCAACTCCTTAGCAGCACATGCAGGGCCATTCATAATATGATCCCGACTTGGCTTCTCCATTTCCTCTCCTGTCTCTTGCACCTGTGCCTGCGCGCATCAGAACGCACCACGGGCTGACGTGCTGGCAGTCCGCAGAGTTGCTCTTTTGCAACTACAGGCCTTTGCTTGGAAAATCTTCTCTCCTTTCTTTGCTAGGAAAACTCTTATTCACGATTCAAGGCTCTGTTCAAAGAGCCACCTCTTTGGTGCAACCTTCTCTCTTTTTCTGGAAGAATTAACCTCTTCTTTGTTTTAGTCCCACTGCATTTTGTTCAGTGAAGAGCTTCCCACATTGCCTTACGTGTCATCATTTCTTCCCAGTCGCTCGGAAATTCCTGAGCCGAGAGCAGATGCTGCGTAAATGTCGTCCAGAAGAGTGAAAGGGTGAGGTGGTGTAAGGGAGACAATAGAAGGCATGAGGCTATTTCAGCCAGTTCCTGACTTTGTTTATTATCTTGTCCGTGGGCCATATAAGACTTTTTGATTTGGGGACATAAACTATTCGGTGTGACCTGCATCCTTTTGTAACCGGGAATAAAATGTTTGCAAGTTGCAAAGTGCACAGTCCTGTTAGGTGTGAAAGATGCAACAGGAAAGAGCCATCGAGTTGGTGATCAAAATCGTGTATGATTTACAAGAGGTGTTATTATTCTAGATGAACTGTCTGATTTTTAAAATTTGGCTAACTTAAATCTAATTCCGACATTTTCCTGGGTCGTCAGTACTGATTATCGACTGGGTTCTGACCGTGCTGGGTGCTGGTGGGGATCACACCAGGTGGCCACCGCTCCCATTCTCACGTGTTGTTCCATCTGTTATGGGCTTCGGGTAACTACCAGGAGCCCCACAAATCATAACTGTGGCTATGATTAAGTAGAAGTTAGGAACAGTACAAACGGTTTGTATTTCAGAGTGTGAGGTGTGTGAGTAGGACCGAAACGTATTAAATATACAAAATGTATTAAGCTGAATGATCAGAAATTACCACTATTTGATCCTTTCGGACTTACAATTTCTTATGGTTTGTTATACTACCCTTGTGAGTTGATGAGAAAAGCACCTCTCTTTCTGAATCCACTTAAAAGCCTGTGCATGGTAATATAGAAGTTTCAGATGTACTCACTAGAGTTACTACAGTGACTCCTACGCGTTCCTCAAAAGCCTGCCAAGGCTGGTTGGTGTGATGTCCTTCTGTGCTTCTAGAAGGGAGGTGAGGGAACAAGGAAGGAAAAACCCGACTGATATTGTCACCATTGCAGGTGATGGTGGGCTCGCAGAGAGTGGACCGGCTATTAGGGCCATGGGAATCTTGTATTTGGCATTAGGGGGCATCTCCTAGAATGTGTTTTGCAACATGGATTAACTTTTGCTAGAGTATCTGAGAATTAATTGCATTAGCGATAGTGAGCTAGGAGGGGACGAGTAGTTTAACGATGGCCCCCAGCAGTGAGAGCCAATGAAGAGCATGGCCGGGCAGCCTGGACTTGTGTATCTTCATTTGCCCTTGGTCAGTTGTTTGACTTCAGTGCCCCATTTACTCAGTTGTAAAATGCAGATGCGGCATAACTCATTACTCCAGCAGGGTCAGCAGTTCTGTAATTAATTGCCGAGCACTTTGAGATTGACGGATGCAAGAAGCTATGGAAGTGGGACCTCCAAGAGCAGTTGTGTGAACATCTGAGATTGTTTCACCTTCCGAACTAGGGCGTGCACTACCACAAGTGTAACCGAAGCTTTATTCGCAGCAGTTAAATAATGCGATCATCTCTACTTTTACCAGTTTATAATGGACACTTCTTACGTTCTCACAACACATTGTTTGTAACTAGATCCTACAACTTTGATCAGGATTTCTGAAAATGTAGGGGCGCCTGGGTGGCTTAGTCGGTTAAGCACCTGCTTCTTGATTTCATCTCAGGTTTTGATCTCAGGGTCGTGAGTTTAAGCCTTGCATGGAACCCACTCTAAAAAAAAGGCTTTTGGGACGCCTGGGTGGCTCAGTTGGTTAAGCGTCTGCCTTCAGCTCAGGTCATGATCCCAGGATCCTGGGATTGAGCCCCACATCCGGCTCCTTGCTCAGCAGGGAGTCTGCTTCTCCCTCTCACCCTCCCTCTGCTCATGCTCTCTCTCTCTCACTCTCTCTCTCAAATAAAAAAATAAAATCTTAAAAAAAAAAGACTTTTAAAAAATGTGATGGAGTGAAGTATTTTTTTGCCTTTTATTACAGAAAGTTTCAAATATACTCCAGAGTAGATAGAGTAGCACAGTGACCCCCATGTGCCCCGCGCCCTGCCTCCATCATCGTGTTGCACACCCTGCCCACTCCCATTACCTCACAGAAGTCATGTCGTTTCATCTGCAGATGCTTCGGTACCCATCTCCAGAAGACAGGGAGTGGCTCTCTTACATAGAACCTTAATGTGCTCACCCCAGAACATATCAACAGACCTTCCTCGATGTCATCAAACACCCAGTCAGTGGAAGAAATTGTTTCAAAAGTGATTTTATCTATAGAAGGTTCCCAGTTGAGAGGCCCTATTACAAAAGTTTTCTGTAGATTATTTGCAACACAAAGTGAATATTTCTATGGAAACCATAGTAAAGGAATGATGAGTACCCATCAGGCCCACAGAAACCCATGGAACATGTAATGAGGCCATTCTGTATTTTTCTTTGAGTATCTTTCTGAGGGGAGAGTTGATGGACAATTCCTCTTCTCTTACTAGAGACGTTGGCTAAGTCTCACACTTTCTCTTTCTTGCCATTGTTCTTGTGGTGCTTCCTTCTCCCCACCTCCCTCCCCATCTTCCTTCCTTTCCTCACCCTCTCTTCACTCCCTCCCCACCTCCAGGCTTGGGTAGAAGCAAAAGGAAGGCTTTGTTCCCAACATGGCTCATTGTCTTCATTGGGGGGTTAAAAAAAAAGGAGAGGATGGCCTTCATAGAGAAGCTGCCATCATATGCAGCTTACTATTTTGGAGGTATTTAGAAAACAGACTGCAGTGTGATCCTCTTAACACTAGAGAGAACTAGAGAAATGTAGGGGGTCCTGTAGAAGTTTACTTAAAGACCGAGTTAATGTTCTGTTTTTGCAAGACCCTGGCAAAGCTCGGTTCAGTTAAAAATAATTCACATTTCCAGTTCATGCCGGTACGTGTGCTCCTCTGCCCTCCACTCATGTCAGATAAGCAGAGAGAGAGGTTTTCTTAGTGGGGAACTAGTCAGGGATGGGCAGTGAGGAGGTAAAGTTCTCGAGGGCCTGTGAGCCTCCCAACTTCTCACCTGTCCAGACACGCAGTCCTGCCTCTCAGGCCTCCTGGTGGGAGGCGGTGGGGCAGGTGCCACAGGGCTTTCCCGCTCCCAGGGCTGTCATTTCTCTGGTCATCGCTTCATCAGTCCAGTGGGCTGTGATGGGGATGCCGGGGGTGGGGTGGGAATTGTGCCCCTCGTGCTGCAGTTACAGGTCTGGACCACATGCAGAAAGCCACAGAGTGTGCCACTGCCACCCACCACCTATCCCGGAAACCACATTTTCTCTCCTGCCCTGTTCACTGTTTGCAACTCTGACCTGTCTGAAACTCACAAAGCTTCTGTCTCCCGAGTTCCTCTTCATAAGAGATCAGGTTTGTGTGATTCTAGGTATTTCCCCATCCATAAAGATAGATTGTCACTAAAAAAAGCCTGCACACGTGCCGTGTCCACTGCAGAGCCCCCCCCGCCCCCCGCACGCATACACACGTATGCATGGCATTTGGAATCCCTAGTACTAAAGCACAGCGCCTCTAGTCGGCGTTAACTATAGAGATGCAAGAACTGAAACCTAGGTTATAGGGCCTTCCTTCTCTTTTGCTGCTTAAAAAAAACAGAAAGCAGACAGCTTTGCAGTGACATATCCAACGATTGCCATCTGTGGTTGAGGAGGGATCCCTTGACAGTAGTTGTGAGCATCTCTGACCATTGTAACGTGACCTTTACTCTGCCCACTGGGTGTTCACTGGTGCAACAGTACGCTTGGGTGGAACAGGGGGGCCAATCCCGGCGATTCTGGGCATGCCTGCACCCACAGGAATGGCATATTTCTGAGAGAGCGGCCAGGAGAAAAGCAGCCAAAATTCTTCTCTGAGACAGTAGAGTCAAGTGGTGGTTCTGACTGAATAATGTGAAATTAAACCTGGAGCCCTCCCCTCCGCTTAGCTGAAGCCCTTTCTGTCCATGCGTGTCCTTGTTTGTTCACGGGCTTCCTCAACGGAGTCAGTGAGCACCTGCTCTGAGCCAGGCTATTTATCACATGACAGCATTGTGGGAGGTGCTGGGGAGGCAGTATGTCTGTCCTCTCTGAGCTCCCACTGGTGGCCTTCATCATGGCCTGCCTCAAAGGCAGTAGTAAGAAAGCAAGAAAGAAGAGGATAGGACCAGGCACCAGCTCTGGGGGAAGGTGTAAAATTAATTTTATTTCTCTGCCAGATATTCATTGAATGCTCAGTGAATTGGATGGATGGATGATTTGTTTCTAAATTGGAATAAATGTTAAGGTAGAGCCTTCATTTAAATGAGAGCTGATTGGGGACGCCTGGGTGGCTCAGTCGTTAAGCGTCTGCCTTAGTCTCAGGACATCATCCCAGCGTTCTGGGATCAAGCCCCACATCAGGCTCCTCCACTGGGAGCCTGCTTCTTCTTCTCCCACTCCCCCTGCTTGTGTTCCCTCTCTCTCTGGCTGTCTCTCTCTGTCAAATAAATAAATAAAATCTTTAAAAAAAAGAGAGAGAGAGCTAATTGATTGCCTACTTCTGGCCTGTTATAAAGTGAAGTTGTTTTGCTTAATCTTCATGGCTGTTTTTCTCTTTTGTTGTATTTGTTGGTTTTTTTTTTCCTATTTATTTTTTTAAAGACTTTATTTATTTGTGAGAGAGAGGGAGAGAGAGAGACCATGAGTAGGGGAAGGGAGAGAAGCAGACTCCCTACTGAGCAGGGAGCCCAATGTGGGGCTTGATCCCAGGACCTTAAGATTATGACCTGAGCTAAAGTCAGATGCTTAACCAACTGAGCCACCCAGGTGCCCCTAGTTTTTCTTTTTTAATCTATGATTTAAGACACTAAATTATTAGCAGAGAATTTCATAGTTTCCCAGTCTTCCCAGATTTTAAGTTCCCTGAGGGCAGGGGCCATATTTTCTTTAGTCTCATTGAAGTATAATCAATATGCAGTAAACTGCATATATTTAAATTGTATTATTTGATAAGTTTTGATATATGTATGCACCTGTGAAACCATCACTATAATAAAATAATGAACACATCCATCACTCCCAAAAGCTTCCTCATGCCCCTCTGTAATTCATACCTCTCCTTTTATTCCCACTATCCCTAGGTATTATTGATCTGATTTTTTTTTTTTTTTTTTTTTTTAATTAATAATGATTTTTTATTATATTATGTTAGTCACCATACAGTACATCCCCGGTTTTCGATGTAAGGCTCGATGATTCATTAGTTGTGTATAACACCCAGTGCACCATGCAATATGTGCCCTCCTTACTACCCATCACCGGTCTATCCCATTATTGATCTGATTTTTGACACTATAGATTGGCTTGCCTGTACCAGTATTCTAGAATAAACAAAGTCATGTGGCATGTACTCTTCTTAAACTAGTTTCTTTCACTCAGCAGTTTATTTTTAAATATATCTATTTTGTTGTGTCAATATTGCATTTTTTATTACTGAATAGTATTCCACTGTGTGGATATACCTCTATTTGTGTATCTATTCACCTGTTGATGGACATTTGGATTGTTTCCAGTTTTCAGCTATTAGAAATAAGCTTTTATGAATATTCTTGTATACATCTTTATATGGTCAGATGCCTTCATTTATCTTGGGTAAATATAATGGCTGTATTTTTTAATCTCCTTATCTCTTGTGCTTAGCACATTATCTGGCATATAGTAGAGGCCCAGCAGTTATTGTCCTACGTAGTTGTTGGACTTTTCCTACATTTCTTTGGTAATTAATAGGTAAGACTAACTTACTTTTAAAAATAGCTACTTAAAATATTATTTTATTTCAAGAGAAAGAGTAGTTCGGCCATTATCCTGTTTCTCTGTGTGTTCTGATATTTTATGCACTATACTCGAGCTTATTTGTTTACTCCTATATTTTTTGAGTTCTTGGAATATTTTCTGAATTCCTCAATGGAGAAAGTGAAGAAATACTAGTATGTTTCCTAAAGAAATAATGTAAAAGCCAGTAACATCTTCAAAATTAAATCCTTTTTTCTGGGGCGCCTGGGTGGCACAGCGGTTAAGCGTCTGCCTTCGGCTCAGGGCGTGATCCCGGCGTTATGGGATCGAGCCCCACATCAGGCTCCTCCGCTATGAGCCTGCTTCTTCCTCTCCCACTCCCCCTGCTTGTGTTCCCTCTCTTGCTGGCTGTCTCTCTCTCTGTCAAATAAATAAATAAAATCGTAAAAAAAAAAAGAAATCTATAAGAAAAAATAAATAAATCCTTTTTTCTTATTGTATTCTGTAACAAAATTAGACTATATGTGGGGAAAGAAAGAGTTCAGTGCTGAAAAATTTTAGAAATCTTATTTTTAAAGGCAAAAAATATTCTAAAATAAGCTTCTTTTAGTGATTACGATAGGCCAGATATTGTGCTGAGTGCTTTATGAGCATATCACAATTAATCCTCATGATAATCTAGGTTGAGTTATTTTAATATCTCTATTTTACAGAAGAGGACACGGAGACTAAAAGAAGTTGGTTAATTTGCATGGGGCCATGAGCCCTGCATTTAAACACAGGTCTGCCTGACACGGAAGCTGTGCTCTCAACCATTATGTTGCATTGGCTGTGTTATGTCAAAACATTGACAGTACTCAACATCTTGTAGCATGGTCAGTGAGTTAATAAAGAGGTTCTAGCAGGAGTCTCAGTTGTTGCACACATTATTTACATAAATTTCCCTGGAAGTTGATGGACTTGACAAGTTTCTTCCCTAATAACTTCTGGCTTTATTTTATTGTAAAGATTTATTTAGTTATTTTTTAGGGAGAGAGAGAGCGTGCAAACGAGTGCGCAAGCGGGAGGGGGAGGAGGGGCGGGCAGAGGGAGAGAAACAGACTCCCTCTTGAGCGTGGAGCCTCATGTAGGTTTCCATCTCACCACCCTGAGATCATGACCTGAACCGAAATCAAGAGTGGGACACTTAGACCGAGCCACCCAGGCACCCCATAACTTCTGACTTTATATCTAAAGCCACTTTTTATACTCTTCTCATCACTGGCATCGGCCAGTCTGTTTCTGATCATCTTCTACGCAGAGTTCTCAGGTAGACAGAAATATCCAGTCCCTTTTTCTCTAGCAGTGGAACCTCCACATTGTCTCTGGAACTTATGGCTGTCTGGCACCCTGCAGATCCAACAGACCCAAGATAATGCTTTCTCTGTGATGACTCTTCTATTTCTTGCCCGAAATTTAAAATAAGTATTGGCTGAGAGCCCTCATTTGTCCTGGTAGGGCATCCGAAATGGTGTGTGTGTGCATGTGTGTATGTGTCTTATTCACTATCTAGATTATAAGGTCTCTGCAGGTGGAAAGTATATTCCGTATCCCATATTTCCTAGTTCTTGCTAAAAAGGCTTCTGACATCACTCTAGCTGGAAATCCTGGAGTAAGGAATCTGAAGTATTAAGTAGCTGAGATGTGGGATTTTCTTATTCTAGAAGGTATTTTAAAAGGTAGCTAACTGCTGTAACATGCAATCCCTCGAAACCCAATGCCTTAACACAATAGGTTTATTTCTTACTTACATTACATACAACTACCCTCCACTTTTGATTCAGGGATCTAAGCACCTTCTATATTGGCTCTGTTGTCTTTTTTGTTTGTATTTAAGAACAGCTTTATTGAGATATAATTCACCTACTTAAATTCTTTAATTCAGTGATTTTTAGTAGGTTCACAGAGTTGTGCAACTATCACTGCAATCAATTTTAGAACATATTCATCAACCCAAAAAGAAATCTTTTTTAAAAAGATTTATTTATTTATTATTTGAGAAAGAGAGAGAGAAAGAGAGAGCGTAAGCATGCCGGGGTGAGGGGCAGAGGGAGAGGGAGAGAGAATCTCAAGAAGGCTCCTGGCTGAGCATGGAGCCAGATGCAGGGCTCGAGCCCAGGACCCTGAGATCATGACCAGAGCCAGAATCAAGAGTCAGATGCTTAACCAACTGAGCCACCCAGGTGCCTCCTCAAAAAGAAATTTTATACCCATTAGCACTCCATTGTCTTGTGGTCTTCTGAATCTTCCACTGGAATTACTCATCCAAGTGGATCACAAAGGAGGACATGGACCATGGAGGATGGTATGTAAGGTTTTAGAGGACAGAAAGTGGTCTTACATCACTTCCACCTACACTCCCTGGGCTAGAATTCATTCTTGTGCCCTCGCCTAAATGCATGATGATGAGAAAATGCAGTGGAGCTGGGCACCCAGGAAGAAGAAAACGTGACAATCCGAGCTCATTGGCATTGTCTCTGCTTTAAGGGATTTGTAATCTTTGGATTGGATTTATTAAGTCTGGAATTCCTTGAATTTGGAAGTCTGTTACATGAAATTTATGAAGCATCCATATACATTTATTTCTACCTAACTCATTCAAAGTTTTACTAATTTAAATAATTATACTAGGTAAATCCTTTTTACACTTACTTCAAAACACATATGTTAGTAAGTTTGCTTTCAACTGTGATAAACATATCTGGCAATAGTTTTAAGTGTTTTTGGGCCGCAAAGGGGATTTGGGGAGAGCGTTGCTAGAAGTATAGAAAAGCCCTAAGACGGAATGGCTACTCAAGAAAAAACGTTTTAAATACAGTGAGAAAAGCATCTCCAGAAACCTTATGATTGTCTGCATTAGCACTATCTTACGTGAAGATTGTTCTGTGAGTTCAGAAATGGAATTTTCTGCCCTCAGATTCCTTATAATTTATAGGAGTTTTTCAGCATCCTGTTTTTATGCTGGATATTATGTTAAAAACCATAATTGAACCATGTTTATGTAACTGCTGGCTTCTTTATGTAAAAGTGATGGGGTATTTCTTATTGTTGTTTTGGGGGTTATTTTTTTGTAGTGTAAAAGCACTCTACAAAATGTAAAGCACCTATGTCAATTATTATTAAAAGTTGTGGAAAGGGAGGAAAAAATGTTAGGATGCCAAGTTTTTGTTTTTACTTTCTTTCACTTGTCACTAGAATTCAGCCCTTGGTCAAGAGGGGGCATGTTATCATATAACCATCAAGTTGGAAACGCCTTTAAATTTTATGTATTCCACTTCTCCTGATGCCAGAGAAGTCTACATCAAAATTGTTCTCAATATCCACAAAAAACCCTGCCAAACCCATCCTGAGGACTTCCTTGTTTCTCGTGATTAATGTGTCCTGCTACACTTAGGCCCATTCTTTGAACTGGGTCCTGACTGGAAAGGGAAAAGAACTACCCTCATGAATAAAATAGGCCTTTGGCTCTTTGGAGGTTTTCAGTAGACTGCGTCATTTTCTTTCCTTTCAAGAGTTGACTGGAACTCTTAGCTCTGTAGTATTGACCCATCTGAACTTCCATTATAAACAATTATTGTTCTTCTCCTTAACCTTAGCATATATCTGGTCATAAACTCCTTAAGACCAAGATATGTTGAACTCGTGTATCTCCGTCATGGTTCTTTGGTATCCGGGCCTTGCCGGTGATAAGGGGAAGTGGAAATCCACCTTGATGAACATGGGTGAATGAAGGAACTGTCCTGATGCGATGCAATGAATGTTAACAGCAGCTTTAGTGCTACCCACCTGCCGAGGACTGCGGGTTCTAGGAATTTTAAATTTTGTGTTCTTAATTTGATGGCAGTATTTTATACAACTCCCCCAGCAATATAACCTGTGTGTACATTCATATGTATGATATTACATGTTAAATGTATGGGTACACACACACACACACACACACACACACACACACACACACACTTTTTGTCTATATTTTTTGGGTAGTTCCTTGTCACTGAATGTGCCATATCATCAGCCCATCTTTGGGTTTATATCTATGATGTTTTAATTGTTGTGGCCTATTGAGAAAGAACAGTGGCTGATTGAACACTAAGCAATACAGTAGTGCCAAATGGAGGCCCAATGCAAAGATGGTGCCGTGTGTACAAAAGTAGAGGTTCCCCGTCATTGAAATTGAGAGAAAGGGTGGAAGTGGTTGTCACATGGCCCGCAGTAATGCAAGCTTGTACGTGCTAAAAGAACTGGCTTCAGGGCCGAGATTCAACTCCAGCAAACACCCATCCATCACATTCAAGGAATGTTTATTTAAATCTTATTTTTTGAGTAGTTTTGTTTGTAGTTAATTTGTGAACTAGCTTTGGTCTTCTGGGTATTAAGGGCTGTAAACATAAGAATTTCCACTTTATGTGTGTCCTTAGTTAAGTGATACCAAGTTACTCAAGTGTGTGTGACACTTAGGAATTCAAGATTGGGATTAGACAAGAGTTCAAATCCTGGTTTATTGTGTGACTTTGGCAGTTAATTATACCCTTTCGGTCTTGATTTCTTCATCTGGTAAATGGAATGACAACAGTTCTCATATAATGCTGTGAAGATTCATTGAGTCATCTGTGGGAAGAGGTTCACACAGTGCCTGATTGATAGTGAGTGCTCTACAAGTGTTAGATTTTGACATAAGATCATTTTTATTTTTTATAATAAGCGTCCAAAGATATTCCAGCTTGAGAGACCTGGAGTCAGATAAATGCTTTAGTGTTTTTGAGAGCTCTGGGTTCAACTGTGGCTCAGCCTCTTAGCCAATCTTGTAACTGCTCATATGATCTGTTTCATAACAACTTCCCAGGGTTGTTGTGAAAACTAATAATTAATAGTAAATGCTGCATTTAGGGAGTGACTTCATATACCAGACACTGTGCTAAATACCTGTGTGCGTTATCTTTATTTCTGCTAGGAGCTTAGCAGAGTGTCCTATTCCTACAGACAAGGGAACTGAGAGGGAGGGGACAGAGCTTGCCCTAGGCCATACAACTTTAGGTGGCAAAGCAGAGGCTGGACTCAGGGTCTTCCTATTTCCACGGCTCCAGCCCCCTTCCTGAGATCTTATTGCAATGCAAGGGTGATCCATCCAGCAAATTTCTTCTGTGGCATGCAGCCGGGAATAGCCACAGTAGGGTTAAAAGCTGTGATGGGGAAAAGGGGAGAGATCATTTGCAATATCAGAGGAAAATTATGCCTAATGGGAGTTGCCTAATGGGGGCTCAGAGACCTGATGAGTAGGGTGTAGAAGGAGGACACAGGGTGTCCTGAAGATAAATGGCTGACTTCCCAAATTTACCTGGGGCCAGCCCTGAGTGCTTGTATACATTTAGAAAAAATGTTATTTCATTAATTTAGGATTGATACTGATATTCTTAAAACACTGAGTATCTGGAAATTAAAGGAAAACAGGGTACCTTGAAAGACTTGCTGGGAGACAGGATCTCTTGCATTTACTTCCCAGTTCTGCCATTCAGTCGCTATGTAGTTTTAAGCAAGTTATAGTTCATCTCTAGATCTAGTTTCCCCGTTCATGATAGTTTAGAAATGTGTAAAATGGCTATTACACAACTCATTTTCAAGCTTGGTAAAGTATATAGAGGATATGCAAGAGGAGAGATATGTATCCTGTGTTACACACACACATACACACACACATGCACACACACACATGCACACACACCCACACACAGAGTGTCATGCATACTTCTTTGCAGACTGGCTCAGGACACTGTTTAATAAACATCTGCTAAGTGCCAGGTAGATTTTTCAGCTTGGATGATTCAAATATGAGTAAGGTGAGGTCTTGGCTTAATTGTGATTTTCAGTTTGGTGGGCAGGGTGAAGGCTGTAGAAATAAAAGGGAAACTTCACATGAAACATGTAATGACCTTGCATATTTCTCCTTGGGCCACAATAGTAACAATAATGTATAGCATACTTCAGTAATCATGAACTAATGTTCTTATTGAAGAAATGATAAATAGTCTGAATGGAGAAAAAAACTATATGTTCTATGTGCCTTCTCATTGTTAACTCTAGTTCACCAGAGTGCAAAGACCAGGTGTTAAGAGGGCAGGCACATGGCTCTTTCAGTAACTCCTAGGGTTCCCTGTGGCAAGTTTCTTCCTCGACCTTGCCTGACCTCCTAGGGTTCCCTGAGGTGTGGCTAGAATAAGGTTCTACTCTATACACAACATATGTGTTGCGAGAAGCAGAATTCTCTTTACTATAAAGAAAGTGATAAGCATTGCTGAGTACGAGCCTCATATTGTCAATTCCCTCCAAACATTTCCAGTGGGTTGTCCAATAGTCAACTCAAAACACATTTCCCAACATTGTCTCAAACCTGATTCTTCTGTGTTCCTTATGGTGATTCATGGTGTTGGTGCCTGCTGGTCACTCAGACTCAAAATCCCTGAGGTTTCCTAACTCCTTCCTCTCTCTTAATCCCCACATCTATCTAATTGATGCCAGAGTTCTGTGGACTCGCTCTTCTAATGTTCTGGCGTCCCTGCATTCCTCACCTGATTTACTGCCATTGACTGGGTTCATGACCTCATCATCCCTCACCTGAGCGACTGCAGCAGGCTCCTGGCTAGCCTCCCTGTCTCTAACCATTCGTCACCCTGCCATTAATAATTACCATTTCAAAAGCAAACCCCAGTATAGCACTCTTCCTTCCAAACTCCGAGGTCTGGCATATAGGCACCTTCCTAACTTGGTCCCAAAGAACCTTTTTGGTGTCATTTCCTACACTTCCCCTGAACCACTCTGAGCCACAGTGAATTTTTTTCTGTTCCCTAAATGAGTGCTTTGTTGCTTCTTCTGCCTGGATTTTTTCCTCTACTTTCTCTATAGGAAAACTCCTACTTATCCTTTAGAAACCAAATCAAAGTTGTACTTCCTCCCTGAAACTTCCTCAACTTCTCCAGGTCCAGTCACTGCCCCACTCCATAAACACCATGAGTTCACATGAGTTCATCATTATCTGATTCTGAATCATTCCCCTCTTCTCTTTCCACCCAATATATTATTGGGAACTCCTCTTAGGGATATCCTCAATCCCCTTCCATAACTTTGAAGGTACAGCACACAACACTGTGCTTGGTATCTGGTCAGTGTTTGTTGGTGGGAGATAAAATCATGCATGAGCAGCTTAAATTTGAACCTTTATCTGCAAACCCCATATTAGTACGGTACATGAATAGATTGTATGTCCCAGAACATGCATTTAGGGGGCATAAGTCAACCCAGGCTACAGGCCATCCTAAATTTTCCGGTATAGATTGACCTGCATTTAACAGCTGCATTTAATAGCAGGGGCAGGTGGTGGGTGGAGATGGGTATCTTGGAAACAGACCATATACAGCCTACTGTCCAAGGGCTAAGAGAGTGGACAGGTGATAAATGACCCCCGAGAGCAATGTTGGGAAAACTCCATGATGTCAACAGTGATATTCTCCAGGGTTGGGAGATTAAGGGTCATTTGATTCTCTTTGTGCTCTTAGTATTTACTAAGGCTTCTACAGTGAACATGTGTGCCTTGTTAATAGGGGGATGGTGCTCTGGCAATTCCTTCCACCCATTAACTGGCACAGACCCCAAGAGCACGGTGGGTGGCCCTGTCTGACCTCTTCACACTGTGCAGCAGGTCCTTTACAAGCTGCCTCGCTCCTCTTTCCATCCTTCCTCCTGCACCCTGTGCTGCAGGCACACTGGGGTTTTTGCTATTATTTATTTTATGTAGCCAACACTTTCAGATAGCATATTCTAGGCCAGACACTATTCCAAGCACTTGGCAAATACTAACTCATTGAGTTCTCACAGCTGCTATTATTCCTGTTTTACATATGAGGCAACCAAGGTCGTTTAGGATAGTGTTTTTCTTCCTATGTGCTGTTTACCCCTTCCCTGTCATGTGCCGTTCAGTCCCTCCCTGTCACGTATCAGAATTTCTGTCTAGAATTGGCATGTAAGCTTCAGTTCCTCTGTGTCCATGAGCACTTTTTTTATGTACTGTACTTACAACATTGTATCATAAATACTGTCTGTCTTGGCCAAGTTACTTAGTTTTAGTTCCTTCCTCTGTACAATGTGTCTGGTCATGTTTACCTCCCAGAGTTTGTGAGGATTAAATGGCGTAGCAGTTGGGCTCTGTGCTCAGGAAGTGAGCTTCCCTGATCTTGACCGTGTGTTCCTTGATACAGTTGCTGACACAGGACAGGTGTTGTCTGAGGGGCACTGAAGGCAAGGGAGAGTAGGAAAAACCAGGATGACCTGAAGTCAAGGCCACTCAGGGAGAAGAGGGTGGTGGCACTTTCAAATGTTTCATAAAGGTGTGAGTGGGTGACCATTGAGCAAAGACTGTTGGGTTTGCTCGCTGGTGATGTTTTTGAGACCGGCTTAGCAGGCTGTGGTGAGGTGGAGGTAGGCGGCAATGGCTAAGGAGGAGGAGTGGGCGGGAAGGAAAAAAAGGCTGAGGATGTAATCATCTTCTCCTTCAGGAAGGGAAGAGGAAAGTGAGGGCAATAGCAGCACCAGAAGAAGGGTTCTTGGTATGGATGGGAGAGGCCCGAATGTGTCTATAGGTAGAAAGAAGTTCCTCAGAGAAGCATGGCTGGGGAGAATGTTCTTCTCTCTACCCTGGCTGAGGCTTAGTCCATGCTCAGAATACTTGTTCCCCCCGCCCCTTGGGGACTTAGCTCCATTAATGCTGTTACATGTTCGCAGCTGGGGTATCCCAGGGTCCACTGGGCTTTGGGGTCAGTTGGGGTTCTTGATGAATATATTTAACCTGTCTGAGCTACAGTTTCCTTAACTTATCCAAGAGACAGGATGAGAGAGAAGAAAAAAAGATAAATCTTGGAATGCTTTTGATCTCCAGAGGGAAGAAGTTGGAGGGTGTGCTCGTGGGACAGCTGCTCTCTTTTCCCTAAAGAAGTGAGGGAGCTCGTCTGTTGGGGTGAAGGGAATGGGAAGGGTTTGTAGTTCTTTTTTTTTTTTTTTAAGATTTTATTTATTTATTTAACAGACATAGAGACAGCCAGCGAGAGAGGGCACACAGGCAGGGGGAGTGGGAGAGGAAGAAGCAGGCTCATAGCAGAGGAGCCTGATGTGGGGCTCGATCCCATAACGCCGGGATCACGCCCTGAGCCGAAGGCAGACGCTTAACCGCTGTGCCACCCAGGTGCCCCAGGGTTTGTAGTTCTGATAAGACTGGTGCTCTCCATGGACGCCACCAGGTTCTCTCCGTGAGAGACAGACAAAGGAGATGAGGACCAGCACTCAAGGCCTGGGGAAGCACAGAGAACAAAATTAGGGTTATCATTGACTTTCGGCAACCAGGTATGAAGGAATAGGGAGGGTGTGGATAGAACTGGTCACTGACAAAATTGTCAAGGGATATATGGGATTCGTGCAGGGGTTGGGGGAGAGAGGGAAGAGAGAGAAAGAGGATACTATGGTGAAATGACCTCCAGAATAATCTAGTCAGCTCAGATGGGAGTTGGTGGTCTGGGAGAGTGGGGTGGTCTGGGAGAGTGGGCCGGTCTGCAAGTCTTATGGTAACAGTAAAAACGCAGAGCAGGTTCCTGGAAGCAGGATAGGGGCCCACAGGTTGTGACCAGAGGACAATTTTAGAATATTCAATGAAGCAATTTTGAATGACCAGTGCCAGGGAGTGGCTGGGGCACCCCAAATATTGCAGTTTTCTTCATTTCCCTACTTTTCATTCTGTTCTTTATCATATGAATATCTACCTGTCCTCTTCCCAAAGGTAACTTAAGTCTTTATACAGCTTTTTGTGTGGATTCAGTAAACATTTTTTATTTCTACATTGTGTTTGTAATAGTTTTTAATGGGTGTATTTTATCAACTTCTGTTTGCACATGCTACTTTGTATTGTTTCTGTTTATTTCTGAAGAATAGATACGAGATTACTATGCTTCAGGGTAGAGGGAGGTCCTGGTATGTCCTTAGTTAATTGCTGCAGGCAGAATTGCACTGAGCAGAAAGAGAGAGGGCAGTAGAGAAGTAGAGTAGAACACCAACAATAGAATCGGAATGGAAGTTTTATGTGAGTACCGTAAGTCCACCTCACATCCTCCTGAGTTGCATGTGTTGCAGGAGAAAAAGTAATTGGCTAGAGTTTGCATCTGTGTTCAAGCACCTGGAGTTTAGTTTTTTTTAAGGTTTATTTATTATTTTTATTTATTTGAGAGAGAGAGAGAGAGAGCAAGCAGGGGGGCGGGGGCAGAGGGAAAGGGAGAGGGAAAGAATCTCAAGCAGACTCCATGCTGAACATGGAGCCCAATGTGGGGCTTCATCTCACAATTCCGAGATCATGACTTGAGCTGAAACCGAGAGTAAGACGTGTACTGACTGAGCCACCTCGATGCCCCTCAAGTACCTGGAATTTGCTTGGTTTGGTCTTTGATGCTCTTTTGGCGGTGGGTAGGGGGTGGGGGGGGGGATGGAGTGCTGTGATCAAGATGTTGAAGAAGTTGAAAAGATATATGTCTGAAAGGGAAAGGTGACAATAAAAGGGAGTCCATTTCTGGTTCTAGAGTGTTTTAGGGGCAAGGATAGGAAAATTTCATCTTTAGAAATAAACAGAAATAATTATTTTTATATAATATTATTTTATTACAATTTCACAATGTTAGTATTTTGAACAGTTTTGACAATAAATGGAGATGTAATTTAGGTAATTATTAAGAAAATTATAATATTTTAAATCAGTGATTTCATTAACAAATATTTCTATTAATAACATTTTTTCTTGTTATGATTGAGATGGTTCTCCCTTTGTTTTTCTTTTAACAGAAAAAATACAGAAAGGGATTTATTGATGTTTCAAAAATCAAGTGTGTGGAAATAGTGAAGAATGATGAGGGTGTTATTCCCTGCCAAAATAAATATCCATTTCAGGTAAGCTGGCATGATTTTTTTTGCCACAGTATAATTCTGGGCGTTTAGTCATGCTTACTATTTGACATTACAGTTTCCTGCCATTGCTTTGTTGGTTGATAAAAAAATTTTTTTTTCAGCTTTAGTGAGGTGCGATTGACACATAGGAATTGTGTATCCTTAAGGTATACACTTGATGTTTTGATATATATATACATTGTGAAATGATCGCAATTGGGCCGATTAATGTATCCATCACTTCACATAATTACCATTTGCTTTCTCTTTTCCTTTCCTTTCCTTTTTTCTCTCCTCTCCTTTCCTTTCCTCTCCTGTTTCTTCCCCTCACCCCTCCCTTCTCCTCCCCTCCCCTCTCCTTTTCTCTCCTCCCTGTGTGTGAGCACTTAAGCCCTACCCTCTTAGCAAATTTCAAGTATATGATACAGTACTGTTAACTGTAGTCACCAGGCTGTACATTAGATTTCCAGAACTCATTCATGTTGCTTAACTGAAACTTTGTACCCTCTGACCAACATCTCCCCACTTAAATCTCCTCCCTGTCCCTGGCAACCACCACTCTCTCTATTCTCTGCTTCTATGAATTTGACTATTTGAGATTCCACAGAGAGTGAGGTCATGCAGTATTTGTCTTTCTGTGTCAGAAGGGAGGTTTCTAGCCTTGTGTATCTTTTTAGCCAGTCAAGATGTTTCTGCCTTGTGACTATGATCAAAGGTAAAGTGACAGACCAAAGACAAAATTCTTGGTTTGGTTTCCCAGGCTGAATTTTATTACTAATATTAAAAATACTAAGAATAGGGGTGCCTGGGTGGCATAGCGGTTAAGCGTCTGCCTTCGGCTCAGGGCGTGATCCCGGCGTTATGGGATCGGGCCCCACATCAGGCTCCTCCGCTATGAGCCTGCTTCTTCCTCTCCCACTCCCCCTGCTTGTGTTCCCTCTCTCGCTGGCTGTCTCTATCTCTGTCAAATAAATAAATAAAATCTTTAAAAAAAAATACTAAGAATAAGACTTTAATTGCTCGCTAGGAGTTACCTCTAAAAGAAGCACTGTGGCTCACGGTTTGGGCTCCAAAGTCAGGATCTTGGTTTCCTGGATTACCAGCCAGATGAGATGGGCAGGTTACGTAGCACAACATTAGGGGGCACCATGCGCAGTGTGTTCCGTACGAATGGTGCCTTCTGGACTTACACAGGAGTGGAAGGGCTGGGGATCAGCCTTAGCCGCCTCCTCTGTAAAATGTAAATGCGGCTGCCTTCATGGTAGGATTAACCGATTAATGTCTGTAAAGCACATAGTATAGGGTTGGGATAGTGTTTAATAAAGTTAGCCACTGTCATTATTTATAGTGGCAAAAAGCAGGGATAGCAGTGATGCTGACAAAGTAGTCCATTCATGTAAAATATTAATCAGAAAAATGCTACATTAGAGTAATCCCTGCTACACCAAGTTTACTTAAGGATCTTCAGTTAATTAGATTGTAAGAAATAAGATTAGTAAGCATCTTGGCCTCCGTATATTTTTTTCTTCTAGGAAAACACAATCCTTTGCAAAATGTGTATCCCACTTGATGTAGACATGAAGAAATAGATCTGCTTTTGTAAGAAAGGATTGTAGATTCTTTGGATCCAAAGTGATTGACTTTTATTTGATCATTTCAGAATCATTTATAGATGCCTCTGGTACCAAGCGCTCTGTGCTAGGTAGATGTGCGTGTCTACGTATTTCTCACCTATTCCGTCTTTTGTTTTGTTTTAGGTTGTCCATGATGCTAACACACTTTACATTTTTGCACCCAGTGCACAAAGCAGGGACCGGTGGGTGAAGAAGTTAAAAGAAGGTAAAACTCATAATGAAATATTAACTGTACATAATTTTAGGATACAACATTGTTATCACTAGAAGAGAAATATGGCTAATGTATCTTGCATTTATAATCTTTTAATCTACAATAAGTGTTTCTCTGAGGACACTGCTGTTGTGAAACATGTTGAAGACAACTTCCTTTTTTATAATCTGATTTCTTCTAGTGGTATACGCATGGTTTCTAAAAAATGCATGCTTTCATTTAATGCCTAATACATTTAAAGATGAGAAAGCCCTGGGCTTTTATGATAACAGGATTTTATTTTCTAAGAAATGGCCTGTGTAGTCAACATTTGGTGTGGATGATGACTCGTGCGTAGAGCGTCTCAATGGGTCATTTGTACCGTGCAGTCTTCATCCCTTCTTCTGCAGAACAGAATGGTGTGGGCTGACTCGTGTGTTTATCCATCACGGCACAGCAGAGGTCCCTTCTGCTAACAAGGGTGCTTCATCAAAATAAGAAGGTGAAAGAGAACCATATGGATTTTCTGAATGCTGGGTTGTATGATGTGATGAAGGTGTTTTCATAATAAACATAGCATCTGAGAAATAAAGAATGATCGACAGTGTTACCTACAAAACGTCCTGTCATCTATTTTATCTCACTAATAATTTAATGTGTCTATTAATTACAGAAATAAAGAACAACAATAATATTATGATTAAATATCATCCTAAATTTTGGGCAGACGGAAGTTATCAGTGTTGCAGACAGACTGAAAAATTAGCACCTGGATGCGAAAAATATAACCTTTTTGAGAGTAGTAAGTGTTTATTTTATTTTATAATTATGTTATGTACCGGATAGACGTACTGTTGGTATGGTGTGAAAGTGACTTGGTTTTGATTTTGATGTTGGTTAACTATGACCTTTACACCTTCTAGCACTGTGTAAATGTAGGGTGGGCGTATTTTGTGTGAATAATTATGTTTATTTAGCAGTGGGGCCAGCTCGTGGAATCAAAAGGTCTATTTTCAAGAGCTTTTATCACAGTATGGAAGCCTGCTCAAAATGACTCTATTAAAAGCATGAGCTTAATGTGGCACTATCAGCAGCTTTTTTCTTTTCAGCTTTATTGAGGTATAATTGGCAAATAAAATTGTAAGGTGTTTAAAGTGTACAGTGTGATGATTTGGTATACTTACGCACTGTGAAAGGATTCTTCCCATGGAGTTAGTTAAGACATCCATTACCTCACATGTTTACCTTCGTGTGTGTGTGTGAGAATATTTAAGTTCTCTCTTAGGCATTTTCAGTTACACATTACAGTGTTATCAGTCGGAGTCACCATGGTATACATTAGCCCTCAGGCTTTATTCATCTTGTGAGTAGAAATTTGTACCCTCTGCCGACATCTCTATCTCCCTGCCCCCAACGTCCAACTCCTGGCAACCACTTTTTCTCCTCTCCGTTACTATGAGTTCGACTTTTCTTTTTAGTTTAAATTCTATATGTAAGTGATACCATGTGGTATTCATCTTTTTATCTGCCTGGCTTATTTCACTTAGTACAATGCCCTCCAGGTTCATCCGTGTTGTTGCACATGGCAGGATTTCCTTCTTTTTAAAGGCAGGATAATATTCCATTTTATATATATATCACACACTACATTTTCTTTATCCGTTCATCTGTTGATGGACATTTAAGTTGTTTTCATACCTTGGCTATTGTGAATAATGCTGCTGTGAATATGGAAGTGCAGCTCTCTCTTCAAGGTACTGCTTTCCTTCCCTCCGTGTATATACCCGGAAGTGGGATTGCTGAGTCATATGGTAGATCTATTTTTAATTTCTTGAGGAACTTCCATACTGTGTTCCACAGTGGTTGCATTCCCAGCAACAGTGCACGAGGCTTCCCTTTTCTCCACACCCTCCCAGCATTTGTTACATCTTGTGTTTTTGATAAGTCATTTGGACAAGTATGAGGTGATATCTCATTGTGGTTTTGATTTGCATTTTCCTGATGATGAGTGATATTGATCCCCTCTTAATGTACCTGTTGGCCATCTGAATGTCTTCTTTGGAAACGTGTCTAATCAGGTCCTTTGCAACATTTTTAATTGAGTTATTTCAGTTTTTTGGCTATTGATTATATGAATTCCTTCTATATTTTGGATATTAACCCCTTATCAGATATGTGATTTGTAAGTCTTTTCTCCTTCTCTAGAGGCTGCCTTTTCATTTTGTTGATCGTTTCCTTTGCCAAGCGGAAGGTTTTTAGTTTGTTGTAGTCTCATTTGTTTACCAGGAATAAGACATGGCCCCAATCCCTCTGGCATTTGTCATCTGTTCAGGAAGACAGAAAACAAACCAGCTTCGATAACATTTTAAATTCTTCTCTGAAAGAGTGATACAAGCAACATGCACCAGAGTGAGAGAGTCCAAGTGGATTTCTCATCTATGTGTTTTTCACGTTTTGTTAAAATTGTCAATCATTGGTAGATGGCATTTTGACCTGTTTTTGTTGTCATTTTCAGGTATAAAAAAAGCACTACCTCCAGCACCAGAAACAAAGAAGGTAGATGGTCTTTACCTTTTGTAAATATTTGCAGTTTAATAAGTTTATATTCATTCACATGATTCTGCCCCCTTTTCCCCACCATATCATATCAGAAAGAGATATGCTAAAGATTTTTTTTTGGTATCAAATAATATTAATTTAATTATACCAGAGATTAGCACTGGGGCCCTCTCTTCATCTGGCATTTTGCTTATATTTTGGCCTTAAGAATTGTAGAAAAAGTGTGGGACTTTAAAGGAATATTAAAGGACTATTTCAGTCTTAAGACCACAGTATTATGACAAAAAAGTGACTTCAGTGATTTAATGATATGCCTTTGAAGAGTGGGGTATATGGTTGGAAACAGAAACACATGTACTTGGGATCCACATAATACCCAATCCAGTGTGAATCTGGTACAAGTGACTTTGGGTGGATTACTTAAACCATTGTTTCCTGAGTTGTAAAATGGGAATTCTATACTCTATTTCATAGGATCAGTATTAAGAATAAATGAGAAAAAGTGTGTTAGGTACTAAGTGCATGCCTTGCACATAGTAGGCACAAAGAAGTACAAATTGCTCTGATTGAGAGGAGACCTGATAAAAGACTCAATCCCTAGTGGGCCTTTTCCCCTTTGTAGGCCATTAGAATGGTGGGTCCATCTCTAGTCCTCTGGTTTCTACTCATGTATTTTCCATAGCTGTCCCTGGAAGGCTAGCCCTGACACCGAGCAGAGGCTTTTTGATGTTTAAAGAGGGTTTTAGCTCATGTCCTATATTCTGAAACCAGTGAAAGGTCCAGTAGCCCCAATACCATCAAAGTCACGGGAGGGTTCCCCAGATTATATTAGGTAGACTTGAGGTTTCAGCTTTATTCTCTGGTGGTGCGTGAGTCATTTAGTGTTTTGCTTCACATCCAGTTTCAACAGAATGACTTCATTTTCGTATGTTATCTCCTTTTCTTAGCGAAGGCCTCCCCCACCAATTCCACCCGAAGAAGAAGACAATAGTGAAGAAATCGTTGTAGCCATGTATGATTTCCAAGCAACAGAGGCACATGATCTCAGATTAGAGAGAGGCAAAGAGTATATTATATTAGAAAAGAATGATGTTCATTGGTGGAGAGCAAGAGATAAATATGGGTAAGTGTTCCCTCTATGTATGACACACAGCAGGTGGGTGGGAGTTAAGTGCTGAGTGAGAAGAGGATCGTCTATAACTATCATGTAATGAGACTAGTTCAGTCAACAGTAAATGAAAGTACACATTATGACTTTGCAGTAACACGATGTATTCTTAGTAATGACTCAATAAATGTAAATGGATCAACCACTTCTTTCCAGAAATTAGAATGCATTACATTGGTCTCTTTCTCATTCATTATATGTTTAATTAGATTATTTTGATCTTGGGAGAATGACATTTTAAGTTTCTTTCCCCTGAGGTAAGTAATCTTACACTTTTCTAAGAAAGAGAATGTGTGTGTGTGTGAGTGCATGGGCACACGCACACATACACGTATGTGTATATATGTATAAAATGTATGTACAAAATACATATATACATATAAACGCAAGAATTTTTTAAATGAGGCACCTGGGTGGCTCAGTTTGTTAAGCATCTGACTCGTGGTTTTGGCTCAAGTCATGATCCCAGGGTTGTGGGATCAAGCCCTGTGTCGGGATCTGCACTCAGTATGGAGTTTGAGATTCTTTCCCTTCCCTCTCCCTCTGCCCTTCCCCCTCCCGACTCGCATGCACATGCTCTTCCTCTCTCAAATAATAAAATCTAAAAAAAAATTTTTCTTAAAACATTATTTATACAAGATAATTTTGGATTTAAAGGAACTGTCCTTTCAACTTTATTATTTGGTAAGTGATGAGTAAATATGGATAAGCATAGGGGATGATTATCTTTTGGGTTTCATTAAAGAAACTATATCCTGTGTTTACCTCTGAAATATAACCTGTTTATATTCTGAGTTCCTGTGGATAAGAAAAGGAGGGCTTTTTGTCCTGGCCAGAGCACCTTCCCTCCAAATCTGCTTTCTCACCTCCTTGGCCCATCCCCCAGTCCCAGTTCTCTAGTCCTCACTTCACTTCTGGACTGATTTACCAATCCTCCCCAATTTTTTTTTTTAGAGTATTTAAAAGTAAATTCAAATCACTCTGTCATTTTACCCCTGAGTCTGACTACTAAAGATGTTTCTAAACAACTGCTATGTCACTATCATACTTAATAATAATAAAAAAATACCATCTGTAGACTTTCTCCTAACATTTTCAGGACTGGAGGAAGAGTATAAATGAAAGCCCACATATCATTTATCTAAATATTTTGAAGCCTAAGTCAAGCTGACAAACTGGTAAATAAAATAATATTTATGCTCTAACTTAACAAATGTCCCTTCAAAATGACAAGGAAGCAAGGTTTGAATTAGAGTCCCATGCCAAAGTGTGACAGTGCATGAGGACTGGCTCTCTGGGGTCTTTTCCTTCCCTATTCCCTTCTACTCCAGCTCCATTCCACATGTACCATGTGGATCTCCCAGCCATACGTCCAAGCTCTGTCCATATCGCTTGCAGAAGCCACTCCCCAACTTGGCCACCCCTTGGACTGGGCTAGAAGGAGTTGCACATAACCAGCATAATTTGCTTTTCAGAGTGTAAGGTGGAAAGGTCTGTGTTGGCCTTAGCAATGGACAGAGAATTTTGGGGTCCTAGTTACCCAGATGATGGTCTAGAAGAGGGCTGAGGAAACATGGACTTTAGCATGCTCTTGAAAGTGTGAGGTCAGCAGGGGCCCCTCTGCTCAAGGTCTGAGGATGATACTGATTACATAATTTCATTTTCCCCTGACTAGCTCTAAGATGTATTGATGCAGTTTAATTAAGATTAAAATAAGGTCCACATATTGCATTTTGGCTTGGCTGATATGTCTCTTATTCTACAACAGTCCCCGTCCTTCTACTTTTTTTTTCTTCCATTTTTGATTTATTGATGAAACCAGGTCATTTACCCTCCAAAATGAGCCATGATCTAGATTAAGCTAATTGCTTTCACATGGTATCATTTAATTTGTCTCGGTGTCCTATATTTCCTGTAAATTGTAATCTAGAGCCTTGATCACATTAGAAGTTGATAGCTGGTTGTCCCCCTTCTAATGATGTGAAGATTGCTCAGTGGTCCAGGTGATGATAAAGTTCTTCATCAGGGTTTCACCTAATGATTTTGGCATTCCTTAGTGATTACTGCTTAGATCCATTACTTCACCAGGGATTGTAAAATGGTGATTTTCGAACTCTGTCATTCCGTCTGCATTTATTAATTCTCTAGAGAAGAACTGCCTCATCAACCAGTTTATTTAGTTTGTGCAGCAAAAGCAAGAGAAATGTTTGATTTTTTCCTTTTACCAATTTTCAGAATGATGGGCTGATGACTGAGCCTCCTCTAGTGATTGCAATGGTAACCGGTAATTGTTTTAAGGGTTATTATGGATGCACATTGCAACCATTGTGGTCATTATTCTTTTTGATTAAATTGACCCATCTTAGGCCAGTGCTAGCTGGTTTGGGTTGGGACCTCTTCAATCTTTCTCAGTTTCCTTGCTTTCTGGGTCAAAAGACTGCTCAAATTCATCTGGTATTTTTCCTGGCCAAACCTTCAATGTGCCATTTTATCAAGGAATGCTGGCTCCTTTTAGTGAGATAGTGTTTGGACAACAATTGGAATGCTAGGCTTCTAATTACTCCCAGATTGTCATTGTTCCTAGGCCTTTCTCAGTGCAACAGAACTAATATATGTACTTGTATGGGTTTGTGTGTATTATGAGTTCCTACTAATAGTTCAAATTCAAATTTAAGGTTACAAGGATTTTACTCAATTTTTAAAAATTTTATACATGCATGTCTTTTATCTTACACTGAAAATCTTGACTCCTACTAAGATTCTAATTATTATGATTGCTTCGTTTTTTATTTTTAAAAATTTTAAGTTTTATTGAAGTATGACTGACAAATAAAAATTACATATATTTAAGGTGTAACATGATGTTTTGATGTATGTATGCATTGTGAAATGATTTCCACAATCAAATGAAAAGAGCCCTCATTTGACATACTTTCCTTTTTGTTTGTGAGCATTTGAGATTTTCTCTAGCAAATTTCAAGTATGAGGGCTTCTTCAACTATAATGTGTGTAAGAGTCATCTGGGGTAAAACTGAAGTTTCCTTGGCCTCATGTAGGCCTTCTCATCTAGTTCTCTTGGGGTGTGACTCAAGAATTTACCTTTTTAGCAAGTGTCCCAGATGATGCCAAGGCAGAGGTTAGGGACTACCGTCTGTGAAACAGTGCTCTACATGGACTGTTGGAGTGTTGGCAAGATGGGTGTTTTTATCTGTTACTTTAACTTTTCTGAAACCGTGATTTCTTTCAAACATCCCAAGAAATCGTGAATTCAAGAGAAGCATCATGGAATATTAGGAAGGGCTGTGAACCTAGTCACAAGTTCAGATTTTAAGTTCTGACCCTGTTACTGGCTAGCTTTGGGACCTGGAGAAAGTCCCGTAATCTTTCCAAGCCTTGGTTTCCCCACCAGGAAATGGGGACAGTAGTGCCTGACTACATCAGAATTTCAGGGAAGCTCAAATGAGGAAGTTCTTTGTAAAGTATCAAATGCTATAGATATATTGAATTATTGGGGGTCGACTAGTTTTTCTTAAAGCTTTAGGCAATGTAATGCTTTAATCATTTCATAAAGGCAGTAATTTTTTTAAATAACCTCTCAGTAAAATAATTTCAGTTTACCTAAAGTATTTTCCTTCTTTCCAGGAGTGAAGGATATATCCCAAGTAATTATGTAACAGGAAAGAAATCAAACAACTTAGACCAATATGAGTAAGTAAATGATTATTTTGTGAATGTGAAGAACCAAAAAATGTTTTCATTTTCCTAATTATGTAAGGCATTTTGGAGATTAATGGGTATCTTTCATTAACTCAGTTGTCTACAGTGATAAAAGATGTTGTGAGAATTAGTTTCTACAGTACACATTACCTGAGGGTACTATGTATGCATGGAATTACACAGGCAAAAACAATTGAACTGATTTTAAACAAATCACAGCTTAGCTGACATTGAAATACAGATTACTGTTCGATCATTCACGAAGTCAGAATACAGGGGCACCTGGGTGGCTCGGTTGGTTAAGCATCTGCCTTCAGCTCAGGTCATGATCTCAGGGTCCTGGGATCGAGCCCCACACTGGGATTCCTGCTGAGCAGGGCGCTTGCCTCTCCCACTCCCTATGCCTGCCCCTCTTCCTGCTTGTGCTCTCTCTCTCTGTCAAATAAATAAGTAAAATCTTTAAAAAAAAAATAAAATCTTAAAAACAGTTTCTTTTTTCTAGTTATAATAGCAATATATGATTGCTGTTTTTAAAATTGTTTGAAGATACGAAATATGTTAATGAGAAAAATTACTCATAAATCAACTAGAGTTGACCTCTGTTAACATTAGCATTTCAGTTCATTTTTTTTTTTTACTATTTTTTAAGGAATGAATCATACTGTGAATGTGTTGTATACTCTTTATTCTACTTCCCAGTAGATTGTGAGTGTGAGTTTTCCTCATGCCACTAGATACACTTCAGAACATTTTCATAACTGCATTATATTTCATCCAGTCATAAACTCATCAAATATTTACTGAGATCTTAGCGTGTGTGAGGCACTGTGCTAGGCCTTAGTGGGTACAACCAGGCACATGGCATATGGATGTGCAATAATTTATATAACCATTTCCTTATTTGTACGGCATTATGGTGTTTAGCGTCTTTGCTATATAATGGTAACTGGGATGACCTCTTTCTGGTTATTATCTTAAACTAGATCTCTAAAAATTGACGGACCGGGCTAAAGGCTAGTTATGAACTTGTTAAGACTCCTAATGCATGCTGTCAAATTGCTTTCCAGAGAAGGCAATGGGCATACTATTTTTATGCTCACTAGCAGTGAGTGGCCAGGTTTTAATGAGAGGCTCATATATATACCAAATAGACTTTTGTGATCATTCTGAGGTGGTCACTCTGATGCTTCATTCACTTATTTAAAAACACCACCACCATCACCACCACCAACAGCAAAAACCTGTCTCCTCTGTCCATATCACTTTCTGTAATGTGAGTGTACCTTAAAATCTAGAAAAAGATTAATAGCAGTCAGTGATGTGATTCCCTGAAAGTTGTTTTAGAAATAGGTAAGGGTATAAAAAATATGTAAAATAAATGGTGTTTCTGTTCTTAAATAAATTTTAGGAAAATGTAGCAAAATCCTTGGAATTAGGGAAGGTGCTGAACAGGGAAAACTTGGACCAATTTTAAAGTGATCTGAGACCTAACTGATGATTTGGGGAGGACTGTGCTTAGAAGCCAGATAATCCTTATTTAACTGTGAGAACTCCCTGACTCATGGGATTACAAATAAGAATTTTATGAAGGCTATGATTCATTGCCATGAGTTTTTTTAGATTTATCTTTGTTTGGAAATTTCCTCTCTTGTAAGGGACTGTCCTCTTCCTCTGTGTGACTCAGTGAATTTGCTGTGTATGGTCTCTGGCATGGGAATCCCCCAGTCCTCTGCCCAGGGTCAGGAATTCCACATGACATGGGCCATGCATAGCCCAATGAGAAAGATGAAACCTCTTCTCAGTGTAGACCATCAGAGATGCCCCTTTTCTCCCACTGTTTTCCCATGCCAAGATTTGTCTTATAGCCCATGCTATAACACATCTTAAATGTCCCCACGGCTAAAAAGCCTTTTGCCAGCTATTGAATCAAGAGTTCTCCTGCTGTTTGTTTGGGCCTAGGAGTCCCAGGCAACAGACTGTCCACAGGGCTGGACTCAGGAATACCAGGCCCGAGGCTCCCAGCACTATCAGAATCTAGTTCTGACCTCCACACCCAGGTAACAGCTTGAGGTGGAGAGGCTCAGAGGAGCTGCTGCAGGAAAAAAAGTGGGATCGTGGTGATGGTCAGGACATGTTCTTGATGGAAAAATGTTAAAGGAAGGAGGTGACTGACATGAAAGGGCCTTTAGAACAGGGCAAAGTCTAGGATAAGGCTTTTGAGTGGGTGGTTCAGGAGGAAAGGGTCCAATTAGAGAAGTAGCAAAGATTTATAGCTTGTTGGCTGGTTTCTGTTTTGCCCTCATTTACACTGGTTGTCTTCCCTTTGTGATTTACTCAACCCATCCTTCTCAAGAAGCTTGGCCAGCATCTGAACTTTCCAGAAAAGACTGAGTATCCCCAGATCTCCTTCTCTTCTCTATTCAGACACCACTGTGAAGTGTTTTGAAAGAACTAGCCAATCTGAAAACCTCATTCCCATTGGGTTTTGATATCTGAAGAGGGACTGACAAGTTACTTGCAAATCTCAGGCCATTCTTTTTACATGTTGAGTGAGTTCCTTCATCAAGGGGGGCTGACTAACTCTCTCTCCCAGAGGCATTTCTGTGGCAGGCTAGGGGAGCTGTCTGTGGGCTGGCATCTGCCCCTGCGCCCTGCTCACCACCGGGAGAGGGGGGGCTTCACGTTTACCCGAGAGCTCTTCCTGCTAGGATGAGCACAGCAGAGGCACCACCGTCCTTCCCTTCTCTCCTGGTGGGAAGTATCACAGAAGAGGGAGAGAAGCCACAAGGGACCATGGGAAATACTCACCACGAATTGATTCATCTGTTTGTTCATCACTCCTCCCCCCTCCCCTTCCTTCAACATACTCTTAAAGGTCTGAGTTTACATCCTGGGGAGGGAAAATATTCTTTCTGGGGAATCTGCAAATGCTATAAAAATGACAGCTTAGGGCAGGATTTCAAAAAGCCTGCCTGCCCTTTGTGCCATGGATTCCTTTTCTTTCTTATTTCCTTTTCCCCTTCCCGGAAACTGTGAATATACTAGATGAGGAAAGAGCCTCTTTCTCTCTCTGAATATCTTAAATTTAATTTCCTCTTGAGGCAGCCTTATTGATTTCTTACGTCTGAATGTGAAATAAACCTCCATCGCTTACTCTTGCTGTGAAGATATGGGGTTGGGTCTTTGTTATTTATAAAGAGAATTTTTTTTCCCTTAATCTTTTGGGTCCTGCTGGTTTATAATACACCACGAGAGCTCCAGTTGCCTTTCCTTAATTAATTTTTATGACTTTTTTGGCATTCTGACAAGTGTTTCTTGTTATCAGTGGAGAAGCTTAGGGATAGAATCCATGCTGTTCTCCTCATTTATTGTATCTTTCTCTTGCATTCAGAAATTGATTGAGCACAACTGCACTTTTGGTCTCAGTTCGTAAAGTGGGGTCTGCAACGATGAGATCCTAATGCCCATAATTCTGGTTAATCACCTCAGGCTCCAAATAAAATAACAGTAATTGTATTGAGATTGTAGTTTGGCTGCTACAAGTGCATAAAGAATCTAGACCAAAAAAAAAAAATCTTGTTATTGTATTTCGGTCATTGTATTTTTCCCTTCCTCAATCAGAAAAGGTCTTAATGTTTGCTTGTCTCAGGGTGCTTGCTGGGTCAAAAGTAAGTGCCAGTTCTTTTATAGGAGACTGAAGCAGTGGTAGGAAATTAAAATGTCCAGAGGGGCCAGTCTGGTTTCATAACGGTGGAAGCCTCAGGAAATATGACTGTGGTGGAGGGTTCTCTGCTCACTAAAGGGCATCTAAAACAAACAGACCAAAACAAACAACAACAAAAAGTTTAAAACAGAAGGCCAAAGAAAACAGTCTGAGTTCACGGGCTTTGGCCTACTTATAATCTCATGAAAAGATTGGGCTGGGGAAGCAGGGAGAGCACAGGGTATTTCCGAGGATGAGGTGGGAGATGGCAGTTTCCATGTTTCCTTGGGAAAGATTTCCCAAGGGTTAAGAAGGGCACTGATCTGCAGGGGCTTGGGGTTGTTGTACAGCGTGGTGGCAGGACCTGGGGAGGGGGGCAGGTGCTTCTAGCTGGCTATGGCAGAATCCCTACAGTAGAGCCGTAGGTGACCTCCAGGGGTTGTCTAGAAGACCCAGGAAGCCTGCTCTTCTCTTTTGCTTTGACACTTGGCACCTTTGTGAAATTCAATAGGGGAGCCTCCAGAATGACTTGAGATGGAATCTACAGCCTGTTGGTGGGATGGGGGCTTGGGGTGAGATTTAAATTGAATTATATACAATAATGAAAGTAGGGTGATGTTTCCTACATGTTTGAATTTGTGGAGTAAAATTCGTTCTTGCTATTATAGTGAAAAATTGGAAGTGATTTTTATGTTAAATAATGAAGAATAGCGTAAATCAGTTATGGGATATCTATACCGTGACGCATAGAACTAGATTTGCAAAGATGTCTGTCATATACTGTTACATTAAAAAATTCTGGTTATGATGTAGCAAGTATAGTTTGATCCCCTTTTAATAAAAAAAAATTGAATGTTGGCATATGTACATATCGTCATAAAAATGTGGGTAGAAAAAGTCCGAAAGTATATATATCCAAATGTTACTAGTGGTTGCCTATATTATTGAGATTATGAGTACCGTCTTATTCCTATTAATTTTATTTGTTATTGATGAGCAGTATGACCTTAATCCTAAGAAGAATAAAAAATAATTTTAAACACCTGAGGCTTTAAGGTACTTCTCTTTCTGTACAGGTGGTATTGCAGAAATACGAATAGAAGCAAAGCAGAGCAGCTCCTCAGAACTGAAGTAAGTGTTTGTACTTGTTTTGTGGGTTTGGTTTTAGCACAAAGTAAGTTTAACAGATCTCTGAGAGGTGATGTCACATACCTGTTTCTAAAGCCTCAAAAATACTGTGATATAAGTGGTTCTTTTTAATTATGTACAATTGAGGATCGGTATAGTATTAGTTTCCTGGGGCCACCAAAACAAGGTACCACAAACCGAGTGGCTTCAGCCACAGAAGTGTATTGTCGCCTGGTTCTAGAGTTGGATGGAGTTCTGAGATCAGGATGCTGGCAGCGTAGGCTCCTTCTGAGGGCTGTGAGGGAGGGATCTGTTCCAGGTGTCCTGCCTTTTTTTCCCCTCCATGCAAATCTGTCTCTGTGTCCAGATTACCCTTTCATATAAAGGATTCCATCATTAGATTAGGGCCCAGCCTACTGATCTCATTTCAACTCGATTCTCTCTGTAACTCTCCACCTAAGGTCACTTTCTGAAGTACTGGGAGTTAGAACTCCAATGTATCTTTTTTGAGAGGGAAACAATTAAACCCGTATGAATAGGTAACAGCTAATACATGGGTAACACTTTCTTTACTTTCTCACTGATTTATTATTTGCTACCTTGATTTTAGTCCTTAAATGTGTTTTTCCTTTTTGTTTGGAGTTACGTTTTTTTTAATTTAAATTCAGTTAGCCAAGATATTGTACATCATTAGTTTTTGAAGTTACTTTTTAAAAATAATTTACATCAGTATTACATGATATCTTTTACAAATGAAGTTTTAATAACTATTTAGTTGCCTTTAGAGATAAACATGTCAAATAATAATAATAATAAATGTGCTAAAATTCTTACACGTTATTTATTTATTTATTAAAGATTTTATTTATTTATTTGACAGAGAGAGAGACAGCCAGCGAGAGAGGGAACACAAGCAGGGGGAGTGGGAGAGGAAGAAGCAGGCTTCCAGCAGAGGAGCCTAATGTGGGGCTTGATCCCATAACGCCAGGATCACACCCTGAGCCGAAGGCAGACGCTTAACGACTAAGCCACCCAGGAGCCCCTAAAATTCTTACACTTTAAAAAGAAATAAAATGAAAGGATAAGATATAGTATAGAAGAAGCTGCAGTAGACAGAGTAAAGAGACCTGAGGCTAGCTGTGACTTTTCTAGTCTGTTTGCCTTATCTATAAGATAAGGAGGTTAGATTAGATGATGATCTGTATAATTCTCGGTGTTTATGATCTAGTTATTCTACTTAGTAATAGTTCTCAATTTTTTTAAACCCATGCTTTCTCGTTGTACCTCCTGCTTATTGCCACCAGTCAAGGTTTCGTTGGACACTGATTTCTGTAGTTTATGTTGAGAGCAAAAGCAGGTGACTACTTGATTCAGATGATATGTTACTGTACTTACTCCCCACATAATCCTTATATGCCTCCCTGGTGACCCCACAATGAGAGGCAGCTGTAGGTGAGTGGGTAGCTAGAAAGCCTAGGGTCCAAATTTTGGCTCTGTTACTTACTAGCTGTGTGATCTGGGGCAAGTTATCCAACCTCTCTTGGCCCCATTTCCCTACCTGCAAAGTAGAGCGGGGTTAAGAGTAGTACCTGTCTCATAGGACTGTTTTGAGGGTTAAGTAAATGCACATATTAGAACGTACTAAAACAGGGTAAGTAAGCTTTCAATAAGTACATGGTAGCTATTACACATTTTACGGATCGGTGAACTATTAGGATCATTGATTGTACCTAATTGTTTTTATCAGATTTATTTATGGGGCTTTATTTAATTCATTGTCTTTCCTATGAATAATAATAAAATTTATTTTGTTTTTCCACTATTAAACACACTCTCAAAGCCATTTCAGAGCTGGAGACCGATTGTGGTGGTGTTTGTTGGAGAGCTTTGGAGGTTCCTAACTTGTTTCTTGTTTGGCTTAAAACCTGAGGAGGACTTATCTTTTAGTCATTCTGTGTTGTTTCGTCTTTTGGTTTCTCTGCTTGATTTGCTTGTGCTTCCAACTCTGCTTTTGTGAACAATGATATTTAATATCAATTTCCAGGGGAATTAAGGATTTTTAAGAAATGTTCTTATAAAGAGCACCGATATTTACAGGAAAAATGCTATGTGGATAGAAGATGATATTGAGTCAGGATTCAAAGCTTATAGCAAACATGAAAAATGTATGAAATGAAACCCAGTTATTAAGAAATACATTTTTCAGTAACTGTTCCCCCCCATGTCCAGAACTAAAAGGAATTACAAAATCTTGTCTATCGGTTCTGGAACGGCCCTGAGAGATATCTTGTTGAAATGTCTCATGCTGGTGTGTGTGAAGATTTGTGATTGTGGGGAATTGTGAGAGGACTTTCTTGAATTAATCTCCTAGCACAGTAATGTGAAGGGAAAGTCATGTAGATGGAAACTGTCTGTAAGCCGTGCTTCTCTAAAGCAGATTTTCTAGGCAAAGGGTAATCATGAACTTGTAAGATTGGTTTCTTGAATCTTCTCTACGGCATTGATACTTGTTATTGGATTGAAAAAAATTTCTTAACTTGGATTTTAGGATAAAGAAGGTGGTTTTATGGTAAGGGATTCCAGTCAACCAGGCATGTATACGGTCTCCCTTTATACAAAGTTTGGAGGGTAAGTACTCAATTAATCATCTCTCCTTCTCTGAGTTTTTATATGAAATTCCTATGTAGTTTGCATGGATTCCTAGTTTTCAAAAAATATGCTGCATTTTAGCATTAAACAAGAAAATCTAAACTTAATTTTTGAAGTCTGTCCTATTTTTTATATTCATATTTCCTTATATCCATATTTCCTATTCTTGGTAATTTTCCTTATGGTTTTCCATATATATATATCTGTTGAGAATGTCTATAGAAACTTCAGCAACGTTCAAGAAATAATTACTGTGCACTGCACTAAGCACTAAGGATGCCACAGCGAACAAAGCAGGCACAGACCCTGCCCTTCCCCCCTCCGATAGCTTAGTGGGGGATGCAGACAAGCAAAGAGGCAGTTATGGTAGTACATGAGTAAGTCCTATGCTTGGAGAAAATGTGTGTATGTGTGTGGGGGTGGTACACAGCCCAGATATCCCAGTTCATCACAAGTGTAGTCTGGGGACATCTAGCCAGACCTGATGGGGGATGAAGGCAGAAGTTGAAGGGAATGAAAAGAGTGTTTCTGACTTAGGAAACTGCCTGAACCCAGAACTGGGTGAGGATATGGTGAGTTCCAGGAACTGACAAAAGCATATTATAGCCAGAATGGGAGGGGTGGGTGAGGGAGGAAAGAGAACCCTAAGAGATAAAAGTAGAGGTCAGATCACATCTATGTCAAGGAGCTTTACTTTAAGAGCAAAGGGAGTTCTCTTGAAAAGATCTTTAGCAAGAGATGACTTGAGGAGATCTGTGTTCTAAAAAGATATCTAAAATAGAATTTGTACATTTTTTATAAGTCGGCTTATTCACTTTTAGAAGCATAAGTCTTCTAGATGTTTGCAAGTTTACATCAATAGCAGGGAAAAAGAACAATAGCCAGCCAGTAGCTATTTTAAGACTTTTAACTGTTGCTAAATGGAATTGGTAAATCTTCTCTTTCATAATCTCATGCAAGGGCCAAGTGTGTTATCAGTGACCACTTTAAAAACGTCCACCTGTTAATGTGAAAGACGAAGCTAAGAAGAACATGGGGAAAAATAAAAGTTGTGCAGAGAATAGAAGTGGCTATATGTAGGGACCTGTGGTTGCATGGTGGAAACATCTTAAAAATGAAGTTACATTATTCCAACTTCGTACTAACATATTTGGATTTTTGTTTCAGTGAGGGCTCGTCAGGTTTCAGGCATTATCATATAAAGGAAACAACAACATCCCCAAAGAAGTATTATCTGGCAGAAAAACATGCATTTGGTTCAATTCCTGAAATTATTGAGTATCATAAGCACAATGCAGCAGGTAAGGGATCTATTAAAACATTTTTCAAATATAGGGTAGTGATTAAAATGATCAGATATTGTGATGAATTCTTCCTTGAGCAGTTTTCGGTTTGTAGTTAATTGTAGAATGTGATTAATTTAAAATTATTGCATATTAAGGAAGTGATATATACAAAGAAAAAATAGAAATAATATTAAGTCTCATAAAAAGCTGTCTTGACCTTAGGACACGAGTTGCTCTTGTTGTATATGATAAATGTTCACATTTCTGTGATTTATACCCTTGGTGCTGACAAAGACTCTTTGCTTGACCAAGCTTTAGTCAGGCTCCTGAACCATCTCTTAGACCCATTGGTGCACTTTCTAGTAAAATCCAGTTTTAGCAAGAACACTGCTAAGTCAGTTTAACCAGAACTCTCACCTTGATATCTGAAATCCACTCACACTCAATATCTGATCAGGTTCCTTATTTTCTGCCAAGTGATGTCTGGTCACTCTGGCTTGTCTTCAGCAAGATCCTGTTAGATTCGTGTATCCCAGAACCCCCACTCCCCAGCATTTCTCTTAGTAATTGTCCATCCACTGACCCCAACCCCACTCCTTGGCTGTAAATTCCCATTTGTCCATGCTATATTTGGAGTTGAGCCCAATCTCTCTCAAACTCTAAAATCCCATTGCAGTGGTCCCTATACCAATCACAGTGGTCCTAAATAAAGTCTGCCTTACCATCTTTAGAAGTGTCATCGAATAGTTTCCTTTCTTTAACTGTATGAAACTAAAACCCAAGATACGTCTATGTCAGAGTTGTCACAGAAGCTGCCAGACAAGCCCAGGGTTTACGCCTATGCTATTGGCTTCCAAGACTAGAGCAATCATGTCCTGGACAAGTTTTCCATCTTCTTGAATCTCTGCTATACTTACTACAGAGTGAGAACATACCAAACACCGAAAACAGAAACCACATTTATGCCATGTTCTCAGATAATGGTAGGAACAGTTATTGGGGTATAATTTAAATGTCATAAAAATCACCCATTTAAAGTATGCAATTCAGTGGTCATTAGTATATTTAGAGTAGTGCTAAGTATCACCATAATCTAAGAACGTTTTCATCATCCCCAAAAGAAATATTTTACCCATCACCTGTCACCCCTTGGCCCCCTTTCATCCGTCTAGCCCTGGCAACCAGTAATCTACTTGCTGTCATTAAAGATTTGCCTATTCTGGACATTTCATATCAATGGAATCATACAATATGTGGTCTGCTGTGACTACCTTGTGTGACTTAACATAACATTTCTGACATTTGTCCATGTTGTAGCCTGTATAAGTGGTCCATTCCTTTTTATTGACAAATAATAATCCACTGTGTTCATTTTGTTTATCCATTTTGTCATCGTTCATCAGTTGGTGGCCATCTGGGTTGTTTCCACATTTTGGCTGCTATGAATAATGCTGCTATGAACATTTGTGTACAAGTTTTTGCATCGAAATATCTTTCATTTCTCTTGGTGACTTACTTAGGAGTGAATTTGCTGGGTTATATGTTAACTCTGTGTTTAACATGTGTGAAGAGCTACTTTCATATCAGTTTATCACCCAGAGAACTTTTTATCTCTTATTCTGTTATTTTCTTTTTTAGTGTTCACATTCCCTTCTTTCTTTGTGTGTGTGTGTGTGTGTGTGTGTGTGTGTGTGTGTGTTCTTGTATAAGTCTTATTCCTCACCATTATCTAAATTCACTCATTTAGCAAACATGTATTGAGTGCCTGTTACATGCCAGGAACTGTGCCTGGCTCTAGGAAGACTATGGTGGACTAGATAGTGATTGATCCTATCTCTCTCAGCTCTTACTGTCTGGTGGAGGAGACAAAGAAGTATATAACAATTTAAAGTTACCCTGAGATATGCTGTAATCGAAGAAATACAGAGTGCTATGGGTGCTTATAGGAGAGATATCTGCCTTTCTTTGTATTTAATGCTGTAAACAACTTATGTTAAAGTGTCTAACCTACCTCACTGATTTCCAGTAGTTGATATTCCCAGTTGTTGATACTTTCATTTTTTCCCAATTTTTTATTTAATTCTAGTTCATTAACATATGGCACAATATTGGTTTCAGGAGTAGAATTAAGTGGTTCATCACCTACATACAATACCCAGTATTCATCACAAGTGCCCTCCTTAATACCTACCACCCATGTAGCCTCTCCTCCACCTCCCTCCCTCCATCAACCCTCAGTTTGTTCTCTATCATTAAGAGTCTCTTATGGTTTGTTTCCCTTTGTCTTCCCCCCACCCCATGTGTTCATCTGTTTTGTTTCTTAAATTCCACAGATGAGTGAAATTATATGGTATTTGTCTTTCTCTGACTGACTTATCTCACTTAGCATAATACATTCTAGCTCCATCCACATCATTGCAAATAGCAAGATTTCATTCTTTTTGATGGCTAAATAATATTCCATCATATATATGTACCACATCTTCTTTATCCATTCATCAGTCAGTGGACATTTGGGACCTTTCCAGAGTTTGGCTTTTGTTGGTAATGCTGCTGTAAACATTGGGGTGCATGTACCCCTTTGAATCAGTATTTTTGTATCCTTTCAGTAAATACCTAGTAGTGCAATTGCTAGATTGTAGGGTAGCTCTGTTTTTAACTTTTTGAGGAAGCTTCGTACTGTGTTCCAGAGTGGCTGCACCAGTTTGCATTCCCACCAACAGTGTAAGAGCGTTCCCCTTTCTGTGCATCCTCACCGACATCTCTTGTTTCCTGTATTGTTCATTTTAGCCATTCTGACAGGTGTGAGGTGGTATCTCATCGTGATTTTGATTTGTATTTCCCTGATGCCGAGTGATGTTGAACATCTTTTCATGTGTCTTTTAGCCATGTGGATGTCTTCTTTGGAAAAGTGTCTGTTCGTCTTCTGCCCATTTCTTACCTGGATTATTTGTTTTTTGGTGTTGAGTTTGATAAGTTCTTTATAAATTTTGGGTACTAACCATTTATCAGATATGTCATTTGCAAATATCTTCTCCCATTCCATAGGTTGTCTTTTAGTTTTGTTGATTTTTTCCTTCACTGTGTGGCTTTTTATCTTGATGAAGTCCCAATAGTTCATTTTTGCTTTTGTTTCCCTTGCATGTCTTGTAAGAAGTTGCTGTGGCTGAGGTCAAAGAGTTTGCTGCCTGTGTTCTCTGGGATTTTGATGGATCCTTATCTCACATTTAGGTCTTTAATCCATTTTGAGTCTATTTTTGTGTATGGTGTTAAAAAATGGTCCAGTTTCGTTCTTCTGCATGTCACTGTCCAGTTTTCCCAACACCGCTTGTTAAGGAGACTGTCTTTTTTCCACTGGATAGTCTTTCCTGCTTTGTTGAAGATAAGTTGACCATATGGTTGAGGGTCCATTTCTGGGTTTTCTATTCTGTTCCATTGATCTATGTGTCTGTTTTTGTTCAAGTACCATACAGTCTTAATGACTACAGCTTTGTAATGTAGCTTGACGTCTGGAATCATGATGTCTCTAGCTTTGCTTTTCTTTTTCAATGTTGCTTTGGCTACTTGGGGTCCCACTGTTGATATTTTAGAGCCCCATATTTATGCTAGTATTGAGTTATTCAGGGTGAATCACTTTAATTTTTAATAGACTACCGTAATTCCCTTTCGTAGTTTGGATCACATTGGAAAAGAACATGAAATAATAATTGATAATAGCTATTAGAAACCTTTTAACATTTTAAAAAAGTGTTTGAGATGAGAATATGCTGGCCAAGTGCTTGATAAACACCGTAGTATTGAGAAGGCAATGTTTGTTGAGTGAATAAAAACATACATTTTTAAAAGTTCTTTATGTTCTATAAAAATATGAAATTGTCAATTCAAAGAATAGGATCATCTTCTTCCTGCCTGCCTTCCTCTCTTTTTATTTTTGGTTAGCATATAGCAGAGTGCTGTATGTACGCACAGAGGACGAGCACTAAGTGTGTAAATGAACGGCCTTTATACATGAGTGTCTAAGTTTAGCGCTTTCCCATGCAGAATGAGTAAGAATGAATTCAATTTCAGTGCTTTCTCAATTTCCAGGACTTGTCACAAGATTGCGGTACCCAGTTAGTACAAAGGAGAAGAATGCACCAACCACTGCAGGATTCAGCTATGGTAACTCATTTTGTAGTTGCATTGGCTAATTTTCCTTAGGAAAAAAAAATCCCATTACTACAAGACCAATTTAGATGTTTAGAATTCCACATAGAACTGTTTTTATAGTTTTATCGTATGGGTTTTTAGATGATTATACTTGTAGCTATGGTAACCCTAGATTTTCTATTTTCATCATTATTCATAATTCAGCAGAAAACTTCCTCTTAGTGAAAAATAAGCATTGCCATGTTATTTCTAAAATAAATCAAATCCTTTTCTGGTTTTCACCAGCTTGATTGGTTACTCACAGGAAAGTAAGGATGGAGGTAATAAAGAAGGCATCCAGCGTGATTGTCTTTGTTGCTTCTAGCAAAAACCTTTTAAACAGAAGATTAAATTCTTTCTAACCTGATATAATTGGGGGGGGCAACAAACTGAGGGGGAAGAATGGTAAAGGAGAAAGTATTCGATTATGTTTTTTTCTAAGTACCTCTAAGCTCTATTATTATTAGCCTATTATTCAGCACCTTCTTGCCTTCCTTTGTTCACTTTGGTTGTACTCTGATGGCTTAGAAGGGAGTATATCCTCCCCAGAGGGTGGAAGGCCACCTTTTGCAGTTTAGATGTAGGTGACAAGTCTGTTCTATGTCTTACTGATAATTGTATTACCCTGTAACTTTGACATTGACCTTGGTTGTCGTTCCTCTGTTTCCCACTGATTCATGCTGTGTTCTCCTTATTAAATGTTATCACTTTCCCCTCTGTCTCACAGAAAAATGGGAGATCAATCCTTCAGAGCTGACCTTTATGAGGGAACTAGGGAGTGGACTGTTTGGAGTGGTGAGGCTCGGCAAGTGGAGAGCTCAGTACAAAGTGGCAATCAAAGCTATTAGGGAAGGTGCCATGTGTGAGGAAGACTTTATAGAAGAAGCTAAAGTGATGATGTAAGTTATCGTGTTCTTACTGGTTCCTCTTTTTGCATTAAAAAGTAGCCGCTCACCAGCTAATAGCCCTGCGGGTTTCTTTTCCTATAGTAACTATGTCTATGCATGACTTCCCTCCCAGGAAGCTGACACACCCGAAGCTGGTACAACTTTATGGTGTATGCACCCAGCAGAAACCAATTTACATTGTTACCGAGTTCATGGAAAGGGGCTGTCTTCTGAATTTCCTCCGACAGAGACAAGGTCATTTTAGTAGAGATGTGCTGCTGAGCATGTGTCAAGATGTGTGTGAAGGGATGGAGTACCTGGAGAGAAACAGCTTCATTCACAGAGATCTGGTAATCATAACCACCCGTGTTCCCATTCATTGGCCTAATTCCTTTGTAACACTGGGGCAGCAAATGAGCAATGATGTATTAATATCCAATTTCTGTTCTCAGCGATATTTCACCATTGTCTTTAAACCTGGTGAATTTAACTTGCCTCATAATTTTAACAGAAAAACCTTGATCAAATCTAATACATATAATACATAATTACATAGGCAATTGCATAAATAATATGTAACTACATAGGTCATTGTTTCTAAGCAAGTTACCATATATTAACTATTTGATCTCCATAAAAATCTCATGTGATAGCTAGTCACAACAGTCTGTCTGGTCATTGTTGTTTGATAAATTAGCATGAGAGAAGTGAAATGACTTATGCAAGGTGATAAATGGGGAAGTTAAGGGTTGACTCCTCCTTTCACTAAATCCTAAACACTTTTCCACTCACACATGTACACAGAAGCTATAACAGGAATCCTTGGTTTATTTTCCTGATTTCTGATGTCACTTGGAAAACATGGAGGCCCACATGAACTCCTGAGAATACTGGAAAAAGGAATCTATTGCTGGTTCTAAAATATGGTGCTGGAGACACTTCCTAATTTTTCCCCTCCCCTACTCTTTCTCCGTAACTTCTCCATTTTTTTTCTCTTTTTTTCCTCTGCCTGTTTTCCTCAATTGTGTCTGTTTTCAGCACGACGACAGAACTATCAGTTCCTATTAAACCTTCAAGATCATTCTTTCACTAAAAAGAATGTGATTCTCTACTTGGGACTTTTTTCCATGTTTTAGTTTTAACTTTCTTGTCATAAAGCATGGATGCATTTCTTCTGGAATAGCAGCAAAGCAGGTAAAAAAGATGAGACAATCAGCTTAAGCAGACATTGCTTTTATAGGTATTTAACATATATCAATTAACGTAATCATTATAATAACCCTAAGAAGTAGGTACGATTATTATTTTTCACTTTACAGATGAGGAAACTGAGGTGTAAATGGGATAAAATAACTTACCAATAGTCAAGTATAGTGTGGAGTCAGGATTTGAACCCAGGGAGTCTGGCTCTAGAGTCCACACTAGAGCCACTGTGTGATGCGATCTCTAGACTTAGGGCATAATAAAAAGCTGAAGATTTGCGAGTGAAGACTTGACTTCTAGATGTGTTTTAGGGTAGTTACCTAATCTCTCTTAGATTCTTTTTCTGCATCTGTAAATTGTGAGTGGATTATAATATTGGTTTGCTCTCAAGACTATTTTTCTCCCAGCTTTATTGACGTATAATTGACAAAATTGCATATATTAAATACCATAATGACTTGATATATATATATGTATACATATATATATACATATATATATACATATATATATATACATATATATATATATATATATATACATTATGAAATGATTATCAAAGTCAAGTTAAATATATCCATACCTCACATGTGGTGAGAATGCTTACGATGTACTCTCTCAGTAAATTGCAAGTAAACAATAAAGTATTATTAATTATAGTTATCATGCTATCCATTAGATCCTCAGAACATATTGAGTTCTACATTTTTTTAAGATTCCATATGTAAATGATATAGAGTATTTGTCTTTCTGTTGGGCTTTTTTCCTTTAGCATAATGCCCTCCAGGTTCATCCACGTTGCCACAAGGACAAGATTTTTTTAATGGCTGAATAATATTCCACTGTATAGATATACCACATCATCTTTATTTACTCATCCGTTGATAGACAGTTAGATTATTTCATGGCTTGGCTATTGTGAGTAATGCTCCTATGAATATGGGAGTTGAGACATCTCTTTGAGGTACTGATTTCATTTCCTCTTGTATATATTCAGAAGTGGGATTGCTGGATCATATGGTAGTTCTACTTTTAGTTTTTTGAGTAAACTCCATACTATTTTCCACAATGGCTGTACCAATTTACATTCCCACAAATAGTATACAAGGGTTCCCCTTTCTTCACGTTTTCTTCCTTGACAACCTTTGTCATCTTTTGTATTTTTGATCATAGCCATCCTGACAGGTGTGAGGTGATATCTCATTGTGGTTTTGATTTGCATTTCCCTGATGATGAGTGATGTTGAGCACCTTTTCTCGTACCTTTGGCCATTTGTATGTGTGGCTTTTTTTGAAAAACTGTGTATTCAGGTTCTTTGCTCCTTTTAAAAATTGGATTATTTGCTTTTTTGGTATTGAGTTGTATGAGTTCCTTATGTATGTTATATATTAACTCTTTATCAGATATATGGTTTTACAAATCGTTTTTCCCATTCTGTAGTTTCCCTTTTTTATTTTGCTGTTTCCTTTGCTATGCAAAGGTTTTTAGTTTGATGTAGACCAGTTATTTGTTTTTGCTTTTGTTGCTTGTGCCTTTGGTGTCATATCCAAAAATTCACCAGTGAAGCCATCTGGTCCTGGGCTTTTCCTGTAACAAGACTGTTTTAAAGATCGCATTATGTAATTGGGGCAAAGGACTCTGTAAAATAGATGTGATATAGATAACATTCATTATTGTTATTATGCTCAGTGATAATAAAGAACATCTCTCTGTCATATTGAAAGTTGTGAACTAAGCACCTTCCTCTTTTTTTGTACTTTCAAAACTGATGAAAATCGAATGCCTACGTGAGTGTGGCAGACTACATCTGTCCAAACAGAGCTTATCTTGGTGAAAGCAATTTTGATAATTTCGTGCTTATGATATTGACATCACCATGGTAGGTTTGTGTCGCCCCTGAAGGGAAGATTCTGATGCTCCTGTCTTTTGGGCAAAGAATGCTGTTGACCATGAAGTGAAGTAATGATAAGATATCCCCGTAGGAAGATGGGGGCAAATCTGGGGAACTTTAGAAGAGACTCTTAAAATGCCGTCAGCAGGAGTAATCTCATATAAGTGGAATTGCCACATACAGAGAATAAAATGCTAAAAGCATCAGGAACAAAAATGCATCTTAGTCCATAGGTTATGGCATTAAAAATATTGTTATTATGTTTTCCTTCTGAGAAATACTATGTCTTGCCCTTAAAGAATGGGCAAGAAAATATAATTTACATAATCCAGAATTATATTTGCCCAATTTCATATGTCACATCACAATATAGTGGAAACATTATAAATGACAAGGTAAACGCTGTTACACATGGCTGTTTTTTTGTTTTGTTTTGTTTTTTGGTTTTTGGGTTTTTTGATGAGATCAGGATGACCAATCACTGAGCAAAGCTATTGGGTAAGCGATCAGTTACCTATCACTTTGTTGTGTGTTATTAAACTCACCTAATGAGAACCTGGATTAAGGACTTCAAGAGATGTAGTCATTATTAATAAGAAAATCTGACAGTTCAGTAAGAATAGAAATGGGAGGAGGGAAAAGTAGGTTGACCTTGTTAGTCTTCATTTAGGTATGACAATTGGCAAAGTCATATAATCATGTCTTATTGCACATATGACCTTCTGACCTGTCCTTCTACCCATTTTTTCAAATGCATTTTGGAGACATATCCACGGGGTTAAATCCAATTTATAAAGAGACATTTCCACCTTCCGTAAATGTTGACTGGGCTGTATTAAATTGAATATAAACAGAATCTATATTTTTCTACTTTGTAGAACTTTGTAACTAATATACCATTGAAATGTTGTTTTCCAGGCTGCCAGAAATTGTCTAGTAAATGAGGCGGGAGTTGTGAAAGTATCAGATTTTGGAATGGCCAGGTAAGGCTGAGTCTATGTGAACATTTTCTGTCAATTTTGGATTAAATTAATATTTTACCTTTGAAGGTATAGAAAGCCTGACTTTTTTTTTACAGTTTGACTGTGTCGACTTCTTTTTCTGAAGCCTATTGAAGAGCTGTTTTTAAACCACATCTTTTGTTCCATTAGCAAAATATTTGTAGTATCAATCATTTTCATAGGAAAACTAATTGATTTTTCTGCTTCGTGTGTTTTTGATGTAAGGCAATAAAATAATTAGATTATATTTTGAAAAATTTCTTTTCTGAATATATCCATTTTACTGTTACTGTGGGCTTTCTCTCAGGTAAACAGATTGTTGACAAATGATGACTGTTTCATGATTCATTATGTGGTGTCAGGTGATAGTCACATTAGCTTGTAGAATTAATAAGCACAGGAATAATCTGCAGTGATGAAGTAGAAAGGAAATCTTGTTAGCTGTTCCGGAGATAAGTTCATTCATTAAAAAACAAAGTATACATTATGATGTTAATCATTCTCTCCACTAGGTGGGAGTATAGTCTGTTAAATATTCTACTTTCTTTTCTCCCTGGCGGAGGGTTAGATTTCTAGCGTCTTTTGTTTTCACAGAAATGTGTTTAGGAGTAAAGTTCTTAGAATACCTAGTCTGTTGTGTTTTTATTCTCTTAATTTTTGTAATTTTAATAGAGTGTTAGAAAAGACCTTTAAAAAGTATTATTTGTCCTCTCCCTCCTCTGTCCGTTCCCTCATCCATACATCCATCCTTAAAAACACTAGGTACCTACTGTGTATGGGGTGTTAGGCTGAACCATAGCAGAGAAGAAGGCATATGAGCCCCTGTCATATGCAGCTTATATTCAGGAGGAGAGAGAGACATAAGACCTGAGAGAATTGCAAAGAGAGGAAAACCCAGCGATGGGACCAAGCGAGTGTCAGCACACCAAGGCCTCTGGCCCAAATGTGACCCAACACTCCTTTTCGTTCAGCTTGTGAGCCAACAATGGTTTTCCAATTTTTAAGATTTTATTTATTTATTTGAGAGAGAGAGACAGAGCAACAGAGATAGCAAGAGAGAGCACGAGCAGGGAGGAGAGGGAGAAGCAGACTCCCCATTGAGGAAGGAGCCTGATGCAGGGCTCGATCCCAGTGCCCTGGGATCATGACCTGAGCTAAAGGCAGTTTAACCAACTGAGCCACCCAGGTACCCCTGGTTTTCCAATTTTTAAATGGTTGGCAAAAATTAAAAGAATTTTAGGACATGTGAAAATTATCTGAAATTGAAATGTCGGTGTCCATAAATGAAGTGTTACTGGGACACAGCCTCACTCACTACATGCTGTCTGTGGCTGCTTTCACACGACAAAGGCAGAGTCGGAGAGTGGTGACAGACCATATGGCTTGAAAAATAGGAAATATTCACCATCTGGCCTTTTACAGAAAAAATGTGCTCCCCCCTTAGATAGAGGTCACGTGGGGCTGGTGGGGTGGTTGGGCGCTGAGTGATGGTCCAGGCAGGGTGATGGTAGCTATGTCCGATCAGGTGCTCTGGAAGACCTCTTGGAGACTGGGGTATTTGGACAGAGACCAAAAAGATAGAAGTAGCCAATGAGGTGGCGATATGAGGTTAACATATCCCAGGTGGAAGAGACAGCAAGTATGAATGCTCGAAACTTGGGACAAGCTTGGCCTCCTCAAGGAATCGGAAGAGGGCCAGGTGGTTGGTTCAGGGCCAGCAGGAGGAGCAGTTGTCAAGGCCGCCCAGCTCCAGGTCACACAGGCCGAGCTTAGCTCGTTGTGAGAGCGGGGCTGCTGCCTGTCAGGACAGTCCTCACCCAATGCTCTTTATGTGCTTTTTATGAAGACTTTCCTCTGACAGGCTGTCCTTCAGTTTCCCATGTTGGATTTTTATATGTTTGGCTTTCAGAAAATCTGTGCTTTGCATCAGCCCCTCTAAAACACTCATTAGACCCTAAACTCAGACCCCCCTGCCGGACGGGCATGTCAATCCCACTCCCGGTGCATTGTTACCATGCAGCAGAGGGACTTTGTGCAATGACTTGAATGTTTTCTCATGGAGCTTTTAGAAATTAGCTTTAGATGTTCATATATTACGCAAACACATTCCTCTTGTAAGTACATACTGAACACGTTACAGAAAGGGCTGAAGTCTCCATATCTACTACCACGATCCAGGGTCTTCCCCAGAGAGAGCCACAGTTATCAGGTTGTGTGTGTCCTTCCAGAAGGATGTAAGTATGCTTGCATAGCAAAAAGTACAGAGTATGGTTTTGAGTGAGTGTGTGTGTGTGAGAGAGTGAGGAATGTCATGGTAAAAAAATCTACCCTCCACCATTTACAGATGTCATTTTGCAATTTGCTCTTTTCATTTGCTGTAGGTTTAAATTGTACTCTGTGCAGTCGTGGGGGCCAAAAGCACGTGCGTCTCCAGACACGCTGCACCACTTCCTTTAGAGCAGCTCTGCTTTAGATGTTTTACATGTGGGGCCTTTGGGTTAAATTTTGTTTAAAGAACAAAACTGCTTAAAAAAAAAAAGTAGCTCACTCTTTTATTGTGTCCTGCCTCTATTGCCTTATAAAAAAGAAAAACACACAGACAAATGAAAGTGCAGATACTAGTGTTACAAAGCGTCCATCGCAAGCACACGAGTGATTCTCGGGGGAAGGTGGAAATCACCAGGCGTGGCCACGGAGGCAAACATTTAGCTTCAACCGGATGCTTGTTGGACTTCAGTCAACTGTGTTTTTGATTCTAAGAGGGGAAAAAAATTGAAGAACATGTGCCACATCGTAACTCAGAGGCGTAAACCTGTGGTGTGTCTTACTTTAGGTACGTTCTGGACGATCAATACACAAGTTCTTCTGGTGCAAAATTTCCAGTGAAGTGGTGTCCGCCTGAGGTGTTTAATTACAGTCGCTTTAGTAGCAAATCCGATGTCTGGTCATTTGGTAAGAACGTGGTCCGTTTCCCCTCAGCTCTACTCTGAAGAGGAAGTGGATGCATTCTCTGGTAATCCTTTATCCTTTTCCAGGTGTTTTAATGTGGGAAATATTCACTGAAGGCAAAATGCCTTTTGAGAAAAACACCAACTATGAAGTGGTAACCATGGTTACCCGGGGCCACCGACTCTACAGGCCGAAGTTGGCGTCCAAATATGTATACGAGGTGATGCTGAGATGTTGGCAGGAGGTAAAAAAAAAATTTTTTTTTTGTACTCTCTTTCTGAATCTCTCAAACATTTAGGGATCTGGGCTTGGTAGATTAATAGCGTATAGTGTTTACAGCCTAGTGAGTTAGTGCACGTTTCATATGATCTCTGACTCTAGGTAAAAAGCCAACCCTTTCAAGTCAGTTCTGAATAACAGGAAGAAGAAGGTGAAGAAGTGGAAAATGATAATAATTAAGATCATAAATTCAGGCTGCCACCCCACTCCAAGTGGAAATCCTGTCACAGCTGCCTAAATTAGGGACTGAGGGAATAAGTCTGGAGAAGCAGCTCTTCTTTCCACTGGACCGCTTATCTTGTTGAAGTATTACTCTTTCACCAGAGAGGGTTTCTTTCACCAACCCTCAACTTCCCCCAGATCTCTTGACCCACAGTCTTTGGAAGTTTTCCTTCCTGGTGTATTGAAATGTCACCTCGTAGAAAAGATTAGACACCGAAATGATTTTTGAAAGATAATATTAGCTCACGTGTATTGTGTGCTAGGCACCGTACTAAGTGCTTTAGATTTAGTTCTCAAAATAACCTTCAGAGGTGCAGAGATTTTTACCATGACCACTTTGTGGATGAGAAGACCAGGGCTCCTGAAGTTGACACTTGCCCAAGGCCACATTGCTACAGAGAAGCAGAGCCCATGCTCTTGGTCACTTGTTATACTGTCTCCAAAGAACACTTTGGGAGTGGGACTGGGATGGGAGAGGCCTGGGCAGGAAGTGTTTCTGGGGGTGGGAGAGGGCAGTGTGAGCAAAGGTAAAGTGGTGGTAATGAGTGTGGTGTGTGTGCAGGAGGGTGGAGATTGGTCTGATGGAGCAGAGAGCCCACATGAGGGTTTTTGTGGGAAATGAAATTGGATAGTAGGAGGATGGGGGAGGGCACGTGATAGAGGGCACCGCAGATAAGCAGGACTTGATTTTGCAGGCAATAAGGAGCTGTGTTCGATTCTTGAATGGAGACACAAAAGGAATGTCATGGAGGGGCGCCTGGGTAGCGCAGTCGTTAAACGTCTGCCTTCGGCTCAGGGCGTGATCCCGGCGTTATGGGATCGAGCCCCACATCAGGCTCCTCCGGTATGAGCCTGCTTCTTCCTCTCCCACTCCCCCTGCTTGTGTTCCCTCTCTCGCTGGCTGTCTCTGTCTCTATCGAATAAATAAATAAAATCTTTAAAAAAAAAAAAAAAAGGAATGTCATGGAAAGGTGTGTCTGGCAACAGTATGTGCAGGCTAGGGTAGACCCATCTGGAGACACCTGAGTGTTCTAGTCCCAAAACGATGAATACCTTGGACTCGTGTGCTATGTTATGTGAGTTTGAACGTAAGAAGTTATTTTAGGGATGGATTCTGGAACCCACAGCTTCTCTTTGATTTTTAATTGTAGAAACCAGAGGGAAGGCCTTCCTTTGAAGATTTGCTGCGCACAATAGATGAACTAGTCGAGTGTGAAGAAACTTCGGGAAGATAAGTGATGTCGTGGTCCGTGGCTTCCAGATTCCGAAGCATGAGGAAGAAATGGCACTTTGTGGCTAACTTTTAATTTATTTAGCACTTGGACAGGTAGACCGTTTTACTTATAAAGTGGAAAAACCTAAAGCATTTGCTTCTAGACCAGTCCTAGTTCTGGGACTGAATCTTTCAGGTTATGGAAACACTGCCTGAGAGATGGTGATTAAAAACACTCACTTTTATCCATCCCACAAGTACTTGAGTGCCCACCTTGTGCTAGGTACGACGCCCAAAGCCTAAGGTTTTCCCATTTTAGGGGTGTACGTGGGGCCATGTTGGCTGGTGTCAGTGGAAGGTCAGGATATTTGGGAAGGGAAAGGGAATTAGAGCCTTGTTCCAGCAACCTTTCTCTTTCCTTTGACTTCTGCAGAAATCTGGGCCTAAGGCATTGTCTAGAATGTGGGTTCTGGATGAATCAGGAACCCATCTTGGTTAAGTACCCCTCTTTTCTTTCGAAAACATCCGTTTTCAAGACTGCCATTAGTATTACATTAAAAAATATTTGTATGCTGTATATATTGTAAATATATATAATATATAAAGATATATATTTATAAGAAACATGAGTTGTCTTTTAATTAAAAATTTTAATTCTGTAACATATGAACTTACCTTTTTAGGACTAGGGACTGTGCCTTGCAGCTGTCAATTTCTCTTCCCCTAGGGATCAAATATTCCTTACTGAAGAGAAAAAAGTCTGGACCTTTCTACCACTAATGCCTCACTAAGGCAGACATGTTTGGCGGTGTCTAATTTAAGCCCCCAACCAGGCCCATGTTTGGGCTGAGTGACCCTGCTCATGGTATCCATAACTAATTGAAGTTAGGTAAAAATTGAACTGGGGTGGGGCACCCGAGTGGCTCAGTCAGTTAAGCATCTGCCTTCGGCTCAGGTGATGATCCCAGGGTCTTGGGATTGAATCCCATTTTGGGCTCCCTGCGCAGCAGGGAGTCTGCCTCTCCCTCTCCATCTGCTTCTCCCCCCAGTCATGCTTTCTCTCTCTCTCCCTCTCCCAAATAAATAAAAATCTTTAAAAAAAAATTGAACTAGAGACAATTAATGACTTTCTATGTCTTAAGAATCTGCCCCAGGACATAGGTGCTGTAAGTGGAGGTGCTGGGCTCTGGAGCAGAATAATGAGGTGATGTTCACAACAAAGCCTTCCCCCGCTGCAAGGAAGACCCAGGAGCAAGCTCAAATTCTGGCAGAGAGACCAGGAAAAATGGAGGGCATGGTGTATAGAGCTGTCTCCTGGGTGGTTTTCAGGAGATCTGGTTGGACTAGGGTTCCTGGATCAGTGAGATTGTCTAGAAGAGCCTCATGGTAGATCCTGTGATCAAGTTTGTTTGAGTGGATTTCTGACCATTACAATCTCTGGCAAAGACACCAGCTGAGTTAGACCCTTCATTTCTCCTCATGCGTCCAGGGCAAAGAAACAGTCTCTGTTATCAATAGAGGCCGCATATTGCCCCACACATTTTTCTTGGTATTATAGGGGTAGAAAGCTGAGGCACACACAACACACAGGGCCTTTCTGTAGGAGTTTCAGCTGCTCTGGGGACTGCTGTGGTGTCGCCTGTGCCACAGGTGTTGTGTGAACACAGAGCTGTTGCTGGCTGCTCTGAACAGTGCCTCCCTAGGACCCTGGAGAACCATCTCTTTCCCTTCTGGTCTGTCCATCCGCTGAAAGCTATCCTTCCTTATCCTCCTTATAATGGGAAAAAAATTATCTTATGTCTTGTCACAGTCTGTTTGCCACCTTCCTCCTCATCCTCCTGTTTAACCACACCCCCCTCACGAAAACATATGCACCTTTTAACTGAATTGTAGCTCCTTTAAGGAGTTGGTCATACTCGTTATACTTGAGTATGAGTACCATCGATTATATCTTTCTCCTTCCTTTGTCCTTCATCTTGACTCCTCCCACACCTCCCTATCCTGTCACATACTTCCCTTTTCACCTGGAGGAGCTGTGTTTAAAGTGCTGGGTGATATTGAAGAAAAAGGAGGACAAAGTATAGTCCTTGTACTAATTGTTACGTATACTATTGATGTGGAAAACAAGATGGATAATACCTGGCAACATTTGGGAACATCTTCTTCAAAAAAATCTTTAAATTTTTCACCAAAACTTAACAAAAGTTTTTGTATAAAAGCATAACGAAGACAGAAAGTGAAGTAAAAATAGAAGAATCCACCCAGAATGCTTAAAGAGATCTTAATCTATAAAGCAGGAAATAGGAAGGGCAATGTGAAAATGCTATGTGCTCATTCGAATTGTTCCCTTTAGCTTTAATTTTTGGTTACGTTTTCCAAGGGGATGAAGTGAAACTCCTAAGTACCTTTTTTATCGATGTTGTTTTTGTATTTCTCAGCCATGGCTCATTTACCTTTTAGGTACATTATTGAATTGGCTTTCCATCCCCACAAAAAAATGAAGTGTCGTAATATGGTCCTTGAAGTATCAGTACTGAGTGGGAGGACAGAACATTCTAGACTTTGTACTCCAGGACCCAGAATCTAATTCTGTTTCTCCCACTGCGTCCCTTGTCCTATCTGCACACCTGTTTCCTTCTCTGTCCAGTGATGTCAGTTTGATTTGATGATTATTAAGGTCTCTTGCACGAAAATTTGGTGACTTCTTGAAAATGTTGTTTGCTGGAGTCACCCACACAGTTGGGAATGAGGAACCAATAGCAGCCACCTTCAGAGATCTGGATGGAGATTATTGAGCTTTCTTATATAGGCCACTGCGTTGTCATTCACACACTTCTCTGAGGTTTTTAGAACAGGAAAATAGGTGGGGTTAACTCTGCTCGTGAGAAACATCTTGGGCGAGCTATGATTTCAGTTAAAAGATGTGTTTTTGTGACTGGAGCGTCACTAAAGAACAGCTCCCGGCAGAAGCAGAGCCATGATTCTTTCCACCTGTAAGTAAGACGGCTTCGTCCTTGATCTTCAAGGCTTGTTCTGGGCTTGTTGCTTACTCTTGAACACCAGAGGAAGGCATAAGGCTTTGAAACTTGGAGGAAAATTTCCCCAGGTGTTGCGACAGGGTTTTGTGTGTTATTCAAATGACTAGTGATGTAACTTTAGTGAATGTTCCCCGTGGAGAATGCAAAGGGAAACAAAACAGTGTCTTTAACTCTGTATGTGTGCGTGGAAATGCAGTTTGAAAAGTATTTGTTTTTAGAGTGATATTTAGTGTGAAGAGCTCAGAGCTCAAGGCTGGGAGACCGAGTTTTAGTTTCTGGATTTGCTGCAGCCTTGGTGGGTCACCTTTGGCCCCTTATGTCAGGTCCTTATCTGTAAAATGGTGCCCTCTTTCTGTCCACCTCCCAGCAAGATAGCATCAACAGAAGCTCAAAATGACATTGTCCTTCATGATCTTAATTTTGGAGTTGCTTTGGAAGACTGTTCAATTCCATGTGCAATTTTGAAAATGCTTATTAATTTAGCTCTGTGAGGGCCTTATCATGCAAAAAATATCATTAAAAAATAAGGAAGGAAAATACTGTTTTTGATTTTAATTCTGAATGACTATAGCACTTGGTTTTAACAAAGCCCAGTCATATCAGATTAAGGCAATCAAAGACCAGCTAACAAAGTTTTTACGTTTCTGATTTTTAAGCGGCAATAGGAAAAACCGATGGCAATTTTTAAATGTCATTTCTGTTTAAGCCATATCACCTCACAGGACCCAACGCTTGTTGGTAGAATTTGTAAAAAACCAGGCTATTCCAGTTGTACTGACATGAATATCACTTACAGTCTTGATCCACTCATAGACAAAATGGGGCTGCCTGTTACCAGAAATACAGGTGAACCAGAGCCAAGCAGAAAGAGCTAAGAAGCAGCAGTTTGTGTCCCCACCGCCCCCGATGGTAGAACGAAGATGAGCAGTGACTTAATAACCTTTTTATTAAAAGCTAAGCATCTGTTTTTCATTTCTCCTGAGGTTAGAACTAGAGAAAAGGCTGTAAATTTTAACAGGAAAGATTTGGTTATATATAAAATAAATAATGGTGAGGGTTGAGACAGGATTAGGTTGCCCAAGGGATTAAATAAGAGATTACCTCTTGGCGGGACTATTTTGAGGATCATTCTGGCTGGCCCAGAGGGGCATGGGTTTGATGAACATTCACTATCTCTTCCAGCTTCTGGTAATTTGTTCGATGCAAGAATCCCCTGTTTATTTCTGCCCTACACCAGGTGCCTCCAGGTGTATTACTGCTCATCAAAAAGTGTTTGTGTGTGTTTGCCAGGCCAGAGTCATTTGCCAGATATGTTTGTTGTTTTAAGAGCTGTCATAGAAGTCTGGCGTGATAGGCTGCTGTAGGGCGGGAGGAGGTCATGGAGAAGGTGAGATACTGGTCATACTGAATGGTGGGGAGAGCCTGAGGGAGGTATCAGAGCACTGCCCCAGTGAAGCTCAGTCTGTGAGACATAATTGGGTATGGTTGAGGTTTCTACCCACTACAGTGGCCCTGAGGACAGACCCAGCCCAGGGGAGTTATTTAGAGGACAAAGCCCAGGGAAAACTAGGGGTTTGAAAAACTTACCTCTTCCTTCCCCTCCACCTCATTTTCACCTAATTTCTCTGCCTTTCTTTTATTCCCAATTTATGAAGTAGAAGGGAAGAAAATAATGATGTATATGAGTGGGTTCTTAAATCTTAGCGTGCCTGAAGCACGCATGGGATCTTGATAAAATGTCGATTTCCAGACTCGCCTCCATAGTTTGATCTGGGGGTGAGGTGCACACACCTGATCACATTGCCTTCCTAGGGCCCCTATTTTTAAAGCCTCCTCTCATTCCTTGTTGTATTCGATTTCCACACCAACCCTACTGAGTTACTGTCTTCTAGCATTACCATTATTATTAATATGAAGATAAAGAGGGTAGCTGCACAGCCACCCCTAAGATGGCCCCAATGGCGTCCACCTCCTGGCGTTCACACCCTTGTGCAATCTCCCTCTTTGAGTCGGAATTGGACCTAGTATCTTATTTCTCATGAACAGAAAATGGTAAAAGTGGTAGAGTGTTCTCTCTGAGATTAAGTCATATAAAGACTGTGGCTTCTGACTTTGTGCTCTTGGGCTATCTCTTGGATTACCGGCTGCCATGCTGTGAGCATTCTCAGCCAGCCTATGGAGGATCCCCATCATGAAGAATGAAGGCACCAAGGCTTGCCGACAGCCGTGGAAGTGAACATGAAGTGGATCAACTCCACCTGACTACAATTTCATGAGCTTCATGAATTTCTCGACCTTTAACTACAGGCCCCCAGCTGAGCTGTGCCTGGACTCCTGACCCACAGAAACTGTGAGATAATAATGATTTGTTTCCAACAACAGATGACAAATCTGGTGGCAAAAGCAGGGAGAACCATTGCACCAAAATCAAACTTGGCCACTTCTACTACGATTTTGCCTCAGGCTGGAGTTGTTCCCCTTTATCAAAAATAGAGAATTTCCTCCTGTTACTATGGATAGTAGCAGATGTGTCTTTTGTTTTTAAATCGTTTCACTTTTGTCCCCCTGCAACTGCCTAGAGTCTGTCATAATACTGGTAACTGTAGCCACCATTGGTAATGACGTCTGTGAGGTTTCCGTGTCCCCTGGCGTGCTGAGACTCCCCTGCCGTTCCTCTGTGAAGTCCACCGGCCAGCAGCATCTGTGCACTTCCTGCTCACTGACGGTCAGTGGACGCAGCTTCCAGCACAGTGCCAACCCTGCCGGCAGGTCTTGTGGCTGAGCACGTCATGTCACAAGCTGGCTCAGTCCTTGGATGTGAGATTTGTGAGCTCGTCATGAATTTTGAGGTCACAGACATCAGTCCTCTAGAAAATACTGCTCTGAGACCTGGGGGCAGGGAGGAGTTGTCTGCAAGATGCCCAGGTCACCTCACATCAGCTCATTTCTGGGAAGAAATGAATATTCTTGCATAGAGCAAGCAATGGCTTCAGGGTGCTGGAATGTTTGGTACCCGGGGGTGTGCCCTGGCCAAGGCTGAGAAGAGATGTGCAGTCTTCAGGGAGGCCCTGCGTTCCCTCACAGCAGCCTTTACTCCCTGGACACGTCTCCTCTGCTGCCCAGTACCCCATCCAGCTTCTCAGGCTTCTAGTCTCCTCACTCCTTCCCCACACCCGGTGCCCCTTCAGGCCCCAGCCTGGCCAAGTACCCTTTTTATCTGCCACCAAATTTATCAGTTTACTGTCACATGAGCAAGACCTGTTTTCTGTTAGTGACCCATGAATCTCCTAAAGTAGTTATTCCTCTTTAAGGTAAGACTCAAGATGATGTCAAAAAAAACAGTTTGGGATTTAACATCGGGTTGTTAACTTATTTTGTCAATACATTAAAAAAGACTAACCTCTCTGGTGACTATCATTTCTTAGGAGCAGGGACATTTTAATACCAAAAGGAAACACACTGGAGTGTTCTTCTAGCATTCCTCTTAGAAGCAGTGTCTTTAATAGCAGGAGGAAGTGTATACACAAAACAATGGATAATTTGACACCTCAAATATATAAAGAGCATAAACTCAGAATAAAGGATAGCTTTCTAAATTGAATAAACATTTCCATGAAAAATTCAGTGTCTTCTTCCCTCCCTCCCTTCCTCCCTTTGGTCTGTCCTTCCATCTGTCCTTCCTTTCTTTCTTTCCTTCCTTCCTTCCTTCCCTCCCTCCCCGCATTGGTGTGGGTTCTTGGTTTGGCATGTGGAAAGCCTTTTCTGATTCCTGATCTGAGGTAGAATTCCACAGTAAAGGAAAGCTAGCTGTGTGTCACACCTCCCTGATGAGATCGGTTAAGTCAATTAAAGTGTGTCTGATTTAAAAAGGCCCTTCTGGGTGACGCAGTCGTTAAGCGTCCGCCTTCGGCTCAGGGCATGATCCTGGAGTTCTGGGATCGAGCCCCACGTCAGGCTTCTCTGCTGGGAGCCTGCTTCTTCCTCTCCCACTCCCCCTGCTTGTGTTCCCTCTCTCGCTGGCTGTCTCTGTCAAATAAATAAATAAAATCTTTAAAAAATAAATAAATAAAAAGGCCCTTCAGAAACAGATCTCGTGGTGGGAATTCATGATCGTCCTGAGGAAGGAAGTTCGGTCTTTCCGTGAGTTTCGGGGAACAATGGCGCCTGGTTGTAGTGAACGTGGAGACTCACTCATCCATCCCCCGGAGCCACTTCCCCAAAGCCACAGGCTTTCGTTTTCCCCCACGCCCTTCCGCGGCCCCTGCAGCCCGCACCAGAATTTCTCGCCGTAAAACCACAGCGTGGAACGTGTGGGTCGGGCGACTAACTCGCCTGGTCTTCGGCTCAGGAGGGCTCTTGAATTCGAGCCAGTTATGCATGTTTTCAAATAAACAGCAGCAGCCATCGCCCGTTGGGACCGAATTCAGTAGGAATACATTTCACTTGAGGCTCTGATTCAACACGAAACAGTGACGTCGGACATGCCCGGGCACGACTGCGAGGTCATGCTGCTGTGAACCGCAGACGGCAGAAACGGAGGGAAGGCCAGCAGCCCGGCTTCCCGGAGGGGCTGGGGCCACGGCGTCGCGGGGGACAGGTGTTCGCGAGCCGGGAGGCGGCCTCGGAGCCTCTGAGCGGGGCTGCTTCCCCACTCGCTCCCTTCCAGTGCCCCCTGGCGGAAGCCTGCTCCCCCGCAGCCCGTCCAGAGGCGCCGGGAGCGGGGGGGGGGGGGGAGGGGGAAGCGTTCCCAGGACAGAACCCGCAGGCCAGCTCAAACGAAGGCTCGACGGCCTTCCCCGTGAGGGATGCTCCATTCCTAAAGGTCGCAGGGATTACACCAGGATGCGGTGCCCTTTTCCTGTTTGCCGGGACCTGGCGTCTGATTAAAGGTATTTGCCAGGGGAATAAGAAGCAGGTGAAAAGATCAGCGCAGACGTCAGCCTGGGAGAGGAAGCTCCGACTCCTTCCTGAGCTAATCCTCAGCCCTTGCAGCGGGCAAATAGTCACTGCCCATCTCTGGGGCGTTTTAGTCTCTGGCAGAGGCCTTCGATAGCATGCGCTTCTGCCGAAACTGGGAATTTTCCAAAGGCACAAAAGGGCTTTTCTCTCTGCAGGTTAATCAGCAAAGAATGGTTTCTGTAATCACAGGTTGCACACGGAAGTGACTCTCCATTAGCTCACTGACCTCGAAGACCTGTGTGAAGCTGTAAATTGAAAACGGCAACGAATCTAAAAATCACTGATACCTGCTTTGGAGGGAATCGATATTTCAATCTATAAATAAAGATGCCTAGTGGCTTGGAAAGTCATGCCAAATGAGGGAACACCAGGGAGCTGCTCGGGGTTCACAATTTTTTGTTTTTTCATTTATGCGACAATTATTTCTTGGGCAGCAACTTGCTGGGCAGAAGGAATGGAACCATAAACACGGGAGAGGTTGGCCTTATAATCCACAGTTGCTCCTGGTCTTCGGGGGAGAAGAAAAACCATATCATACTTAAATCAGTGGCAGCATAGGTCTGTCCCTTTGCTATTGAATCAGGGAAAATAAGTATTCTTGAAAAGACTTCTTCCTAAATCGCAGACTGCAGAAGAGAGCAAAGGCACCCAGGGGGTATTATGGGGTTTATAATCCACTCTGCTGGCATCTAGTCCTACAGGTGAGTAGGGGAAAGCCTTTTCCTTGTGCCCAGATGTCTTTCCTGCGTGCTAATGCCAGCAATTCCTTCCGGAAAGTTCTATGTATTTAAATTTAAGGTATTATAGGTACTTTTATGGGTCAACTTGGCCGAGTCACTTTGCTTGGCTGTTTGAGCAACATAATTCTAGATGTTTCTGTGAAGGGGTTTGGGGGATGAGGATTTAAATCAAGGTTTAAATCGGTGGTCTTTGAGTCAAACAGATTACTCTCCACGATGTGGGTGGGCTTAATCCAATCAGTTGAAGGCCTTAAGAGAGCAGAGACTGGCCTCAGGTGAGCAAGAGGAATTCTGCCAGCAGACTGCCTTTGGACAGCCTGCCAGCCCACCCCATTAGATTTTGGACTTGCCAGTCCCCACAATCATGTGAACCAATTCCTTAAAAATTAATCTGTCTGTTCACCTTAATATAGGTGTTATGCTTACAAACATGAAAATGCCTTTAAAAGAAGGATGGCGGTACAACACGTTTACTATTATATCTGTTTATGATATCATTGCTACCTTACCAAGAATCAGTTTCAGCACCTCTCCTGAGGCTGTTTGGATAGTAGAGAGCGAGAGCCCTTTAGAGTCCTGAAATGGAGGGAACATTTGCCTTTGAGTCATGGGTAGAGAATGGGCTCAGAACAAGGGAGTTGGGGGCTGAAGATCGGCTTTGGCTTGGTTGGCCTTTTCCCTTGTGTTGTCTTCAGAGGGAGAATCACGTCTACTTACATCTGTTTACCTTAAATGTAGCATGTGAGTACCTAAAAAATACTTGCTGAATGAGTTCTAGGGAACTGGGTGAGGGAACAGGTTGGGAATTAAATGAGCAATCTCTCTGTTCTAGGTGCTTTACCTCTTATTAATCTGCTCTTAATTAATTAATTATTTATTGCTCTGTCTTATTTAATCTGCTCATCCATAAGGATAGTCTTGTTATGCTCCTGGACTCTGAGCCAAGGTCTCTGGGCTTGAATTCTGACTCAGCGGCTTTTTAATTCTGTGACTTTGGACAAATTACTGAACCTCTCTCTTAGTGTTTTTACTCTGTAAAATGGGGTAATAACAGGGCCGATTTCAATGCGTAGGTAGTAAGTTAGTATAGTGAGATCTTAGCATAACACCTGCTTATAGTAAGGGCTATGTTGGGGAACTGCGTTTCCTAGAAGGTAGGTTTCATTCCTTTTATTTTCCAGAGAAGGCTGCTGAGTGATTGCCCAGAATCACATTGTTGCCACAAGAAAATGGAGCCATGATTTGACTGCGAGTTGGTCTGACACCAAAACCCACTCAACCCCCTGTGCTGTCCTAATATGGAAAAAAAACATTTGAACACCAGAGAGGTTTCACGATTTCATTTAGCGTCTCATGGATTGATGCTTGATTTTCTATAAGTTACTTCTTTATTTAATGTTTCTGGGACAGCAGGTTAGGCTTATGACCTATAAGTACTAGTCAAAGCTCCGGAAGCCGTTCTCTTCAACTTTGCTGTTCTACTTAGTCAAAAGGTTGTGGTCAGCCTAGCTTGTTCTGTGGCCAGCATCGTGCTGTGAGATGTCCTGTGGTAGAATGCGCTACTGAAATGTAGAGCCCAGGTGTGATGTGGTGGTGTGGGGGTATTGGGGAGGCCGATTTATTGAGTTCTCACTGTGTGCCAGGCACCCATGCTGGATGCTCTGGAGAAGTGCCAACATTGAAGAGCTTACAGTGTAGCTCAGTGGTTCTCAAAATCAAGGGGTTTTTGTGGAACCCACTCCCCCACAGGGATGCTTGACAATGCCTGGGAATTTTTTGGTTTTCACAACTGCGAAGAGGAGGCGGGTGTAAAAGGGGTGAGGGCTTGCTGCTGACACCTGGTGCATAGAGGTGCTGCTAAGCGTCCTATCATGCACAGGACAGTGTCCCCCAACCCTCCAAGAATCATCCAATCTAAAATGTCAATTATGGTGTGATTGAGAAACCCTGTGAGAGATGGAGCCTATGCAAAGATGGTTGTTTAAATGGCCATCTAACATGGCGCCCAATGACAAGCCACAGGGCAGGACAGACCACTTGTGCTCTGGGAGCCCAGAGGACCATTAGATGGGAGTGGATTGCGGTGCAAGTCCTTTTCAGGCCAGAGGCAGGAGTGTCCAGGAGGTCTGTGAGAGCAGAGTAGGTGGAGGAAGCTGGTGCAAGAGGAGCGGTGAGCATGGAGAGTTGGAGTGGAGTTGGCCAGGTTATGGAAGGCAGTGAACATAAGGAGGGTATAATCTTGATGCCATATGTAGTTGAGAGCCTTTTTAGGAGCTGAGGATGGAGAGCAGTTGGCTGAGACAGACTTTCAGGGAAATGAACTTAGAGGATGGATTGAAGGAGAGAACGCTCAGGGGCAGGGCTCAGAGGCTGGGACTTTGGCCAGTTCATTCAGTCACTGAGCGAACACTGTGCCCAGAGGTTGAGAGCAGAGGCTCTGGAGTCAGGCTGCCTGGGTCCGATCCTGGCTCTCAACTTTAAAGGCCCTTGACTCTCGGCAGGGAGGATCCCCTCTGGGTCAGATTCTTCATGTGTAAAGCGGCACCTACTTCACAGGGTTAAATGAGGATTAAATGAGCGACCACAGAAATGCAGGTGTGGGCTGATGAGGACTTGGATGAGATTGGTAGCTGGGGACAGAAGAAGGAAACGGTGAAACAATTTGAACAGATTCATGGCAGATTGGCTATAAGGGACAGGGCTCAGGAAGAATCCAAGATTTCTGTGGTGGAATCCTACTCAGACATGGGAAGATTAGAAAGGGGAACCAATCAGGTAGTTTTCTTTTTTTGTTTTCTTATTAATACAGTATTCATTTGTCTTCCCTCTGTCAAACCCTGAGCCAACCACTTTCCCCAGGCTGCCTGGGATGTATAGGAAAAGGAACATACGGGCAGTCGAGACACAGGAGAAAGACCTATGGGGAGGTGGAGACGGCTCCATCACATGGCAAAGAGGATGGGAAAGGCCACCATCAGGCAAAGGAGCCCCATGGCCGCCGAGAGGGCAAAGCCCAGCATGGCGTAAGAGCTGTTGCTTCAGAGAGGGTTCCTGGCATAACCAATACTAAGCTCCCAAACACAGCCCCAATTCTAGCTCTAGAGACAGCCACTCCTATCATGGCAACCCCAACCCCAATGAGCTTGGCTGCTGTGTCTGTGTCCTGTGAAATGGCGCTGGTTCAGAAGCTGTGGCTGGGATAAGTGAGATCAGGGGATATGGGGCTGCCAAGCTGCTGAGACTCTCATCTTCAGAGTCTCTGGTGGTTTTAGCACCATAGCGGACAGTGATCAGCTCAACAGTTGAGAGGTGCTCCTGACCAAGAAGAGGGTGGAGACGAACTTTGCATAGGTGGACATTTTCAGGGGATGAGGGGCTGTGGCAGGAGAGCTGCCCCCAGCACAGAGAAGACAGAGAGGGGTGCGGGGAGGACTGGGATAGTTTTCTTATTGGGGCTCATGAGGAAGATGAGAATTCTGGTTGGGCAAAAGGTAAGTCAGTGGCTGAATTAGAGAAATAAAAAACCTTTTGCAACTACCACTAAAAATCATGGACATATAAAAAGTTCTCAGTCCTGGAACAGGCACTTAACTAATCTAACCACAGGCCTACCTGATTTTCTGGGGCTTTTCCTTTTTTTTAATCTGTAAATTTTAGTTTTGAAATATTTCAAACATTTGGAAAAATAGAGAGACTAATATAACATGCTATTGATTATTAAAGGAATAAAGTGACCACTATAGACACTTCTTGGTCTCAATGATATCAAATGGTTTTAGTTTATATTAGAACATGAGGCCATAGATGGCCATCACTTACCTTGCTGGACCATCTTACAAAGGTTTGTAGACTGAGTACAGAGTTTGCTCTGGCCTGTGGCTAAATTGTTCTCCAGTATCTAATGAGACTTCCTACTACGTAGGCACTCAAGGTCTTATCCTCCCTTATTTCAAGGACTTTCATAATTTAATCCTTCATCACCACTCTTACTGTTCACTGCTTCCTATTGTACCTGCTTATTCTGTCCCCAAATACATTTTCCCATTAGGACGGAATCAAGACAAGCGGGTACTCTGAAAAGGTTATAATTTAATGCTTCTTCAAACTGATTTCTTCATGTATCCATTCACTCAACAAATATACGTTGTGTAGCTATTATATGTCAACAACTGTTCTAGCCTCTTGGGATATAATTGAACAAAATAGACAAAGATCCCCATTTACATTCCAGTAGAGGAGACAGAGAGTAAAAAACAAAACAAAAAAGCTAAATCAATCACATAGTATGTTAGAAGGTGAGAAATGCCATCCAAAAAAAAAAAAAAAGTAGAGCAAAGTAAGGAATACCCGAGGCAGGGAGTGCAGGTGGCAGTAATAATAGTCAAGTATTCTTCACTGAGAAGGTAAGATTCGGGCAGACTTGAAGGAGTGGAGAGAGTTAAGAAGGTTGGATGGTAATTATATTTTTAATTTTTTTGAGGCACCTCCAAGCTGTTTTCCACGGTAGCTGCACCAATTCACATTCCCACCAACAGTGCGCGAGGATTCCCTTTTCTCCACATGCTCGATAACACTTGTTATTTCTTGTCTTTTTGATAATAGCCATTCTGACAGGTGTGATGTGATATCTTATCGTAGTTTGATTTGCACTTCCCTGGTGGTTGGTAATGTTGAGAGCATCTTTTCATGTGTCTTTGGAAAAATGTCTATTCAGATCCTCTGCCAATTTTTTAATACGATTATGTGGCGGTTTTTTGGTATTGAGTTATATGAATTCTTTATATATTTTGGATATTGACCCCTTATCCAATATATCATTTACATATATCTTCTCCCATTCAATAGTTTGCCTTTTTATTTTGTTGATGGTTTTCTTTGCTATAAAAGCTTTTTAGTTTGTTGTAGTTCCAATGATTTATTTTTCCTTTTTTTTTTTCTGGTCCTTCCCTGAGACCATATGACCCAGTAATTCCACTTCTGAGTATTTACTTGAAGAAAACAAAGCCACTGATTTGAAGAGATATATGCAGCCCTGTGTTTACTGCAGCGTTATTTACAATAGCCAAGATATGGATACAGCCCAAGTGCCCACTGATAGGTGACTGAATAAAGAGGATGTGGTGTATACATACAATGGGATATTATTCAGCCATGAGAAAGAATGAAATCTTGCTGTTCACAGCAACATGGGTGGACCTAGAGGGTATTATGCTAAGTGAAATAAGACAGAAGAGACAAATATATGATTTCGCTTACATGTAGAGTCTAAAAAACAAAACAAACGAACAAACGAAAACAGAAACAAACTCATAAATACAGAGAACAAATTAGTTGCCAAAAGAGAGGGAGATGGGGTCACAGGCAAATAGGTGAAGGGGATTAAGAGGTACAAGCTTTCAGTTATGAAATAACTCACAGAGGTGAAAAGTACAGCATAGGGAATGTAGTCAATAATATTGTAATAACACTGTATGGTGATGGATGGTAACTACACTAATTGTGGTGAAAATTACATAATTACCTGAAATGAATACAACATTTTATGTCAACTATAACTTAAAAAAATATTTTAAAAAAAAGAAGGTTGACACCTGGAGGGGAGAGTGGGGTAGCCAAGACAAAAGCAAAGAAACTGGGGAGAGCAGGCCTGGTGTGCCTCAGAAGCAGCGAGGAGGGCAGTGTGGCTGGGTGACATGAGCAAGGGCATTTGGACAGAAATGAGAGGCAATAGGAGTCCAGATACAGAGGGTTTTATAGGCTAGTGTGAATAATTCGGCTATAACTGTCAATGAAATGGGGAGCCCTTGTGGGATTTGGAGACAAGGAGCAATATGATCCAACTTAGGTTTTAGATTAATTACTCTGGCTGCTATGCTGAGAAGAGACCATAGGGAGTTTAGGATAGAAGCAGGAAGAAGTCAGCAGGCTGTTGGTATAATCCAGATGAATGATGGTGGCTTGGACCATGGTAGTAATAGAAGGGTGGGAAAAGCAGTAAGATTCTGTGTGTGTGTGTGTGTGTGTGTGTGTGTGTGTGTGTGTGTGTGAAAATATACATGGTGAAATATACATATCATATAATTTACCATTTTAACTATTTGTAAGTGTACAGTCCAGTGGCATTAAGTCCATTTGAATTATCAGATAATCATCCCCACTATCCATCTCCAGACCATTTTCATCATCCCAAACTGAAACTCTTGGATACATTGTAAAGGCAGAATCAGCATGCCTTCTGACAGATTGGACTGGGGTGTGAGAGAAAGAGAGGAGTCAAAGACAACTCCAAAATCACCGACCTGAGCAACTAGGAAAATGGAATTGTTATTGACAAAATGGAGAGCACGGGTAGAGCAAGTCTGGGGAAGAAGGAAAAGAAGATGTTCAGATTTCTTCATGTGAATTGGAGGTGTCCACTAGACACCCAAGTGGAGAATTTGAGGCTGCATTTGGGTATGCAAGTCTGGAATGCACTGGAACTGGGTAGAGGTATACGTTTAGATGTCATGGGCAGATAGATGGTTTTTAAGACACAGAAAGGAATGAAATAATCAAAAGAGTGAATGAGACAGAGAAAAGAAGAGCTCAAAAGCTTTGGAGCAGGCTGTCATTAGCCCTAGGCTGAGGGGGTAGGGAGGAAGAGAAGAAAGTGGCAAAAGAGACCAAAAAGAAAGAAAACCAAGAGAAGAGTGTTGAATGCTGCTGAGAGGTCAAGTAAGATGAGGACATAGAATTAACCATGGGATGGACTGGTGCATAGGTCACCGGTGACCCTAACAAGAGCAGTTTGAGGGAAGTGGCAGGAACAAAAGCCTGACTGGAATGGGTTAAGAGAAAACGAGAGAAGAATTGGAAGCAGCAAGTAAAGATGACGCATTTCTAGATTTTACTGTAAATGGGGAGCAAAGCTGATCAAGGAAATAATATGGAGTAGTTTCTTTTGTTTTTAATGGGGGAAGTAACAGCATATTTGTATGCTAATGGTAATGATCCAGTGGAGAGGGGAATGGTGATACTAGAGAGGGAAGGAGTATTTTTAAAATTTTAAATTTGAATACCTCTACGTGAGGCCACAGCATTTTTGCCACATTCTAACCATACTCTGACCCACTTCACTCATTTTTGTAACCTACATTTGACTTTGCATCTCTTGGCCCGGATAGATACAGATCTATATGGGGCTCTAAAACAACGCTGGAATCAATTGGCAAGAATGCAAATTACAGCCAGTCCACTAAAGTAGACAGAGCCCCTAAGTGCTAATGTTCCCTCTTTCTCAGAGGCCATTTTTTCATGTAGACACTAGAAGAACATTGACAGAAGCAGTTGAAATCCCAAAACCTAATACATAATATAATGCAGATTTTGGGGGCTCAGTTATTTATTTTCTTTTAGTGTCTAGAAATCAACCTTCGAATGGTCCGTGGAAAATGGGTGATTTCTGGGTCCAGGCAAAAGAAGAGAGAAAGTTATTAAGTCGGGTGAGTGATAAACCAGCAATGGGAGGAAAGATGAATCTTTGCCTGGGCTTGGACTGGCACAATGTCTCCACGGTGAAATGGAATTTACCACTGGACCACCAATGTTTCTGTAGCCCGAAGACTGAGTATGATAGTGTCCAAATCAGAGAAAGGCAAGTAACTAATGCATGAATCTAGGTTTGCAAGGTCAAATTCTATGAAAGGAAAGGGAGCTAATATATTTTTATTACTGTGTCGAGTATCTTTATTCTTATTTACCCTATTACCCTGAAAGGATGATCCATAGGGATTAAATATGGTGGCCAGACTCCACGATGGCTCAGTGAGCCCAGCCTCTTGGTATTCATTCTTTTCCACCTTGTACTCTATCCTAGAAACATAATCTATAGGGGTTGGCTTCCACATGCTTCCAAGCCCTGGCTTCTGGTTGGATTACACTAAAGGGGAGTCCTGGGAGGAAGTTATGGTGAGGTTGCCTTGAATTGGCTGTGTCTTTCAAGAGTAGATCATTGCTCCTATCAAAGGGGTTTCAGCTCTACTTAACTCTCTTTCACTTTCCTGGTCCTTTTGGACCTAGGGATGGTGAAAGTTCCACTACTGTTAGGCCCAGTTTCCTTTACTCCCTTATCCACGCCTTTGTAATTAGTCCCTTTGTGTATGAACCCTTTTAAAATTATGCTAATTTAAATATGTCATGTTTCATATTGGAACCCTGACTGGTACAATGATTGGTATCAGAAGTGGCTCCAGGAAACAGAGTCAAATTGGATCTGAGATTTATTTGGTCATATATTTAGAGATCCAAGGAAGCCTTATTGCTGGGGGAAATGATTCAATTATCAATTGCTCAAATTATCATTTTTGGCAGCCTGAAATGAAGGGCAAAATGCTAGCTGTGTGGAGCTCCTCTAAAGTCTCAGGATGAAAATCATAGCACGATTCCCCAGGAATTAGGAGTAATGCCTTGACACTGTGCTGATAATTATTTTTAATTTGAAAAGTAGCTGTTGGCTTGCTGCTGGTGAAGACTGAATGGTCAACCATGGATCATGAAATATTTATGTGATTCAAACCGCCTGTCTTAAGCTGAGTGTTATCTGATTCAATGAACCATAAAATTAGGCATGAAGAGCAGTAATCCATTGTAACACAGAAGCAGTATATTTGAAAGTAGTCCCCAGGAGATCGAGAAGGCTCAAGATAGCTTCATGAGCAGGTGACTTATATTCACATAGTACTGTTCTTTCTGCTTCTCCTTCAACTCATATGAGAGGCCTCGAGGGGAGTTCCTCAACAAGCCTGATGTATAGAGAGATCTGCATCCTGAATGCATATGGATGGGCAATAAACAGCCATCGTGCTATAGCCCCTTCAGAGGTCTCCGGAAAGATAGTGCTGAAATAAAACCCTCCCAGAACTTCAAAAAGTGCATCCGTTTGTTTATATTAATTAGGAAAAGATAGTCTGAGATGCTGATCTACAATAACTAATGGGTGATGGCAAAAAAAGTTGGTTTGCTAGTTGGGAACATGGGAAGTACAAGGTCAGGAGATTTGTGACAAGATCTGGGGAGAGGACTGTGGCTGAAACTCTTGGAATGGGGACAGAATGGAAAGATAAAATCAGAGGTCTGCAAGATGATCCATTCTGTTAGCCTTTTCTCAGTTTTGTTTGTGCTTCAGTGGTTCTCTGAATACTTCTAACCATGGTGTTCCATAATTCAGAAGCAGCTGGCTTAATAGGAGAAAGGACTGGCCTGCTAAATCCCCAGTTATTACTATGACATCTGGGAGATAACATTCTGCAGTGTTGGTGGGGTATCCTATAGGACGCAATGAATGTTTTAAACCAGCAACAAATGCGTAGCCAGGATGCGCGAGTTGGGGAACTAAGGAGTGGTGTTTGGAGTGGCCCCTCTCACCATTTCATCGAATAACCCACTGGAATATTGTTGTTCTTTTTATTTAAGACCTTGGGTTTGGTGGGTTTGGAGAATTCCCTTTCTTAGGGAATACTGGAGGTTGACATTGCCCTCTGGCCATTTTGGGATTCCCTGTATCACTGAACTGATTGGCACAGAAAGAGGTCAGTGCAGCTGGGATGAGTACCCTGATTACCAGGAAGAAACCGGGTTGGTTCTTCACAGAGAAGACAAAGAGGACTTTGAAATTCAAAGAATTTACCAGCTTTCTTTCCTAATATTCAAAATAGTCCTGGTCAGTAGAAAATTATAACAGCTCCATAAAAACAAGACCAACTAAGGACCCAGATCCCACAGGAATGAACATTTGGATTATTCTGTCAGGTAAAGCACATTCTTCAGCCTAAGTGTTGGCAGAGGCAAAGGGGAACATAGAATGGATGGTGACAGAAGGCGTCTATGATCATCAGCTTAGGACTCAGGACAGCTGTAGATATGGGAATCGTAGCAGCTATGTTTTATTTACTCTTCTTTTCTCTTATTTCCTTCCCTACCTTACTTCCAGTATCCTGATGTTTAATGTACTAAGTTTCAGGCGGAAGTATGACCACGCTGACATCACCTGGTGATAACATGATGGCTGATGAAACTCCATTGCATCCCCTGTTCTGGGGGCACAGAGAGGATGCTGAGGGGTAGACTGTACTGGGTGTCTTCTGTTTGTACTCCTCTTCTATTTTCGTGGGGCTTTAGGGATGATATCTAATTCAATCTCCTCAACAACCCTATAGTCATTATAGGTCTTCTCGATTACCCTCTTCCTATATACCTGGCACTATTCTAGGTGATTTCCAGGAATTGATTTAATTAATGCTCCCAGTTGCCTTACATGCTAGGTATCCAATTATTCCCATTTTACAGATGAGGAAACTTAAGCACAGAACAGTTCAGTAACTTCCCCAAACCCACAAAGTTAGAGATTAGCCTCGGCCTCATAAGGCTTCTCAGATGGGTTAGGTATGATCATCCTGTTTTTGCAGATAGGAAAACAAAGACTTCTCATCCCAGATATAGTCACCCACACAGTGAAGATTCAAACCCAGGTCTGTCTAACCTCAGAACTCATGTCTAACATACTCTCTGCTTCCTTAATGCTTCATTGTCAGGTGTCATGATGAGAAAGAGCTGGCGGGGAAATCCAGGTTCTAGGAACATAAAATATTAAATAATAAAATATTTAAAAATTTTTTAAAAAATGTGATGGACCTAATTCAAAATCCCAGCTCTCAGATTTCCTAGGAGAACGTGGCTTTTGGAATCCTATTCTTTTGTACACTTATTAGCTGACATTAGCCCTGATCAAGGTAAAGTAGAATACAGTGGTCATTTGTCATTCACAGACTGAGGAAATGCATAAACCAGACCTGGGGAGAAGAGCCTGAGAAGGGAAACCACACTGGCCAGGGTGCCAGTAACTTCTTTTTGCTTTCAAGACAGTTTCTCATCTGCCACTAGCAAAGGAGGGCAGAGTCAAGACCTAGCATATGCTTTATCATTCCTATCTCTCCTTGGGAATTTTCCTTGGGAATTTCCTCCTTTGGACAAGCACCACCGGCCTTATCTAGCCAATATCATGCACTTATGGCTCTCTCACAATGATCTGCTTTTCAGATAATACCATCCAGTCGATTTTCTGTTGCTGTTGCTGCTGTTCATTGCAGAAGCGGTAAGTCTACTTCTGAGGGCAACTTCTTGGAAATTCATTCGTTCCGCTTCTTTACTGTCTCTTGTGTCTCTGTATCTCTTTGTATCTGCTGTTCCCTTTGCCTGGGAAACCCTTCTCCCGTTTCCTCCCTGCTGAGTGCCCACCGATCTAAAGGCATAAATCACATTTCAGGTCTTCCACCATCCATCTTGGATCCCTTTGGCATTAATTGCTCCTTCCATTGCATTTCCATAGCATGTGGCTTGGTTCTGTATTTAATACTTATTTTGTGTCTGCTGTTTACATATCTGTGTTCTGTTCAATAATTTTTACCCTTTAAGGGCAAGAATCTTGTCTTATTTATTTGAATATCTCCCCCAAATGATCAGGGTCTGTTGCACTTTGATGCCCAGCAGACGATTGTATAGAATAAATACAAGGTACCATGATAATAGTAACAGTTAGCATTTAGCGGGAGTGTCCTCTGTGTAAGACTGTGCTAAAAGATTTGCATTTCTTAGCTCAAGTAACTCTCAAAAACCTACGGTTTTTATAATCTCCATCTTACAGATGAGGGAATTGAGGCTTAGAGAGGTTCCATTGCTTCTCCAAGGCCACACTATGAAATGGTAGAGTTGGGGTTCAAACTCATGTTCTTAATCACTACATCATGTCTACTTATAACAATGGGTACCATCAAACAAGGTCATGCATGTAAAACAATAAACACTGTGCCTGACGCAGAGTGAGTTTTTCATTATCATGATCATCATTTTATGACCTTAATATGCCCCAGGTTCGGTTTGGACAGGGGACATTTGTTTCTTCAGTTTTATTCCATAACAACTCCATATGCTCTTAGCATCTCTAGCTCCTTATGAGGAAAATGCAGTTCTGGGAGGTAGCAACTTGCCTGTGGAGAGTCTTCTAAGTAAGGAGGATGTTGGAAAGAGACCTGGAGCTTCGTGCTAGGTTCATGAATATCTGGTGAATGCTTGGATAACCTGAATTCAGATCACCACCGGTAACATGGTTGTTTTTCCATCTCAGACAAGTAAGAACACAAATAAGCCTGAGCAAAGATGAAGAATTTTCAGAAAAATACCCTCAGCGTCGCAGGCTGTGGTCCAGGGAATTGCCAAGCAAGAAGCGAGTGAGTATGCTCTTGATGAGGGAGAAGGAACAGAGGAAGCTTGCGTTTTTAGGGTCTATGCTCCTCGAGGTACTGTTTGCTGCCATGCCCAGAATCTAGTGTCGTGCTCGGCACGTAACAAGGGCTTAATAAACAGTTGGTGAATGAATGCCTTAGAAGAGAGCAGAAGAAAAAAAGACCAGTTAAAATAGCCTACGCTGCTATGTTTTGGCAGAATTTGAAACCAGACAGCGAATGGGGAAAAATGTGTATTCTGGCTGCTGCCGTTTTGAACCCAGGAGTAATTTTCAGTTCAGTGTTGGAGGAAACAGTGTTCTTAAGAAGTGTGATAAACCCAAACACGAGTTAATAGCGTGTGAAAGGGAAGGGCTGTTTGTCTTTTCTCAAGAGAGAAAAACCCATAAAACAAAGTGAAACTATTGGGGTGGAAATCAAATTTTAAGCATTGTGGCTTAAAAACCATCCAGCGGCGCCTGGCTGGCTCAGTCCGCGGAGCATGCGACTCATGATCTCAGGGTCTTGAGTTCAAGCCTCGTGTTAAGCACAGAGCTATTTAAAAAAAAAGAGAAGAGAAACATCCAGTGCAATGCTGGCAAGAGAATGTGTGATCTTGACAACTTGGAAAATGATGAGTGGGTTGCCGGATTCCAAAGTTGTTTTATAGTCATTTCCTGTGTTTATCCCACTCTGGGTTTTGCTTTGGTGCAGCCAGATGGAAGAATTGGGGCAGCAGGGAAATGTACTCTATCCCTATTCTTTTTTAGTGCAGATTACCCAAACAGTAGTACAACAAGTCACTCCTTGCTTTTTACAGTCCAATAGAGACCACGTGCAACCGTCCAAACGCAAGCCGCTGCCTCCCCTCCCACCCTCTGAGGTTACCGAAGAGAAGATCCAAGTAAAGGCACTGTATGATTTTCTGCCCAGAGAGCCGTGTGACTTAGCATTAAAGAGATCAGAGGAATACCTGATACTGGAGAAGTATAACCCTCACTGGTGGAAGGCAAGAGACCGTTTGGGGTAAGACAGGTGCCACGGTCCTCCTCCAGTTCCTCTTCTTTTATCCTCTGAAGACTTCTGAAAGCGTAAAATCTGTTTTGGGGCTCGTTTCCTCTGGGTTTAGAATTCTTCCTTGTGCATGGAGCAGATCCTGTCCCCACACTGCCTACCTGTATGAGGGAGCGTTAAGGCACTGTGATTCCAGGCAGTCACAGACCTCCATGCACCTGGCTTCACGTCCTGATGTCGCCACTTACTATCGTGTGTCCTTTGGCAGGTCACTTACCCTTCCTTTTTTTTTTTTTTAATTGAGGTATAATTGACATAACACTATATTGGTTTCAGGTGTGCAGCATAATAATTCGATATGTATATATATTATGAAACGATCACCACAATGTGTGTACTTAACATCCGTTACTACCCATAGTCACTTGTGATGACTTTTACACTTTATTCCCTTAGCAATTTTCAAATATGCAACATAGTATTACTGACTAGATAATGTGGTATATTATATCCCCAGGACTTCTTTATTTTATAACTGAAACTTTGTAGCTTTTGACCCCCTTCGCCTATTTCACCCACCCTCCACTCCCTGCCTTTGGCAACCACCAATCTGTTCTCTGTATCTATGAGCTTGGATTTTTTTTTAAATTAATTTTGTTTTTTAGATTCCATATATAAGTAAGATCATATAGTATTTGCCTTTGTCTGTCTGACTCCACTTAGCTTAATGCCCTTGAGATCCACCATGTTGTTGCAAATAGCAAGATTTTCTCCTGTTTTATGACTAATATTCTGTTATATACATATATATACCTCATATATACCTCTTTTTTTTTTTAAGATTTTTTTTTTAATTTATTTATTTGACAGAGATAGAGACAGCCAGCAAGAGAGGGAACACAAGCAGGGGGAGTGGGAGAGGAAGAAGCAGGCTCATAGCGTAGGAGCCTGACGTGGGGCTCGATCCCGTAACGCCGGGATCACGCCCTGAGCGGGAGGCAGACGCTTAACCGCTGTGCCACCCAGGCGCCCCCTATACCTCTTTCTTTTATCCATCCATCCATCAGCAGACACTTAGGTTGTTTCCATATCTTGACTATTATAAATAATGCCTCAATGAGCATGAGGGTTGCACACATCTTTTTGAGTTAGTGTTTTCATTTTCTTTAGATAAATAGCAGAAGTGGAATCGCTAGATCATATGGTAGTTCTATTTTTAATGCATTTTTGTTTATTTGTAAAATGGGAATAATATGTTCTACCATATAGGTTTTTTTCGGATTTATACTGTCTTTGAGTATTTGACTTTTTTTTCTGTTAAGCTCTAAGGTAGGAACAGAAACAGTATCTCGTTCGTTTTCACATTTCTGCAACGACTAGTTTTGGAAGTAAACATGGCAGTACTTGCCGAATTAAATTGGAAGGAAAAAAAGACCTTGGGTTGCAAGCAAACTTCATCATGTTGGGGGCAATAGATCGTTCATGCCTGACTGGAGTCCGCGGTAGCCCATTCTGAGGGGGATCTGGGCTGCCTGGGAGACAGTGCTGGCGTTTGATTTCTATTCTTTGTGATGATTTGGAGATGATAAGTATCTAAGTATTAGAAGAATCTAGATTATATACCTCTTTCTTTAGTTATATTTTCCTGATGATTTGGCTCTCTTATCAGTTTTTAGTTTCGACTTAACATGTGATGGAGACTTTTCAGTGGGAAAAGAGTTATGAGTAGGTTCAGAACCATGTCATTAGCCCTCCTACAGTTGGACGTGGGCATGACTCAGGTTTTAAAAGAAAAATGAATTAATTTTTAATTTCAAAGTTACTAAGTGAATATCACTTTTTATAATATGCAGCCATGATAAATAATGCCTCCAAACTCAAGCACTGGTATTCACTTAGCGAGTATCCTTCCGGAAAATTTTCAATGCACTTCCACGCACATATTGAAATATACGTTCTTGTTTGCAGGTTTAGTTTCCTAATTCTTACCATGCTTTATGCATTGTTCTGCAACTTGCTTGGATTTCTCAACAATGTCATGGAGATCTTTTTGTAATTTTCTAATTTCAAATTTCATTGATAAAGGTATAGAAAAAGAGAAACCCCTTCCCGCTGATGGGTTCTAAATTGGTATATTTTCCTTCAATGGCAATTTGCTGTATCTAAGGGGAGATGCACATATTTGGTGACCCAGCAATCTGGTATCTGTCTTTGGTATCTTTCCCTGTGCACAGGAACGCCTGTTCACATGTTTCTGTGCAGCATTGCTCTAACAGGGACATGGCTAAACTGGAATATCTAATGTATCTATTTTGCAGCAATTAAAAAGAATTAAGTTGTATCTTTGTGGTTGCCGTGTTTTTAATCTAGTCATTATGACATCCCAATGATCTCGTAAGTGCCGCTCTTCCCCTTCGAAAAATTTTGGTGTCCCAAAACATCTTAAATTATTTCTATTGTAAGTCAGAATCTTAGTATTTATCATTACAGAGATTTTGGTTGAATATGGAAATGAAAAATCCTTTTTCTTCTTTTAGCAATTTAATCAGTAAAACGAGTTTGATTTCCTCTCATGTCCTTGAGGTTTTAAAAGGATTGTTGTCACGATGATGCCACAAATGTGCCACGCGATTTGATTTTTGCTTTGTCTTTTGTTGTAGGAATGAAGGCTTAATCCCAAGCAACTATGTGACTGAAAACAAACTAACCAATTTAGAAATATATGAGTAAGTCTCCTCCAAAATATGTTCTATGGTTATCTATGAAAATCGGGTACATTTGGGCGGCTTACGGGGATAGAAGCTGGTTTTGGTCTACAAAAGGAAAAGAAAGTAACACATTTGGCTGCTTTAGTTTGAAAGATCTTTGATCCTTATAATAGTTGATTCAGAAACTTCTTTTTCTTAAACTTCGTTTTGTTTTGTTTTGTATGACCACCTTTTTGGGTTTGTTTTAACAGTGACTGCATGGAAACCAAACACTCATCTTGGTCTTGTTTTATGCTATGTCCTAAATGGAAAAATAAGTATTTCAAAAATGACCTTAGTTTTTTAATGAGTGGTAAATTGAACCTAACATAGAGACACACAATATATTTTGGCTCCTGTTTTGAAATGTTTTATAAATAGCTGAAGATGAGAAGTAGGCTAATGCTGTAGTTTGGAGGGGGGAACTTTTGGTGTGTTCACTAGGGTTCTGCTTAGAAACCTATTTTTGTCACAATGATAGATTTGGAAGATGGAGATCTTAGCAATCACTTTTCTAGCCTCCCATTCTGCAGATCAGAAACTAAGGTCGTGAGAGTACTTTATAAGCAGACAGTGGCAGAGCTGGGAGTAGTCCTGGTCTTTTATAAATTCAGGTTTGCATAAGTTTTAGCACTTGAGTGCCCCCCCCCTTTAGATACTTGCTTTGCAATTAGCATATGCTTTCAGCCAGGTGGTGGTAGGTGATGTGGGTTGAGGCATGAAGACAGGTGCTTCTCAGAGAACCAGGCAGCAAATATAAATTGAATGAGAACCAACCCCTCCCGCCCAGCCCCTAGGTGTTTGCCTTGCTACTAATTTAAGCCCACCTGGAGGCCAGACAGTTTCACAACTACTTACCTTCACTGCAGCAGACCTCTTGGGGGGCTTGCCACTGCCCCCAACTGGAGCCACCCCTCACGATAGGTCTCTTTGAAGGTCAGGTCAGGGGAAGTTCTGTGTGAAAGTCTGTTAAGAAAAAGAAGACTTTTTTTTCCATATTGTAAACCCAGGTCAGACTTTCCAGGAGATTAAAGGAGACGTGTGAAAGTACCAACACAGTGCCCGGTAGTGAGTGAACAGATGCTCACTAACCCACAGTGTGACTTTCCTTCCTTTCATTATTCATTAGTTTGCTTGCTGCTTCCTTAGTTTAGATGATGGTTGGGGTCTGCCCTTAACAGCTTGTTCATACTGTAGGTGTTGGGTAATTTGAATTAAACTACCCTGAACTTAGAATAATCATCTCATTTTCTTGGCTTTATGTGTCTTTAAAAGTTATCTACTATAATTATCTAATTGTGAAAAATTAATTTTTGTTTCTTTTTAAAGGGATTTATTAAAATATGGGTATAATAATTACCAATATAAATCACTAAAATATATCCACCACTTACTATATGCCAAGCACTGTTCTCATGACTGTAGAAATTTCGGTCCTAGGTTGAAATACTATAGTATGGGCTTAGAAATTGGAGAAATCTGAATTCAAATCCTGACATCACCACTGACTAGCGCTTGGGCTGTAGGCAAAATTACCGAATATCTATAAACCTCCAAATGATAATGAAAACTGGGAACCATGATACCTGTCTCATGTAGGACATAGTAAATATCTGATACATTCTAGGACTGTGAAGCTAACAGGAAGGGCATTTCCAGTTTGCCCACTATTACAGAGCTACCACATGTCATAGTTACTTCAGCCCTTGAGTCACTTCCTCTGTTCAGTCTTTGTTTATTGTCCACTTATGATGTACCGATGTTAGCTGTTCTGAGCCTTGGAGAAGCAACATGTAACACGTAGAGGCACTCCCTGTGTTCGTGGAACTTATGGCTTCATGGGGGAATAGACGGTAAACATTAACCTCAAATTCACAAATAAATATAAAATTTTAAATTGTGGGGTCATGAAGGAATGGTATGACCGAGAGAAATCAATGGGGAAGGCTAAAAGATGAGAATGTTGGGATGGGGAAGACTGATGAGGAAGTGACTTGAGGTCTAAAGGAAGTAGGATGTAGTCAGGGGGTGGATGGCGGAAGGAATGCTAAGTTAGTGTAAGGCTTCTGACATCTCAGGGGAACCTTTATACGTCGAAATATTTATGACTACTTTGGTTTTAAATTAATATCCGCATTATCAACATTACAATGTGAAAACCTGGTTTTCAGTAAGCCTTCAAATCTTGATATACTGTTTATAAATCTAAAAAAACAAGAACAGTCTCCTTAATTCAAACTCAACAGTGTCCTTAAACAATCAGTCCTATTTATAAGCTCAGTTAATTAAATTTCCCGAAACATTTCACTTGCATTAACAAACTGAATGAATTCAATTTTCCGTTTAAATTTTTTACATGCCTGACAGGGCAAATTCACAATTTCAATAGCCTTTTGTAAGTCCACATATGGTCCCGGAAATCTAATAAATTAAGCTTAAATGTGGTAAGCCAAATTCTCTTAACCATACAAATATTTAAAAAGTCAAATTCCCTTAAACTTTAAATTATAAGTTTAAAATTAATTATGCTTTTAAAATCAGAGGCAAAAAAAACCCTAATATGTCAGATTCTCTTAACATAATACTTTAGTTTCTTAAAAGATTTTATTTATTTATTTGAGAGAGAGAGTAGGCGAGAGAGAGTGAGCATAATCAGGGGGAGGGGTGGAGGGAGAGGAAGAAGCAGACTCCCTGCTGAGCAGGGAGCCCCATATGGGTCTCCATCCCAGGACCCCGAGATCATGACCTGAGTCGAAGGCAGATGCTTAACTGACTGGCACACCCAGGCACCCCAATAATAGATACTTTAAATATCAAACGCATTGCTTATGCTGAATTTTACAGAAGTATGAGTCTAATTTGTTGCATTATCTCTATACTGAAAGCTTCATCTTCTTAGGGTTAGAAAGGACTAAGAGAAGCAGATTTACCTTCTTAGATCTAATAGAGTTTCTAGGTTGAAAACTTGAGACCACAGTACTGCTACTTGTTGATTCTAAGATTGGGACAGGTGGACCCGAGGCTTACGTGTACACAAGATGTTTGTACTCAACAACAGTTGGACATGCTGGATGGTTTTCATATGCCACTAGAAGCCCCACCCCAAGCCCTCTGTCCACAGCATTCAGTATGAGTTTTATAATCAGTGTTGTCTAGGTATAAGAGTTGCAGCCTTACCTATTAAAAAAACCCCACAACACTCTTCTTTCACTATCTGATTCAGCCAGATGAAATTCTGAAACACTATGCCCCCACCTCTCCTATATCATATCCATCTATTCTTTTTTCTGAATGTTGAAATTCTGCATTATTTTAAAGGATATAAAATTCATCATATACTTGTCTCTGGTTCTTCTCTTACTACTTTGAAGTCATTCTAATGACATCCACACGTGGGTGGATTTTTAACTTATATTTAAGCAAAATTAATACTTTTACTTATATTACTTATCACTGTAATAAAAGTACAAAACAACAAAATTAACACTAATGTGATTACAGGTGAGAGATGTAGAAAAAAACAATTTATGTGAACTTTTTAAAAAAAAGTTTTATTTATTTGAAAGAGAGAGAGTGCGCGCACATGCGTACTTGCATGAGTGGGAGGAGGGGCAGAGGGAGAGACTCTCAAGCAGACTCCCCACTGAGCTCAGAGCCCCATGTGGGGCTCAATCTCGAAGACCCACGAGATCTGACCTGAGCTGAAACCAAGAGTAGGACACTTAACAGACTGAGCCACCCAGGCGCCTCATATATGAACTTTTTGAGTATCATTATGCAATCTTGGCTTTTCACAGCCTGATGCATTTTAGTGAGAGATAATTATTATTTTCCTTTTAGCACCCAAATTTCACAGCTTAGCAAGTAAGAGCATCTTTAAACTAGTCCTCTGTGTCTTTAACTTTGTCTCATTTATTTTTAAATTTTTAAAAAAGACTTTATTTATTTGAGAGAGAGAGGGAGAGTACAATGGGAGAGTAAGAGGGAGAAGCAGACTCCCAGATGAGCAGAGAGCCCGATGTGGGACTCGATCCCAGGACCCTGAGATCATGACCTGAGCTGAAGGTAGATGCTTAACTGACTGAGCCACCAGGTGCCCTGTCTCATTTATTTTGAAAGAATTTCTTCTTTCTACAACAAGAGGTCTCAGACTCATTCTGAAAGTCCCTCCCCCAGTATGAATGTTCATTAAAAAGTACTGAATGATATTCACAGGCCAACATCACAATTAACTCTTGCCCCCACTAGTGATAAGTAGCCCAGTTATTTTGTCTAGAATCACCTGTAGTCATCCTCTATACTCTATGCTTCGTCTTTTTAAACTTGAGGCCATTAGTATTTTTAATACCTGACCATTCTAATTTAGTGACAGCTTTTTACTACTGCAGGTTAGTCCACAAGATAAGACAGATTCTGTCCTCAAAGTCAGACAGAGGAGTTTCATGTAGCCACCATTTGACCTACCCACTGTGACTCAATGTATGGTTATATATGCATTCTTCCTTCCACTGTCCACAAAAATAGCATTTCTGGTAATATTACATTAACCCTTTTTAAAATCTTATTTTGAAATGAAAGCTTTTCCATTTGTTTTCTCTCTCCTTTATTCTACCATTTCCTCTCTCTTTCCTGTACAACATTTGCTCAGTGACCAGGTCTGGTCCTGCCAAACTATGAGTTTCAGTTCTACTCATTTAATTATGTTTACTGTGAGCAGTTCTGATATTCTAAAGTCATTTCATGTTATGTTTCCTACAGACGAAACAGCAAGATAGGAGGCAGAAAGGGGCCTAGTGAATTTGAGGAAGAAAAGAATCCCAATATGGCCGAAGCTTAGCATGAGGGGAGAACAAGCAGAAAGATAAGGAAGTGTTTGGAGCAGGGCAGTAGTAGTTGCTCCATTTACGTTATTAAACCACTAACTTTACTACAAGTTAACATACTTGGGGGGAGTCACATGGGTCAGAGTAAGTTTTAATTTTGGAAAGGTAACACAGCACATATAAAAGCATGTAAATAGGAAGTTCCTGAGAGCAAAGAAAGAAATGGATATTTTTTAGTTTGTCTACCAAAGCTCAGTAAATGTTTATTGAAGATGATGACTTCTTAACCACATACCTTCCATGAAAATTTTCAGGAGATTAAATCACTCAAAATCATATACTGAGTATGTGTCAGAAAGCTAAATTGAGATATGATAGAATAAACTAGATATTGGCTTAGCAATTAATAAAACTATTACACTAAATTAATGACACTTAATAGTACATTGTTGTTTGTCAGAATTAAAAACACTCAACTTTCTAAAATCAGTTCTGGAATAAAGTTCTTAAAAATGAAGAAAATGAAGCAGGGATATTTTTTTCTGGAAAAAATGGAAGATAAAATTTTAAAATTATTTTTATTGCTTTTACAGGTGGTACCATAGAAACATTACCAGAAATCAGGCAGAACGTATTTTGAGACAAGAGGTAATTCCGTTTATTCATGAATAACTTGTGGATATTTTCAAAATTTCTGAGAGATGTACATTGTAAAGATTTGACCAAACTAAAAAGTTTTATTACTTCCTGTTCTTTTCAGTTCTAAAATATTATTACAACTTTATCTCTACTGCGCGTTTTCCGATAAGTTGTAAACCAGGTGTATTTGTATGAGCTCATGTTTTTCATTGCCTTTCGTTGTAACTTGAGAAATATATTTTTCCTGAAATGATTTCATCTCCAACCTACCCAAACTCCTCATTCACTCCAAAGTGCGTTCCGCAGTAGAGTCTGTATTGGAATTGCCCATGTATCTCTGCATCACGGACAATAAAATATACACTCTGTCTTTCTGAGCTTAGCTAAGGCTTCTTAAAAAATACAAATATAGAAAAAAAACTGAGTGCTGCACTTTCTTTGTTCTTTGGGAACAAAAGGAAGAGTAGGGTAGCCAAAATATCAAACTCAGATCAAAACTGCTCTTTTAGGTCAAAGCAAAACAAAACTGCATATAGTTTCCAACGGACGGTAAATATGAACTGGGGGTAAATGTAGAGTCAAACCTAGAAACTAGGTAAGAGGTATGTGTGTCACTTTGCACTGCTGTCGGATGTTGAGGACATCTAGAAATGGGAGTGAGAAAGAATCAGTTCTGTAACTAAAAAGTCAGTGCCAGTAATGGCTCAAGACCCAGGGAAGGTCTGGTAAATAGCAGGGGCTTAGAGTTTAAGGGACACACACCCTGTCTCAGACGGCTGCACTGGCTAGGAGGAAGCGGGATGTGGCAGCAGATGTGGTACCCACCTGGCATGGTGACAGCAGGTGGCCTCCCGTAAAGTGATATTAGTAGGTCTAGAACGGACAAAGGTGTTAAAGACAAGTAGGCAGAACTGGAGAAGGAAAGTTCTCAAGTCAGTCCACAGTAAGCAAGTTAGTCACAGGTGATACAGCCAAAAACCCAGGGGCTGTGCGGGGTCAGCAGGAGAGACTCTGCGCCTGACCGGAAGCCAGCACAGAGCCAGGGGCTGACCTCCCTACGAAGACTAGAATGGGGAACTAGGTAACAACCCCCCGCACACCCATAACCCAAACAGCACAAATGTGCTCTCATTGCAACCGTGTGCTTATATTTTTATCGTATATGGATGCATAAACAACCTATAGTGTTATGTGTTGTAACATTTGACCTAAGGGAGATCATATGTATGTTGATTTTTAATGAAACATTGTATTTCAGTTTCCTTCCCCTGGATACATAAAGAGCAAACACATTCCTTTAACTGCTATATTTCATTATATGAGTATACCAAAACGTATTGCTAATCATTCACCTTGTTTTGAACTTCTTAGTATTATGAACAATGCTGCCGAGAACTTCCTTGTACGTATCACCTGGTACACAAGGGCAAGGGTTTCTTTCAGTTATACCCAGAAATGATCGGGTCAGAAACTATGTGCAGACTTAGCATTACTAGATATTTTGAAATCATGACTCAAAGTACTTGTACTAATTTATATTCTTATAAGCAATGAGAAGACTGGTCTCCTTCATTCTTGCCAACAGATGGTAGCTTCATATGTTCCTTCAATTCATTGAGAAATTGTATATATATTTTAAAATGTGCGTTTCCTTGATAAACAGTTCAGTTGGGTGACTTTCGTGTGTGCGGGCTAGTTGGGCTTCCTCTGCTGTTACAGAACTGCTAATATTCTTTGCTCATTTTTCTATAGTGTGTTTGCTTTTGTAACTGATTGATATGTATTTTAAAAGTATATTCTGAATCTTTTGTCGGTTATATGTTACCACTATTTTCTTCTGATTTTTGGCCCTAAAATTTTTTAATGCTCTTTTCTTATTTTTAATTTTAAAATGTTAATCAAATTTCTCAATTTTTATGATCTTTTTTCCTTTTTTAGTATAATAAATTCTTCCCTCTCCTGAAGTAATAAAGGAAGTTTATATTTTCTTTTAAATGGTTTAAAGATTTGCTTTTCATATTTAGGTCCCAATCTGTCTAAAGTGTGCGTGCGTGTGTGTGTGTGTGTGTGTGTGTGTTACGTGTGTGGATATTTTTAAAAATATACATATTTTTCCCATATATCTTAAAATATTTTTGTAATTTATATGTTTTCTACTTTTTTAAAGTACCTGGATTAAATCCTACTTGGTCATGAGGCATTTAAAATACATATATTCCTAGTCTGAGTTTCCTAACACTTTATTTAGCATTTGTCCTGTTATTTCACAAGAGGCCTGGCTTCTAATTTCCCACTCTATTTGTTTAGGTTTAGTATAAAGGCTGTACTAGCATCATAAAATGAGTTGGGACATGAGGTTTTGTCTCTTTCCAATCTTTAAAATAGTTTATATTGGAAAGAAGTTATTTGCTCCTTGAAGTTATATGTATCTCTGGACATGCTGCTTTTTCAAACAGATATTTGATGACTGATCTAATTTCCTTTTCTTCTTGAGATGTTTGATAATTTATATTTACATGGAGAATTGCCTACTTTATTTTTAAATTGATTGTGTAAATTTTTATAGAAGTATCTTATAATTTTATTTATTTCATATTTCAGTAGTAAGTTCATGCAGTTTAAAAATCAAAAGATTTTGAAGTTTCCTTCCATCATTGTCCCTAAGATGCCTGTTCCCTTCCTCATAGACAACCTCTATTATTAGTTTATTTTGTGTCCTTTCAAGATACTTAATACATACACAAACAAATAGAAATAAATTTTCTTATATCATTATTTTTATACAAATGGTAACATGTTACATATACTCTTGTGTACATTACTTTTTTCACTCAGCAATATGTATTGAGAAGGAAACTTTTCACATCAGTACACAGAAAGTGTCCTCATTCATTCTACACCTGCTTAGTATCTCTTACTTTGGACATATCACAATTTATTTAAGAAATTTAATAGAGGGGTGGAGCACTGGACTCTTGGTTTCCAATTGGTTATGACCTTGGGGTTGTGAGATCGCCTGCAGGGAACTCTGCACTTGGCCCGGAGTCTGCTTGGAATTCTCTCTGCCTCCCCCTCGTCTCCTCCCCCTGCTTGTGTTCTTTCTCTAAAATAAATAAATAAAATCTTTAAAAAAATTTAATGGGAATCTAAGTGGTATACACTCTTTTGCTCTTAAAACAGTACTGCCATAGGAACCTACCTACACATCTTTTCCCATTTATGTGAGTATATATGAAGGATAAATCCTCCAAGATAGAAATTCTGGGTCAAAGGGAATGTACGTGTCTAATTTTGGTAGGTATTAAAATATGCTTTATAGGAGCTGTACAATTTATATACCTCCTAAAAATGTAAGAGCGCTCATTTTCTCACAACCTTTCTGGCAAGTGTTAATGATACGTGTGGCACTTTGCTCTCTGACATCTCATCTCAGTGTGGCTTTCATGTACATCTCTCTTATCCCAGGAGTGTTAAGCATCTCTGTGTAAATGAAATTTTATATATTTGTATCTCCTTTTCTGTAAGCTGTCTGTTCATATCCTTTGCAAAATTTTGGGTTTTTTTTTTAATGCTTTCCTCACAATTTGTAGGACCTATGTAGCTACATTAAGGAAATTAGCTCTTTGTGATATGTGGCAATACTTTTCCCAGTTTTTCAATTGTCATATACATATTTTTTGTATGAATAGTCCTTGAATTTTATGTATTTGAATTTATCAGACATATTTGTGTAAAGCTTTAGGATTTGTGTCAGGTTAGAATTATCCTACCCACTCTGAGCTTATAAAAAAAAATTCCCATGCTTCTTGATTACTTTAGTGGTTTTATTTTTTACATAGGCATGTTTGATTCATTTGTAATTATTCCTGATGTAGAGTGAGGTATGGATCTGATTTGATTGTTTTTCTAGATGGTTACCAAGTGTTTATCTTTTCTGTACTGATCTGAGGTGCCACTTTCATCATAAACACAACTGTGTTGGACTACATCTGGACTCACTACTTGGTTTCATTGATCAGCCTGTGTATTTAGGTGATGCCTTTATAATATTGGAAATACTGGGGCTCTCTTCGTGTGGCTCCCTCATTCTTCTTTTCCAGATATACTTTGGAGGTATATATATATATATATTTTTTTGTCACAAAATATATTGATAGTTTATTTATTTATTTTTTTAATATTTTTTTATTATATTATGTTAGTCACCATACAGTACATCCCTGGTTTTTGATGTAAAGTTTGATGATTCATTAGTTGCGTATTATTATTATATTTTATACATATGAACTTCACAATTATTTTGCCTAGCTTTAAAAAGCTTCCTGCTGGTGCATTAAATTTACAGAAATTTAGGGAAAATTGTTTGGGCATTACAAATCAGTGGGGCTTGGGACCAGTTTGTTCTGGGACCCGTATATTAATTATTCCTACAGAAAAAAATTAAAATTAGGTCCCTACTTCAAGCAAAAATAAATCTTGGATAGATTGAAAACCTAATGAGAAAAGCAAACATCTTTATATTCTTTAGGAGCATTTTACTGATTTATTTTTGAAGATTTATATATTTATTTGAGAGAGAGAGAGAGAGAGGGAGAGAAAGCACGTGCACGGTTGCAGGGGGCAGAGGGAAAGAGAGAAAAAAACTCCAAGCTGACTCCAGGCTGAGCGCAGAGCCCAGCGCGGGGCTTGATCTCAAGACTCTGAGACATGGCCAAGCAGAAACCAAGCGGTGGTGGCCCAGCTGATTGTGCCACCCAGGTGCCCCTTTAGGAACATTTTCAAGTTTTCTTCATATTGCCTTTGCACATTTATTTGTAAGTTTATTTTAAGGTATTTTATTTTTTTGTTGCTACTATAAATGGCTGTCTTTTTTTTCCTTTTTACTTATGAAAACTCTTGAGTTCTGTGAATTAATTTTGTAACAGAAGACTTTGATGAATTCAAAAAACACTTGTGGTAGCAGTTTTTTAGTTAATTCTCATGAGTTTCAGGTAGACTCTTATCAACAGCAAACAGTGATGATGTCAGCTCCTTTTCACAATTTAATACAGTATTTCTTGGTCGGTTTTTTGTTTTTTGTTTTTCCTCTCATTTAATTGCATTAGCTGGCATCTCAGAACAATATTAAATACCAGTGCTGACAGTGGGCATTTCTTTTTCCTAATTTTAGTTGGAATGATTCCCACAGAAAGCAAAATGCTGGACTTGGGACTAATGTAAATATGGGCTATTGTGTTAAGGAAGTACATATATATTACTATTTTACTGAGCATTTAAAGAAAACTGATTCTAGAAGTTGAAATTTGTCAAATGATCTTTCAATATCTATGGTGATGTTCGTGAGATTTTTCTCCTCATACCTATTCACAGGATGGATTATATGAATAAAATCCCTAATATTGAATTATTTTTTTTATTTCTGAATGCAATCCCTCTTGGTCATGGTATATTATTCTTCCACTGTGCTATGGATTCTGTTTGTTAATATTTAATTAGGATTTTTGAGTGGACATGAGTGAGACTTGTTGGCAGTTTTCCCTTTTGTGCACAATCTTTACTGTGTTGTTGGTGTTGATATTAAAACCACTTTATATAAAAATTCAGAAGTTTTTCTTCTTTTCACATGCCCTGGAATCATGCAACATCACAATACGTCTCCGTGGTGTTTTTAATGTTGTAGCTCTTTTAAAACCTTATCCATTTTCCCATTCAGTGGGTCCATTAATATTTCCAGATCTTCTGGAATCAATTTTGATAAGTTTTATGTTTTGCTACTTAATCACTCATTTCACTGAAGTTTTCAAATGTATTGTGTAGAGTCAAGGTGATTCTTTCTTTTTTTTTTCCTGGAGCTTTGTGGCTTACCTTTTGGATATATTTTCCTTATTACTTATCAGTGAGATAGGTTAGCAACTTACCTATTTCATTGTTTTCCCCTCTATAACCAGATTTTGAATTTAATGACTAGCTCTATTATATTTTTGTTTTTATAATTGATTATTTTCTGCTTTTGTCTTCCTTCATTTCTTTTTTCTACTTGACTTAGTTCTTGTCCTAACTTTTTGAGGTAGATACATTGATTTCGAATTTCCTTTGTTTATTGATATAAGCAGTAAGACTGAGTGCTGTTTGACCTGTATAGTAGAGCCTCTGATATTTGACATTTCCTTATTGTTTTCTAGATGTTTTCATTTTTATTTGAATTTCCTTGAGTAATATAAAAAAGAGAACTTAAAAATGTATGTGCAGTAGTAGCTTTCTCCTTTGGGGCTTGTTATTAATTTCTACTTTTATTGCTTTGTGGTCATGACTGTTGTTTGCACTCTCTCCACCTCGAAGAGAAGGTCCCTACTTATACAACTTGATTAAACGCATGGTATATATGCATATGTAAATGTATAGACTACCCACGTGTCTGCTGTACATACAACCTTACTTTTTGCATCTTCATCTTTTCCGTCTTCTGTCCTCTGTGGTATGTAACACAATCCATGGACATGGTAGGAATTCAATAAAAGCTAGATTTTTATTATTTTAAATGGCTGTAAGAGATTTTTTTGGTTTAAAAGTTTGACCAGAAAATGAGGCTTGTTTCTTGGTAAGCATCTAGCAGGAGGAGAAGACTCTGCTTGAGGGTCGCACCATAGTGTTGGCTTTGGGCAGTTCTCAGGCAACTTGTTGGCACTTTGAAAGTGTAAACTTTCACACGTTTGGCAAGCTGCTGAGATGTTCCCTCCCCACATGTGTAAACACACAGTAAAAGGTGAAAACTTTTTTTTTTTTACAATATCAAACCAACAACACAAACCAAACAGTCCAACATTCAAAGTCATTTGAAAACAATTTACAGCTTTATTGGGGTTTCCTGGAGGATGTCAGTGGGAATCCAATTCATAGTCTACCATCAAACTTACAATATTCTTCTCTCCTGCCGATTCTGTTGTCTCTCCCATATACCCTGGCGACAACTAAAATCACTCCTCTTCTCTTCTCTCCAGACTCCCTCAAAGTTTTTTCTCTCTCCATCCCTGTCATGGATTCTGCTCACTTTCCCACTCCCCGCTTTTCCAGATATATTTCTCGCAGCCTCCCTCACCCCACCTGCGTGTTGTTTCTTTTCTTCCAAAATACAACCTGCTGGTCTGTCTCACAGTGCTTCCTATTCATCAGCGATGTGTATCTATTATGTTGATCGATATAACAAAAATAACGAGATGGTGGGGTACAAGGTTGTGAAATGCAGAATTTTTCTTAGAAAAATCAGGAACAAGGTTTTAAAAATACTCCTAAAAATTATAAATTCTTGTCCCAATTAAATATTTTTATAGGGGTGACTTCTTAACATATAAGGGAGATAAGATGGCATATATTTGTGAAAACAATCTCATCCACTTATAGTAAGTCAGTATGGTTTAGTTTTCGTTCCTGAGATGTAGGTTTGTTTTTCTTCCTAATAAGGACTTAATTTGTACAATGAATTGTTTTGCAGTCTAAAGAAGGTGCATTTATCGTCAGAGATTCAAGACATTTGGGATCCTACACAATTTCTGTGTTTATAAAAGCTAGAAGGTAAGCAGTTGTGATTCTGATCACTTTAGAGATAACAATCCTTGGGACAGTCTTTCTCATGGAGACATTGTCACATGGAGAAAAAGAGAGCTTAGCACAGAAGATTGCTGGCCTAGAAGTTAGTACAACTAATTGATTCTAGTTGCATTCCTAATAAGCTCCTTGTGTGACATTGACAAGTCACGTGACTTCTCCCATCTCCTCTTCTCAATCATGAGGAAGTTGGCTTAGTGGCAACGGACAGTGGTGGTGCTTTCCTCGTATCCCTTGCCTTACCCTGGGGTTTGCCCACAGAGCGTTCTCCTGCACTCAGAAAGCTTCCCGTGCCTTTCTGCTGGAGGATGTCCTCTGGCTGTGGGAACTCGGGGTTCCCGTGTGTAGACTGGAAGTGCCTGAGACTTAGCATCCTAGGAGCAACCCTCCATCAATGAGGAATGGCAGATTAGCCCCTCAGCTCCTGTGCACTTCCGTGGGACAATTCTCAGACGTGTTCCACAGTCTCCCATGGCTGCCTAGAGTCCCAGGAGCTCATAGCAAACCGGCTCATCAATATACCCTCTATTGGTTTTCTTCCTTTCTTTGTTTCATATCTCCTTACATCCCTCGCAGTGCATTTATTCACTCATTGAACTGATATTGATATTCAGCAAATACTTGTAAGTGTCCCTGTTGGGCTCACTATTTTAGACACTGGAGTTGTCAACTAGAAAACTTTGGCTGAAGTTATGTTTGAATCTAAGGACCCAATAAGCTCAGGAATTTACCAGGGGATGGTGAGGCACCAGTTGAATCTAACCCGCTCTGCAGTGTGTAGTGTCACTAGGATCAAAGTTTTAGAGGTGGAGTCCTATTGCTTCATGAATTGACTTAGTTCCAAAGTGATCTTTTGCTTGTTTACGAACTCACATTTTATGGATTGTAGAAATATGGAGGCTACCATCAAACATTACCAGATTAAAAAGAATGACTCAGGACAGTGGTACGTGGCTGAAAGACACCTCTTTCAATCAATCCCTGACTTGATCTGGTATCACCAGCACAATGCGGCAGGTAAGTTAGCAGCTTTGGGCTGGGGGAGTCAGGGAGCCGGGCCCCAGATGGGCAATGTATCTTTGATCTCAGACACTTTTAACAGGAACAAATACCCCTGCAGAGATCTGTAAGAGCCCAAAATACAACCTGTGTTCTGAACATTTCTCCTCATTGATGCTTCTTTGTTTTTCTAGTCAGGGGACAAGAGGTAGGTTGATTTTTTACATTTCTGCCAGGTTAGAAAAAAATGATAGCTGGCAGAGAAGCAAAAGGCAATGTAATCATCAATGCATTTGTTCTTGGAATTTACATAAGGCTAAGTGTAGTGGAGTTTCCAGTTCCCTCGATAATCATGCTTCCTTCTCTTTGGCCCCATGAATTTGCTCTCTACTTCAATTGTAAAGAAAATTACCCTTCAACATCTCATTCTCTGTCCTTTCTTGTTTGGAGTACACAAAAAAATTGTATAAGACACAGCATTTCACAGTTAAAATTTGACTTAAGTAAGGCAGAGGCATCATTTAAACCCCTTCCCCAGATGTTGTTTGCAATAGTTGCTAATTTTGCAAACTTATCATCTATGGAAAGATATAGGATTCCAGAAAGTTCCACCACAATTACAATCACAGCTCTGGCCTTCAGCCCTCACCCAACCTGTCCCAGTTCACTTTGAACCAGTAGGGGAATCTTCTTACCTCAACATTATAGAATTTGGAACCCACTATAACTTTTCATGTTGTTTTGACTTCTTGTCATACAGTACTTTTTTAGATTTCTTTTATGAAAAGTTAGGTTGACAAAAAAAAAAAAATAAACCTTTTGGAAAATGGCCACTTTTCCATTACACTGGTTCTAAATATCAAGAGTAAATCCAAGGACATTTTAATCCATTTATGGGATGAGTCCGCATGGACATTCTAGATGGTCTCTGGGAGTTTGGTTAGCGAGAAAGTAGCAGTGAGTCTGAGTGGGACCAGGGAGGATGTGTTTGTGTCTAGAGATAGAAATCCTTAGAATCAGGAGATCAGTTCTGAGTTTTTTTCTTCACAGTCTTCTTTTCCTTCCTTTCAAAGAAAAAATTTGAGAAACAGAGTGGTTATGCTGGTGTGGTTAAAAAAAATACTAGGGTAGATCAGGATGTGCCGACATGAAGAAATTTCAGCGATAAGTTGTTTAGTAAAGAGAGAAAAAGTGCAAAGCAGTATATGAGAATATAGTCCCACTTTTGTAAACAAAAATGCACACGTATGTGTGCATAGAAAAATTCTGTTGAAGTTTAGGCAATAATTTTTAAACTAATAAGATTATAACAGACTACAAACTTAATGTTTACCTCTGGGGAATGACACTGGGGGTAAGGGAAGGTTTCATTTTCTGCCTTATAAGATTGCTTTAGGTCTTGATATTTTTGTTATAATGTACATCAATTATCTTCATCTTAACCACTGCTCTCCCTCCAAACCTACTCCTGTTCCTATTGTCCATGTCAGACAACAGTGTCATCATCCTGCCAGTTACAGGGGCTGGAAACATCAGAGTCACAAGAGATGATTCTAGTCTCCTTAACGGATAACTTCTTTCCTTCTCCCCCTCCCCCTCTGTGTCCTCTCCCTCCCCTCCCCCCTTTCCCTCCCTTCCTTTCTTCCCTTCCCCTTCTCCCCTCTCTCCTCTCCCTCTCCTCCTCCTCCTCCTTCTTCTTTTCCTTCTTCTCCTCCTTTTCTACAGTTATTGGAAAACTTTCTTTTATTGAAGTGTAGTTGCCATACGATAGTATATTCAGGTGTATAACATAGTGATTCAACATTTATATACATTACAAAGTAATCACCACAATAAATCTAGCTACCATATGTCACCATACAAAGTTGTTAATATTATTAACTATATTCCCTATGCTATACATTGTATCTCCTACAAAAAATTTGTATCTTTTAATCCCCTTTCCCTATTTTGCCCATCCTATCACGCCCAGCCCCTCACTTTAACAACCACCAGATTGTACAGATGTTACATTTTTGTTTTGTTTGCTTTGTTTTTTTAGATTTCACATATAAGTGAATTTATACAGTATTTATCTTTCTCTCTCTGATTTTTTCACATAGTATAATACCCTCTAGGTCCATCCGTATTGTTGTAAATGGCAAGATGTATTCTTTCTTATGGCTGAAGAATATTTCATTATTCCACCCATATATTCTTTATCCATTCATCTATCAGTGGACACTTGGGTTGCTTCTGTATTTTGGCTGTTTAAATAATGCTGCAATAGGAATGCATATATCTTTTCAAATTATTGTTTTTTATTTCTTTGGAGAAATACCCAGAAGCGGAACTGCTGGATTGCATGGCAGTTCTACTTTTAGTTTTTTGAGGAACCTCCACACTGTTCTCCATGGTGGCCACACAATTTTGCATTCCCACCAATAGTGCCTGAGGGTTCTCTTTACTCTGCATCCTCGCCGACACTTGTTATTGCTTGTCTGATTGGTACTAGCCGTTCTGACAGGTGTGAGGTGCTGTCTCATTGTGTACTTGATTTGCATTTCCCTGATGCTGAGGGATGCTGATCAGCTTTTCATGTGTCCGTTGACCATCTGTATGTCTTCTTTGGGGAAATGTCTGTTCGGCTCCTCTGCCCATTTTTTAAATTGGATTGTTTGTTCTTTTTTTGATATTGAGTTGTATGAATTCTTTATCTATTTTGGATATTAACTCCTTTTTGGGCATAACGTTTGCAAATATTTTCTCCCATCAAATAGGTTGCCTTTTTGTTTTGTGGATGGGCTCCTTCGCTGTGCAAAAGCTTTTTAGTTTGATGTAGTCCCATTTGTCTATTTTTGCTTTTGTTGACCTTGCCTGAGGAGACAGATGAAAATAATACCGCTTAGACTGATGTCCGAGAGCTTATTACCTATGGTTTCTTCTAGGAGTTTGATGTTTTCTGGTCTTAGATTTAAGTCTTTAATCCATTTTGAGTTTGTGTGTATGTGTATGTGGTGTAAAAAAGTGGTCCACTTTCATTCTTTTGCATATAGTTGTCCAGTTTTCCCAGAACCACTTATTGAAGAGGCCTTCAATGGAGATCTTTTCACCATTGTATGTGTTTGCCTTCTTTGTCAAAGATTAACTGACCATATAAGCTTGGGTTTATTTCTGGACTTTCTATTCTGTTCCATTGATCTACATGTCTGTTTTTGTGCCAGTACCATACTGTTTTAATTATTATGGCTTTGTAGTATAGTTTGGAATCAGGGAGCATGATACCTCCAGCTTTGTTTTTCTCTCTCAAGCCTGTTTTGGTTATTCAGGGCCTTTTGCGATTCCATACTATTTGTTCTAGAACTTCTGATTAATTATCAAGTGCAATGAATTTCATATCCTAAGTGTGTTTCATATAGGTTCCTGCCTCTCTTTGTTTCCTAGCTGTTCTAATCGTTGTTCACTTGGACAGCTGTAATGGTCTTAACTGCTCTCATCTTCAGTGGTGACTTCCCCTCAATGCATCCTCTATGCTGATGTCAGAATGATCTACCAAAAATGTAAATCTGACCGTGCCTCTCCCTTATTTGGGGACTTTCAATGGCTCCTTCTCACCTGCAGGATGATGTAATGTTCCCTAACATGGCTTACATTCCCCAACATCATAACCAGAATATTATCTACCTCTCAAGTGTCATTTCTTGCCTCTTCTGTCTCTCACCTTTTGCTCAAGTAGCCCATCCTGCTTCATACCTCTAGGTATCATCTCATGCTGTTACCTCTGCCTGGAGTATTCTTCACAGAGTCTCTTCATGGGTTAACTCCATTTGTCATATTCATCTTCATTTGAATCCAAAAATGTGTGAGGCGCTGTGTCCTGGAGCATCGTATGTATTTCCAGCACGGACTTATTCCTTTTATATTGGAATTGCCATTCTCTGCCTGTCTTCCCTCACTGAGATGGAGCCCCTGAGTACAGAGTCCTCACCTGATTCATCTTTGGTCCTCCAGAATCTTTGAGATCTACCTAGAACAGTATCTTGACACAATACACACTTAATGATGCTTCTTTCTCTTCTTATACTGGCCAAGTTTGTTTCTGTCTTCCAGCCTTTGCACATGCTGTTCCATCTGCCTGGAATGTTTTTTCTCCTGATCTTTGTAAGATGGCTCCTTGTCAATTAATGTCAACATAGCTGTCATCTTGTCAGAAAGGCCTTCCCTGAGCACCCATCAGTAGAAGCTGCATTTTGTCTACTCTGCATACCACTTATCATCTGCTGCTTTTTCTTGTGTGTGCATGTACTTGGTTTTTTTCTCTTCCTCCACTAAAATGTACGCTCTAGGGGAGCAGGGACTATCTCTGTCTCATTCACTGCTTCACTGCTCTCTCCCACCATCTAGATGATGTTTGGCACGAGGTAGGCCCCGAGTAAACATTAGTTGAAGAAATAAATAATAAAGACTTGTTGAACTAAATTGAAAATGATGGGACAGAATACTACATGTTGACCCAATCCAAAGAAGCCTCATTTACTCTACCATGCTATTTAAAACAAACAAACAGGGGCGCCTGGGTGGCACAGCGGTTAAGCGTCTGCCTTCGGCTCAGGGTGTGATCCCGGCGTTATGGGATCGAGCCCCTCATCAGGCTCCTCTGCTGTGAGCCTGCTTCTTCCTCTCCCACTCCCCCTGCTTGTGTTCCCTCTCTCGCTGGCTGTCTCTATCTGTGTTAAATAAATAAATGAAATCTTTAAAAAAAAAATAAAACAAACAAACAAAACAAAAAAAAGAAAAACCACTCTCAAGAAGTGGGGTCAGAAAATGGGTACACTTAAACACTATTGGTGGTTGAATGAATTAGTACAATTTTTGTATATGTGCTTTGATCAAGAAGTCACATTTTTAAGGAATTTATTCTAAGGCAATAATTTGAGAGGTGCATAAAAATTTATGTTTCAAAAACATACAGCATATTTTACAATAGTAACATCTTAGAAATAACTTTAAGCTCTATTTATAGTCACTAACCTATATCAAAGACATACTGAGTGTAAAAAGCTTATAGCAAAACATTTACTTTTCTGTGGAACATATTGGGTGTGTATATACTTTCAAATATATACGCAGAGATTTTTGCAAAGGTGTTCACCAGAATGATAACAGCGCTTCTCTGGCTGCGAAGATTTTGTGAGATCTTTACTCCGTCTTTTCTTGAATTTTAAAATGTGTGTCCAATGAGCAAATATTATTTTATGAAAAATGGGAAAAATAAGTAAATAGACTAATGGAGAATACTTTTTTGCCTAATTTATTTGAAGATTGGCACTGTCTTCTGGTATATTGTTTTTTTCTTTTATGTTAGTAAGTAGGCTTGAAATTCCGACTTCTCTCTCTCCCCAGGTCTCATGACCCGTCTCCGCTACCCCGTTGGACTGATGGGCAGCTGTTTGCCTGCCACAGCTGGTTTTAGCTATGGTAATGCATGCACGTGGACCCAAGTACAATATCAAATCCAGTAAAGACTCTATCCCCAAGTTCCCTCTATGTTCTTTAAATTCGTAGCTTTTCTGAGATGTCTAGATAGCTTTTCTCTTAAAGTTTAAATTCCCCCTTCTGAGATACTTAAATATATGCATCTCACAAGAGCAACTTAAATTTTGGAAAGAAGTGTTTCAGTTTTACTTCAAATTTCGTTATACATTAGCAGGAACTCTTTTGATAAATTAGAATTCTTTTTATTTGGCTGTGTGAGCTGTTGCTGTCTGGGTGCAGGGGTGGCTGGGAAATGACTGCTCTCCAAGACAGCCTGCTCGAAAGAGTGTTCTCATCACCTTTTTAAAATACAACCTATAGAAAGTTTAATTTGAACTATTTTCTAGAAGATGTATATTTGCAGATCTGTGAGAATAAATAAGAGTCAAAGAATTCTGTTTTGTAATTTGTGACACTTTATTCCCTTAAATTTCTGTCCTTAGTGAGAAACAGAAAGTACTGAGAAAACGATCACATAATTATATAGTGTGACAGATAACCAGGACTCGGTCTCTATTTTAATTAGGATGGGAGAATGATTCAGGGTATTATGGGTCCTGGGTTATTCCTCTGCCCTTAATACAATATATATAATAAAAGTTCTGCCATTAGCCATTTATTTAAGTCAAGCATAGTCCTATTTAATTTTTAAAAAATAAATGTCTCAATTTTTTAACATGTAGAACAGTGCCTAACTCATAACTTTATAGGTCCATTAGTTTTGCCTGGTTTTGCCTATTTAATATAAACGGAATAAGACACCGTGCATTTGTACCCGGCTTCTTGCTCTTCCTCCGTGGTGTCGGGCGTGGCTGGTCCATCTCCATTGGGTGTAGCGCGGCGCTGCACGACTATACCGCAGTTCATTTACCCATCTGTCGTTAGATGGCCAGTTGGGTTGAAACCAATTTTTATCTCATAAATAACATCATTATGGACATTCTTGCATGTCTTTTGATGACGTTCGGTACACATTTAAGCTCCAACAGTGTGGGATATATACTTTAGAGTAGAATTGCTGGGTCATAGAGTATGGACACACTCAGATTTAGTTCATTTTCCAAAAAGCTTATACCAAATTACGCTTCAATCAATAGTGTGTGGGGTTCCAGCTGCTCCACGCTTTTGCCCTTGCCAATATTTAGTATTCTTGTGGGTTGGTTTCTTTGGTTTTCACTTTAGCCAATCTGGTATGTGTAGTAGTGGTGTCTCATTGGGGTTTAAATTTGCGTTTCCCTGATGACTGATTATTTTGATCAACTTTTGTGAAAGATAGTCTATTCCAGCTTTTTACCCTTAAAAACATAGTTGTCTGCCTTTTTCTAATTGATTTTTTCATATTTTGAGTAGGAATTCTTTACTTCTTACATGTTTTAGAGACATCTCCCAATCTGTGGCTTACCTTTTCCCTCTCTTACTGGGGTGTATCTGATTAACAGGATTTTTATGAAGTGTAATTTGTCAATATTTTCCTTTATGGTTATATTCTGTTGAATGAACTTATGCCAGTATCAAAGTCATAAATATAGTCTCCCATGTTACCTTTAAAACATACCCTACTGGGGCGCCTGGGTGGCTCAGTCGTTAAGCGTCTGCCTTCGGCTCAGGGCGTGATCCTGGAGTTTTGGGATCGAGCCCCGCGTCGGGCTCTTCTGCTGGGAGCCTGCTTCTTTCTCTCCCACTCCTCCTGCTTGTGTTCCCTCCCTCACTGACTGTCTCTCTCTCTCTGTCAAATGAATAAATAAAATCTAAATAAATAAATAAATAAATAAATAAATAAATAAATAAATAAATAAATAAATAAATAAATAAATAAATAAATAAAACATACCCTACTATTGGGAGGGGGCCTTTACAATTCTTTTAAATACATTATTCTAACATTCCACCAGATGGCGGTGTTGCTATGTAAAAACGGATAGTGACCCTTCACAAGTGTTTTTCAAGAGAGCTATTTTAAAAAGAGTTCTTTTTTCCTCATTTGGCTTTTATGGAAGGGAAATATACCATAACACAAATTTCACTTCAAACGTACACTTAGATACATGTGAGTTAGAATTCTAGCTTTGGACGTATTTATTAGGTGAATTTGTTAGTCTTTAACCTAGAAGACGCCAAGGCAGAAAAGCCCTTTAGGGGTGGGAGTGGGCAGAGGAGCAATAGAAGACTTGAAAGGGGGGGAAGGTGGAGGGGGGGCCAAATGTTCTGTGCCTCACAAGTTTACTCAGCAGGACAAAAACAGATGGGGACATACATATTCTTGGGGCCAGCTCTAGTATTGTTGGTTTGGTTCAGAAATGCAAAGTATTGCCTTTCATCTTTAAAGTGTTTTAATATCCTTAATTCCTCTCCAAGCAAGCCAAGTTTGCATCTTTAAACTTGAATTCTGGAACTACACATGTAAATGACCTTGAGGTATTAAAAATGATTATAGTTCTGCTCCCTGCACTGATAACATTTTTAACCTCTTTGTAACAGAAAGATCTAGATAATTCCTAAGTCTCTTCTAGCTAAAATTTTTCCCAACTTGTAACATGGATATTTTCCTTTTCTAGAAAAGTGGGAGATAGATCCTGCTGAGTTGGCTTTTGTGAAGGAGATTGGAAGCGGTCAGTTTGGGGTGGTCCATTTAGGTGAATGGCGAGCCCACATCCGGGTGGCTATCAAGGCCATCAGCGAAGGCTCCATGTCCGAAGAGGATTTCATCGAAGAGGCTAAAGTGATGATGTGAGTATAAACACACCCGGATACACAGCATACAACATGTCATGGAAAGAATGTGGATTTTGGAGCAGTCACACTTGCATTTATGTCACACTCTGCCCAAGCTAGCTGTGTGACCTGGGCAAATTATTTGACCTCCATGTCACCTTTCCAAGCCTCAGTTTCTTCACCCATAAAATGGAGGTAACAATACCTTTGTCACTGCATCAGTGTGTGAATTACATGAAGTAATCCATGAAAGTGACAAGCGTGTATGTTCTTTACAGGATTTCTTCCCTTACTCCCTCCCTCCCTCCCTCCCTCCCTCCCTCCCTCCCTCCCTCCTTCCCTCTTTCCTTCCTTCCTTCCTTCCTTCCTTCCTTCCTTCCTTTCACTTTTCCTGGAAGTAAAAAATGTTGATTTTGTTTAAATAGTCATATAAGGATAAAGTATTTGCTTTCAGAGAATTTAGGGATCCAGAGCTCTAACAGAAGTGACTCTTGTGGCCTGTTGGATGCTGTTCCTATGGGATCATGTCTGTGATTTCCTAGATCAGCATTTCGACTCCATTGAATATGTGGCTGTGGTTTATGTCTGTAATCTGGGCTGGATCAGGAGAAGCCAAATCAAATCCATCGAATTTTTTAAGTCTTTGTTCAACACTTACTTATAGGAGCAGCAATGTGGTGAAATGAAACCCCCAGATGGCATTACCTAGATTCTGTTATCCAAAGCAATTTAGTTCTGTTCTAAATGTACAGACGTCAGCTGAACCAACCAACCAACCAACCAACCAAAAAACCAGAAGTGATTAACTGGACCCATTCTCCTTTAACAGCAGAGCAATGCTATCTCTTAGGGCTCTCAACCCTCTCCCAAGTGTCCTATCAAAATGCTCTTCCCATCCAGTTACAATAAAATGAATTTCAAGGGAAGTTATCATAAACACAATTTTCTAGTGATATCAGCTTCCCGAAGATGATTTTGTGCCCCTAGGTGACCCCAGGCACATATCTGTCTGGGCTCTATTCCCTGGTACCACCTGCACCGGACCCCAGTTTTCCTGCATCTAAAGGAATAACAAAACATTATACTGCTGTGTTGACTCGATAGGTATCATAAGAATGACCGAGAGATGTTTAGTTCAGGGAACGTTGAAGCTGTAGGAACTCTTATGAAACAAGAAAGAATTAGAGATGTCCAATGTCATGATGAGAGGATTCTTGAAAGGTTCAAGCCTTATTGGGCATCTGGGGTTAAGGTTTCTGGGGATGATATTTTGAGGATGGAGAAAGATGCATGGAGTGTGAGAAATATCAATGGCTCCTGGAAGTTTACAGAGGTAGGAATGAAGCTAATGGCTTATTTCTTGGGTTTGAACACAGCCTATTTTTCCTGATTTTTTTGAAAGTGAGGCAGAAAAATTTCCTTCTGACATCCTGTTGCAAACACATTCATCTTTACAAAATTGCATAGCTGACACTCATTGAGCTCTTAGCTGCCGAGATACACAGCTTGGTAATGCTATATTAACTCCTTTTTGTTAAGTGTGTCATCTAAATGTCACCTCCTCCAGGAAGTCTTCCCTGCCATGTTTAATTGGCAGACCAGCTCCCAAATGATTTCTCTTGTATCGCCGGTGTTAGTTCCGTCAACGTACTTGTCACTGCTCCGGGGACATTGCTAAGCAAACGCAGCGTAATGTTTGAATTCTCAGATGTTTATACGTGGGTATCAGTGTGGTGGTTTTCTCATGGCAAATCAACATTCCATTTCAAGAGTGACTTTCCTGCCATTATTCTGCGTACATATACATGGCATCCCTGAAAATACGCTTTATAAATGACGAAGATAAATCAGGCAAAATATACATATACAAGGTATATACCAACAGATTAAAATCAGGTAGGTGAATGCCTCTTTTCCACTAACTGATAATGGTTTTGCGTGCTAATTCTATGGTAATATGTCAATTAATCAGTCATATACATTATTTTAAGGTAAATAATCTCCCGGAGTCATTGATTTTATTTTACCCCTATGAATGAAAAAAGGTAACATTTCAAGTTACTTTTGACTAACAGAGAAGTTGGCTTATTATACCTCTTCTAAAATTACAAACATTAACTTGAATATTGTTTTCCATGATGCCTACTTGGCATAACAAGCCTTTAGGACTGAATGCTATGCTCCAGAAGAAACACTAAGCTTTTGAAGCTTAGATGACTAAAGAGTTCTGTGTGTATTTTAATAGGCAATATTCAAGGACATGTGTGTGTGTGTGTGTATGTGTGTGTGTGATTGTGATTGTGATTGTGATTGCTAAATACAGAACAGGGTTTCAAGTTGGCAAGAGTTTTTCAGTCTCCAACTTTATCCGAAGATTTCTTTTTTAATGCCTTTACTTTTTAAATTTTAATTTTCTTTCCTTTTTTAATGCATCAGTCACGGTTTCCTCCCTTCAATCTGTCTCCAATTGTCTGAGCAGCTGCAGTTAGGAAAGTTGAAACTCAAGGAACAGGAGCTCTGTTAAGACCCGAGCAAGGAGAAGCAGTAATGAGGAAGCCAAAGGCTTGCTCACAGGATGAAAAGCAGAAAAAATAGCGTATGGAGCTCGTAACACTCTGTATGTGCAGTGACTTGGGGAGTACTTGAACTCTTGACCCCACTTATTCAGCGCGCACAGTGGAAAGGAAACTGTTCTACTTTCTCTGTGGTTGGGTTCATTCTTCTCGTATCTTGATGTCAAAAATTACGTAGAGTTGGTAAATATCACCCGTTGAGTCTCAGCACGTTAAGGTGCAAGACGAGTCTGCTCACCGGTGTGTGTTTTTCTTCAACAGGAAGTTGTCTCATTCCAGGCTGGTGCAGCTCTATGGGGTGTGCATACAGCGGAAGCCGCTGTACATCGTCACCGAGTTTATGGAGAACGGCTGCTTGCTGAGCTATCTCCGAGACAGAAGGGGATCACTTCCCAAGGAGGGGCTGCTGAGCATGTGCCAGGATGTCTGTGAAGGGATGGAGTACCTGGAGAGGAACTGCTTCATTCATAGGGACTTAGTAAGTAGGATGCACAGTGGCTGATCATTCTATGCATTATACTGAGGAATATGACAATTGGGGACTTTCACAATTTTTAAAGAGATTTTATTTATTTATTTGTCAGACAGAGAGAGAGAGACAGAGCACAAGCAGGGAGAGTGGTGGCAGGTAGAGGGAGAGGGAGAAGCAGGCTCCCCATTGAGTAGGGAGCCCAATGTGGGGCTCGATCCCAGGACCCTGGGATCATGACCTGGGCCAAAGGCAGAAGCTTAACTGACTGAGCCACCCAGGAGTCCTGAGGACTTTCACTATTTTAAATAAAATACCTTTGGCTTAATTTCTAAATGCTTTCCTATTCACGTAATTCTCTGGGAAGTGTAGCTTTATTTTTAATTGCCCCTTGATGCTGTAGCCAAGTGAGGCATTACTCTAAATATGCCTTGAGCTAGTTAACCACCACGCTCATCAACTAACCAAAACTAATTTACTTTTCTTTCCTCTCGCCTTCCCTCTCTTCTTCCATTACTTGCACTTTTCTTCCTTTCAACCAATAATCAAATGGTGTTGAGGGCCAGTATCGGCCAAGCACTCTGCCAGGCGCTGGACAGACAGTGGTGAAGAACAGGTTACTGGTCTCCCTTCCCCATGTGCAGGTGGTTTGGTTGTAACAGTATCACAGCAGGGTTACTGGCATCATTGAGGAGGGCTAGAAATGTTAAATCATTCTGTGCTGGAATGCTCTGAACATTACATCCTAAAGGAAAAAATTAAAGCTTGTCTTGCCCCAGATGCCCCGGAGAGTTCAGTGGGCAGCCAGGATTAAGAGCACCTGCCCTGGAGGTGGACGGCCTGGGTTGAAATCTGGCCTTTGTTTCTTACCAGCTGTGTGACGCTGGACAAGCTAGTTAACTGGGGCGTGGTATTAATTACAGCACCTTCCTCCTGTGGGCTTGTTGGGAGGATTACATGAATTAATATGTGTAAGCACTTAAAATTGCTCCTGGCATCATAGAAGAACCCAGCAAAGCTCTTCCATAGCAATAGCCCTTCTATAGCCATTTAGACCATCCCATAGCCCGTTCATAGCCGTTTAGACCACTGTTCTGTATCCCTCAAGGCACGTTTCCAGTGTCCAGCACGTAGTAGCTATTGAACAAATTTTTGAAGGGATGAAGAGGGCATCAATTTCACCGAGCTTACTTTCCTAGTCTCTGCAGGTCGGTCTTTCCTGACAGGGATTAGAATTCAGAACTTCGTTGGATGATGGTTCTGGTCATTCTCTTTGTTCCAAGTGGCTTCTCTCAGATCCCCCTATCCTTGGCTTCTTCCTTGATTGCTTTCTTTTGTGTTCTATTTTATCCACCTTCATGCCATTTAAAATCTATCAGCAAAGCATGAGTCTTTTCCCTGTCAAGCACTTACTTTACTTGCGGTTCGGCTTGGAGATCCTTGCTAGCACTTGTCAGAATCTTCTAAACTGGCTCCTTCCGGCTTACCATTTTCCATTTCTTGCTTTTGTTTTTGGACTAACTGAAGCACATATCAGTTTAGAAGAGAACGGAATCTATCCAACCGTTGACTTACACGAGGCTTGATAACCAAATCAATGATTTGCTTTGATGAAGATCTCTGCAAATGAATTGTTTTGGCATCAAATACATTGTTTAAAAATACACACTGATTTTAATGACAGGATTCATAGTTTAACATCTCATTGATGTAGTCGTCCTGTTTATCAGGTACTTGTTGAGAACGATTAAAAACTTTTAAAAGGAAAAATACTGAAATTGCTTTTTACTTTTTTTTATTTCTTTGAAGAATCATTAAAATCCATCATGAGGGCAGACATATTGAATCAATATAACAAAAAAATAACATGGCTGCTCATACAGAGAGATAGTGTGCAGCCCCAAATAAACTAAGGAAAAGGAGCGTAGAAACTCTTGAAAGGAAGACTATATTCAAATGTGGATTCTTTTCTTCTTTCTATAGGCAGCAAGGAATTGTCTGGTCAATGCTGCAAGTATAGTAAAAATATCAGACTTCGGAATGACGAGGTACAATATATATAAATATTTTTTTTTACTCACCAGAGGGAATCTTACATCTGTCTACTAGCTAACTGAGGATGTCAATAGCTTTTTTCTTTCTTTCTTTCTTTCTTTCTTTCTTTCTTTCTTTCTTTCTTTCTTTCTTTCTTTCTTTCTTTCTTTCTTTCTTCCTTCCTTCCTTCCTTCCTTCCTTCCTTCCTTCCTTCCTTCCTTCCTTTCTTTCTTTCTTTCTTTCTTTCTTTCTTTCTTTCTTTCTTTCTTTCTTTCTTTCTTTCTTTCTTTTCCTTCCTTCCTTCCTTCCTTCCTTCCTTCCTTCCTTCCTTCCTTCCTTCCTTCCTTCCTTCCTTCCTTCCTTTCCTGGGAGGAAAGTGTTGATGTGGTTGCTTGGCCTGTGGCCCTGCTTTGAATTTTAGGACGTGACCCAATGTTAGCTGTGAGGTGAATGGATACTTTGGACTACTCTTCGGATCTTCTTTCAGGTCATTTTCAGGCATAACTTAACATTTTTAAAAATGTCTCAATCAACTCGTCTGATGCATGAGGTTGAGAAAAAAGCTTTTTGATATATGTATATTTCCTGAAGATAAAAGAATAAATTTGTTGAGCTCTGATTTTTCCATGTCGCTGTCATGCATTTCTATGATCAAGTGTACACTGTAGTTGACTCTAAGACTGCGACTCAAGTGTGGAAAATCTGACCTGATTTTCTGCAGCTCAATGATATTGATCTTTTGAGCGCCCTTTCCTTCCGGTTGCTAAAAATTCAATGCCCGTGACTCCCTTCGGGGTCAAATTTCATGGGACCATGTACTGGAGATGGCATGTCTGGTCCTTGTTGTTAGCCACTGACAAGTGGTATCCTTGCAGCCACCATCCTCCTCCTTTGTCCTTGGCTGAACATCTAAGTAGATGGCTGCTGACTCACCCCCAATTCCTGCCTGCAAGATGCTGTTGCACCAGCATTCTCCATGGTTAGAACCCCCGGAGTTCACGGCCCTATTTGCTTAGGCACATTCACAGCTATTTGTTTTCTGGAATCTTTTTGCCTTTCCTCGGGCTTGACCTGGGGAAGAGGCACAGGCTCTGTTTTGCTCTTGAATCCCAGCAACCCACAGTGGGGCCTTCTTTCCCTGCCGTGTCAGCCAGGCAGCGCTTGGAGAGTGTGGGGGACAGGTCCCTGCCTCGGTCACCCACTACTGTCTAATACTCCTCGCCTTTCCCTTTATTCTTGATTCTCTCCTACCTCCCAGCTCCAGAGGTTCATTTGCTAGAGGGAAGGATGGTGGGGGTGGGGGGGGGAGACATCACTCTGATTTATGAGCCATTCTCCCCAATATTTTATTAACAGCTTAGTCCTCCTCCTTCTCTGGAAAGCTTGGACTTTTGAAACTCAAAAGCTATGAAAAAATGGCTCTTTCTCTTTTGTTTTCTGTTAGTCGCTCTTTCCCTTAGTAGGATGACTTCTGACTCAATAAAGCGCTTGAAGGTGGGGTGAGGTAGGGTGCGTGGGGACAAAAAGAGAGTGTGAAGAAAAGCACTAATACAGACTTAAAAATGCCGTACCGCACACTCCGGGGCTGCAAGTTAGGCGTCATCTTCCTGCTCTTCTCTCCGGGTTCCCCTACTTGGGTGTTCCTGCCTACAAGTCTCAAAAGAGAGAGGGGGTTACTATTTTGTAATTTTTAAAAGGAAGTGGTAGTTATTACTGATTTCATATGGGGCCATTTTAATGCATTGGACATTTTTCACATCAAATGTATTATGTTCAGTCCTCTTATTTCCCCCTTTTTCTGCCTCACAAAACACATATATATGAAAAAAAAATAAGGCATCCAACTTTAAATTTATCATTTCCATATATATTTATTTTTTTATTTCCTTTTTATAGTCTTGGTTGTTAGAGCACTCAGCAGGCTCCTTTGCAGCATTAAGGATTTGTCATAACTAAAATAATCAGTGGGTTCCTGATTCCAATCAGTTTTGGATTGAAGAATCGCTCTGGTTTTCTGAGACCCAAATAAATTGAGGGTTTGGGGAGAAATCACTATATAGGATACTTTCCCATTTTGGTAACAAGAAGAGAAACTTTTGGGGGAAAAATGCTTTCTCTTTTAAAGATTTATTTCTTTATGTGAGAGAGAGAGAGAGAGAGAAGAGAGATTGAGCAAATGAGGGGAGGGGTAGTGGGAGAAGGAGAGAGAGAATCCTTAAGCAGACTCCCTGCTGAGCAGGGAGCCTGATGGGGGGGCTTGATCCCAGGACCCTAAGATCACGACCTGAGCCAAAATCAAGAGTCGACCACTTAACTGAATGAGCCAGCCGGGCACCCCTAGTTTCTTTTTTAGAATTTAAAGTAGACTAAGTGGGTTTGAATTAAGTAGTACTTGGAGGTAATTAGCACAGTGTGCTTTGAATCTAATGACCTTAGGTACGTTTTGGATGATGAATATATCAGTTCTTCTGGAGCCAAGTTCCCAATCAAGTGGTCCCCTCCTGAAGTTTTCCATTTCAACAAGTACAGCAGCAAATCTGATGTCTGGTCATTTGGTGAGTAAATTCAATATTCATTTGATGGAGATTGATTTAATAAAAGGCCAAACTTCTTTAAGCTTTGATTTCTTAGTATGATGTGGGATTCTAGAAAGATCTTCTTGTAACTGTGCTTCTGTCTTCAGTGTTCTAAACACATCTAGGTTGTCTTTGGCAACTGGTGTCATGTACCTTCTTATATAAGTCTACCTTTTCGATCTTTTCCTTTCCCGATGAGCATTTACAGGAAAACCATAACAGAGAGTCTACTGATCTAGAAAACAAGTGCAGCCACCTTTTTTTTTTTTTTTTCCGGAACAGAGACTTGCAAGGAAAATAGATCTAAGGTGTCACTGAATTTCGAGTGTAATTAATAAACTTCATTTCTAACTACTAAGCAACCCACCGCATTTACTTTATTACCTTCAGATTTTGTGGAATTTAGATGCAGGCTCCTTGGGAACTGTCAATTGGAGTTTATATTGTGTAAGGTTCTTCACTGAGAAAGAGATGTCGTAGACCCATGTCCAGTGGAGATTGTTCTTTGAGTCGATTTTCAAAAAGTGGTGGTCAATCTGCAATAAACTATTCTCTTCCACCCAGACCTCCCCAGATAGCTTCTTGGGTTTGGAGAGACCTCTGCACCCTCAGAAGGGTGTGAATTTTATTGTCCACGTGAGGTTAAACTTGTATCATTGATCACTTCAGCTCTCCACTGCCTTTGGTAGTTTTGGCAGGTGACATTTTACGCTCTATGGGAGAGCAGTCAAGTTGTAAGACTAACAGACAGCAACACAGGGGCCTCATCAAGTGGTTGCAGAACAAATAGAATTTCTGAGTTTTACCTGGCCACTTGTCTCTATCTCCCACTGGACCGTGAGCTGCTGGAGCCCGTGGACTGGGTTCTAGATTCTTCTGGCTCTAGCATATGCCTGGCCTCTAATCAATACAAGATACATAATCTAAAAAAAGTGAATGATTAGCTGAAGTTCAAATGGGGGCCTTGAGGGAGTTTCACTAATCAACCAAACAATGAGTATGGAGCACCTCCTTATGTACCACGCCCCTGCTCGATACGCTACCCAGCAATCTCATCTTGCAGTGGGCAGAGGGGAGCGTGCCTTCTGCTGGCTGGTGAGCTCTTGGCCTTGGCAGGCAGCAGAGGCTCACATAATTCTGTCATTTTCTATGGAATGGCACAGAGGCTTGTTGATTTCAGGGTGTGAAGACAGGAGCGTACTTAGAAATGAAAATGCTGGTGGTCAAGACCAGTGGAAAAGAAAGGCATTGTTTTCACTTGGAATATTTTCAGATTATAGGCCTGTTCGAAAATGAAGACACACGCGGTCTGATTCCTAGATAGAGCTGTTCTTATTCTGAATGACTATAATTCAGAGGCTGGAAGAGCAAAATAAGTCCTTGTAGTTTGAAACAGTGCTTTTCAGTTTCAAGTAACCTCTCGTTTACATGCATTTCGTGTGTAGGAGTTTTGATGTGGGAAGTTTTCACGGAAGGAAAAATGCCGTTTGAAAATAAGTCAAATCTGCAAGTTGTGGAAGCCATTTCTCAAGGCTTCCGGCTGTACCGTCCTCAGCTGGCGCCCATGTCCGTCTATGAAGTCATGTACAGCTGCTGGCACGAGGTGAGTGCCCCCTACGTTCCTGGGAACGGTGGCAGTCCCAGCATCTGGGAACAGGCCTGAGTGTGACAGACATTCCCGCAGGCCTCCATCGGGCCAGCAAAAGGAGTCTGTTTCTTGACAAGGATCGCCAAGAGCCGGAAGTGCTCCTTCTCGCTGAAACTCCCACCACGAAGTCCTCAACCCATTTTGTTTTCAACGAAGGCCTTTCCTCTGAGGAATTCAGCGCCTTTGTCAAGCCTTCTTTGTCTGAGATTGGTTCTTGCAGAAACTCTTGAGGTGACTAGAGCCTCAGTGGTGAGATGTTTCCCTCCCTTTGAGAACTGGTGGGTGGAAACCAAGGGTAGAATCAGGTTTGGTAAATGTCGACATTGAAGGAGAAGGGCGTTGTTTGTATTTACTTCATTCTATTGTAATTTGTCTTTTCCAAGGCTAACGGTGATGGGTTTCATCTCTTTTTTGGCACTCAAGACTCCTGACAGACTAGGAATAAAGGCCGAAAGTGCGCCACAACTTGTCCTCAGGAAATCCCCTTTGTGGGTTGAGGGGGAGGTCAGTCCAGGTTTTCTTCTTCTCGAAATGCCAAGCTTAAAAATAAAGCCAGACGTGTCCTGTCTTTTCTGGGCACAGACTCCACACACCTCTCCCCTTCATGTCGGACTCCCCTGTGACTTTTGACAGTTTTCCCTTTGCCTCTGACAGTGTCCGTGCAGAAAAACCACAGCTGGATGAGGAGTTCCTTCCCGGCTGAAAAAGAAGTCACGTGATTCGCAATCTACGAATACTGACAAACTCAATATTTCAAGAGCAATGTAGTTGTTCACATCCCAGAGAAGTATTAATTTTATAAAGATCCTTGATGTATGCAAATATTTTACATATGATGAACTTTCTGCAAGGAATCTTGAAAAACAGGCCAATGTTAAGTGAGCTATTAGGAGCAAATGGCTGTTTTAAGAGCTTCTCTGTAATAACAACATGGATAGCTTAGAAATTATGGAACAATAGGCATGCACAGGTGCATAAACTATCATACTTACTAAGATTTTACTCATCTATGGAGAGGAAGAGAAAAGGGAGTAAACCAGAGGCTAGCAGAAAGACTGAGTAAATGACGCCAGTTTCCAATCGTCATCAGAGCATTGATTAAAGCAATGTTTTTGGTTATGCTGATTTATTTGTTTGCAAAAGGTGATTTGCCTACAACTTTTTAAGGTGATCTAAACACCCTAAGTGCTTAGGCACCTTGAAATTCAAATGTGATTATATTATCACGTGCACACACACACACACACACACACACACACACACTGATAAACACACACTGTTTCATAGGCTCTACTACCTGCAGAATGTCAGGCTCCTCCAAAAACTCCAGAAATTATTCCTGGAACCTCAAGGAGAACTCGAATGTGTGCTTACACACCCTTCTGCTTGGTCCTTTTTATTGATGCCCTCCGTTTATAAAGCACTGAGGGTAGTGTCTCCCCACAAAGTCTGCTGCCAGAGATCCTCGTGAGAATGTGGCTATCACAGGTGGTTCTATGTCCTATGGATTTTAAAGATGTCAACAGTGTCAGCTTTTCTTCCTCATAGAGCCCAAGCCAAACCACATCCCGTGGTGCAATAGGAAAAATATTCCGATCCTTGTCTACGTGACCAGGGATTTTGAGGACTGAGCCTTCAGATAGCACAGTGTGTGCTCCAGGACCTGCAAAGTCCCTTATGAAAACACGCCTTTTGCTTTCTGACTGAAATCCTTCTTTCTACAGGGGATCAAGTCTAGTAAATAACTGGGCAGAGCCTGAGAGCCTGGAACCCTGGATGCCCATTCTCTCCCAGCTCTTCTTTTACCTCATGCGTATCAAGTCATCCAACTAGATCTCTAGGGCAGTGCTCTCCAATGGAACTTTCTGTGATGATGGAAATGTGTTCTGTCTGTGCTATCCAATATGGCGATCATGCCTGGCTACTGAAGAATTGAGAAGTGGCTAGTGTGACTGAGAACTGAACTTCAAAATGTATTTAATTTTAATTAATTTAAATTTAAATGGTCTCAGGTGGCTCGTGTTTGCAGCTCAAGTTATTTTATTTTGGCAGCACTCTCTACTCTTATAATTTCATACTCATGCTTCATTCAACTACCAATTACGCCCACTGTGTGAGCCCAGATATCTTTCTCTTCCACCTGTGGAGAACCAGCCTGGATCCAGGTCCCCTGCCAGCAAGTTCCAGAGCTGGTATCTGAGTGCGATTCAGGCTGAGCTGACCATCTCTGTTTCCCTTTTCCAGAAACCGAAAGGCCGCCCGACATTTGCTGAACTCCTGCAGGTTCTCACAGAGATTGCGGAAACCTGGTGACCTGAATGGAATGCCAACCAGAGGATCATCTCGCAAAATTATCACAGAAGGAAATCCTGTGTGGGGTCCCTGATGGTGAACACCTTCCTCTAGAGTTGCCGACTCTTGGAAACAGTGCAAAGATCCCAGACTTTTCCAACTTTGAAATTTAAGAATATTCTGGCAGTAATTTTTCTACACGGGTGTTTGAGAGGGACTTCCAAATTCTCATTTTTCAGTAATATTCTTTGTGTCTCATATGTGAAGAAGGGGAAAATGCTTCATAACTGTCTTCATAGTGGCTGCTCTTCATGAGAACAGCCCTGGGAGCCCCTGAGGTTATATGCAATCCTGATCCGTTACAGGGCTGAGGAAATTTCTTTTCTGAAGATGAGTGACATTCCTTACTTCAGTGGCTCGCAGAAATAAGGAAATTCTGCTATCTCATGGAACAAAGGAGCCTTCTCTGCAGGATTTAATGCTTCTGAGCTGTACAGATCTTTATGGAAAATGCACCTTTACAAACCACATGAATGTGAACATTCTTAAACTGTCTTTTATAATCTTCCTTATGTTATTTAACAAATTGTTTTTGCACATATCTGATTATTTTGGAGACAGTTTCTTCTACTTGAGGTTTTTTTGTTTTTTGGTCTTTGGTTTTTTTTAGTAGGTGTGGAGCCCAACATGGGGCTTGAACTCAGGACCCTGAGATCAAGACTGAGATCAAGACCTGAGCGGAAATCAAGAATTGGACGCTTAACTAACTGAGCCACCCAGGCGCCCCCTACCTAACAAACTTATAAAAGACAATTCTCTAAAATTTCATACTTTGTGTGAAATTGGACAATTTAAGAAGCTTTTTAAAAAAATGTGTAATGTATCTATTTTATTTTGTTTTCCTCATAGTGTAAAAGAATGCTTATTGCACAGTTAGGTAAAGAAAAGTTATACGTTTTGAAGATTTCATATCTTTTTTAAGTTAAATTCTTAAAAAAATTTTTTTGAGTTTAGTTGACATACAATGTGAAATTAGTTTCCGGTGTACAACATAATGATTCAACATCTCTGTGTGTTATGCTGTGCTCACGAGTGTAGCTACCATCTGTCACCATAAAATGCTGTTACAGTATCATTGACTGTATTCCCTATGCTGTGCTCTTTATTTCCTTGAATTATTTATTCCATACCTGGAAGCCTGTATCTCCCACTCCCCTTCACCCATTTTGTCCATCCCCCTATCCCCTTCCCTATGGTAACCATCAATTAATTCTCTGTATTTATGAGTCTGCTTTTGTAAGAAGCCTCATTATGTTGTAGAAAGTACCTCCAGTACTTTTCTAGAAGATGACTTGTTTTTTTCTGTAAGAACAAAAGGAGGCAAAAACAGGATATCCAAATGTTACCTCAAACTCCATTATTTCTGAAGTCAAGGGTTTTGAATTCAAGATAAAGTATCCAGGAGTCATAATTAAATCTTAATTCCTCGTGCACTGTTTGTAGAAATGATTGGAAATTTATCTTTGTCATGTGAGTGCTTCAGAATTACCATAGGAGGAAGGGTGTGGCAGAAAGCACAAATGTTATCACTGTAAGGTTTCACAATGGGAGCCTAGCCTTTGTAGGCCATCCCACCCTGCCTCATAGTTCTGCATTATGATAATCAGTAGAATCAAAGTTGCTGGCTGGTAGTAGTTGTGACTTTTAAGTCCTGTTTCCCCACTGCAAAAATGATACATCCGAATATCCGTGGTACTTGGTCAGCGCACGCTGAAATAATGAGCATCAGGCAAGAGGATGTTCAACTCTGATAATTCAAGTGATGGTCTCAGAAATATTTGTATGAGACCCTGTGCTGTTTCTGAGACTATCATACCCCTTTTCCTCATGACTATGGGAGATGAGATAGGGCTCCTACTACTGAGACCCTAGTTCAAGTGAGCTATGCCAAAGTTTAGTGCAAGAGGGTATGAGACTATCCAACAGCAAAAGCCAAGGCCAAGGGGAAGGTTAATGTTATGACAAACAGCAAACCCAAACATAGAAAAGTTAGGGTTGACTACAGAGCATTTGCCATCAATGCAATGCAGGGAGATCAGGTACAGATCAAGAGTGAGTCCAGAGATAAGACATTGCTGGAGGTCAGATGGCAGCCGCTGGTTCATCTAGGGGCATACGTTGGGGGTGTAGGGAAGCTCTCTTCCTTTTGATTTAATAGTTCCGGAAAGTTTGAGATATAAGAAACAGGAGTAACTGGAGCTATCATATATGTAACTGAGGCTCCAGATAATGTGTGAATTTGGAATGTCTTTAGACAGAGATTCGGCGTTCTTTGTCTAGCAAAAGAAAACATTTCTTAAAAAAAGAAAAGAAAAAATTTCCTTCAAGGAGTAGTCACACGATGTCTCCTGAAAGGGAGCTAGGTGTTGCAACCGATCTCAGTATTAGATAGCTTTCGTAGCTTGGGGTGAGATGGTGCCGTAAACAACTCTGCATAAGAAATGAACAGAAGTGTAGGGGTTGGTCGTGAATGAGAACCATAAAAAAAAGAGAAGACTGGGGGTCAAAGGAGAGAGGGGAAGCCCAGAAAAACAGAAGGAATTTGGAGGCCAAGCATAGAATATGTTCACTGTAAATACCCACTTGGCAAGAATAGTCAAAGGATTTTTTTTCTTTAGTAAACTTTGTATTGAAGTACGATGTGTCGTCCCACTGTCCTATTGGCAACATGTTTGGCAATCGAACTCACGTGACACCACAGCCTTTGATCCAGCACTATGTTTGCTCAGCGCTTTAGAGAGATTCAGGACAGGAAAGAGCATGCACAGCCCTCCAGTTTCAAGAAGGCCTCCCAACTGTCCATGTGCGTTAGAGGCTTGGGTCCCTCCTCACCCAGCTGGAGAGTAGATCTGTGTAACTAGCACTCAGATCCAGAAATGGTACATTCCAGAATCTCAGAATCCATTCTCATTTCCCATTCAAGTCATTAATCCAATGGTAATGAATATCCTGATTTCCGACACCTTGGATTCGTGGGGGCTGTTTTGAACTTTATGTAAGTGGAACCCAATGCTATGTCCTCTTTTGTGCCTGGCTTTTTTCACTCAATATGTTTGTTTAATCCATCCATGTTGGGTGTAATTGTAGTTCATCAATTCTATGTCTGTATAGTCTTCCCTCGTATAATTACACCACAGATTATTTATCTGTTCTACTCTTGATGGACATTTGGGTTGTTTCCGTTTTTAGCTACTAGGGTCGGTGTTGTGCTGAACATGTCTACATGTTCAATGGTGAAAATATGAATGTATCTGTTATGGATCTGCTTAGGAGTGGAGTTGCGGGGCCAAAAAGTATGTGTGTGTTCAGCTTTTGTAAATAGTGCCAGGCACTGTTCTAAGTGGACGTTACCAAGGACACAACGAGCAGCAGTGTGTGAACATTCCAGTTGCTTCACTTCCTCAATGGTATTTGGAATCGTCTTGCTCAAGACAATGGCCAAAGGATTTTTATGGGTAAGGATGTCACATACTTACTTTTAAGTGGTTGGTTGAGCTGTGTTGCAATATAATCTCTGTTCTGCACTCTTTGTTACCCACACAGCAGTGTGCTCCATGCACAACCAAAAACAAGTCGTATTTGAGAGGATTGAAGTGATTTGGGGTGATACAAAAGGATAAATATTAGAGATGTTATGCAGAGAAGGGGAATTTGATAGAAGCAAGAGCTTGGATCTGGAGATATTATGAAAGACCTGAGTTTCTCATCATGAGTGGGATGAACACACACACACACACACACACACACACACACACAACATGGCTATTTGTCTCTCTAATTTCTTTCCAGGGAGGGGGGTCTTATTAAATGAAAGCTCATGATTTGATGAGAAATTTGATAAGTTTGACTAAACAAGTTTGGGGGTAGGTATCAGAGACAGAAGCATGGCTTGATCTAGAGAGAAACTGGAACTGGAGACGGGCGAGAGAGGACAGAAGTAGATAAAAAAACTGGAGGGAGGACACTGCCCGATGGCAGTGAGAGACTTGGGGGAGCAGGAACGTCTGTTATCCTGTGTTGTCCCGCCCCTGTAACCCCAGTGATTGCTTAAAATCAATTAGGCCCGTGATGCTGTGTTTGAGTGGATTTTATTGTGTGTGTGGGAAGAGTATAGTATTTCACACCTGATTCTACGTGGTGCAGGGCAGCACCTGGGAAGAAGAAGAAACTGGGGGGGGGGGGCAGAAGAAACTCAAAGCATATAAGCCCCCACGGAATTTGTCTAAATCTTGGGAAAAGCTTTGGTTATGTACAGTTTTGCAACTGCTACACTGAAGATTTAACTTGACTTTCAGGATAGCAAGAACCTCCCCTAACCTCTGGGCTACAGACATCACTTCACAGCAACCTGGATAAATGGGAGAATCAAGGAGTTTTTACTGGGTGATGGCTGGTCTGGTGGGAAAATCCCACATACATGGTGTGGGATGCAGAAGAGAATGTGTAACGGAAGAGCATCAGCCAGTGATACAAAGAGACAAGAAAAGTATAGACCAGAGCGGAGCCATGGCCCTGAGCCACACCCGGAGAAGAACTGCTCCAGTTCCATTGCGGAGAAGACTTGGACGTTAATCAGAGAACTGCGTATACGCAGATATACGTTCACGCATAGCCACGGTAAGTACGCTGCCCAACACTCCGTGTAAGAAGTATAATATTATATTTCTGAATCAAATTAAACCTGGTTTGGGGTCTCTCCCTTGCTGTGGTTGGTGAGAAATGCCTTCTGGGAGAGACGCTGTGCCTGACTCCCCGAGGCGGTGTAGGAATCCTGGAGGCTTATGTGCTACACGGAGAATAGTGATGAGGGGTGGGCATGAAGGGAGGGCTGTCCTGCCCCCTATGTGTTCAGTGGCTCCTTCTCTTTCAGGTTGCAGCTGTCCCTGGTCTTCTGCTTCTGTCAGGCATACCAATTCCCCTCATATGTGGGAACTGCTGACGTGGGCTCCTCCACAGAGAACCTCACCCCTGCTCCCTATAGGGCCACTGCCATTAGTGCTCAGCCTCCCTGCAGATCCGCCTGCTGGCTGCTTCCCCATTCTCAGAGCTGCAGAGCTTGGACCTTGACTGTTAGAGAATGAGTGTTTTCACATTTGTTAAAACAGTAAGGAAGACTTTATTCAACACTATTGCAATAGGGGAGAGAGACGCATTTCAGCTCCAGGTACAGCAAAGACAGCTGGGATGCATAGCCAGGGTGAGGAGGTCAGTAGATGGACAGTTACTAAAAGGAGATATCAGGGGTAGGGGGATTCAGGAGTATTCTTGCCTAACTGGCTTGACAGGATTCTTAGAAGACAGGCCAAGGATGGGCCCAAAGATGAGGTCTAGTCAAGAAGAGGGCTCAGAGGAGCTTGACTAAAGTTTGTTCAAGGAGGGGCTCTTTGTCACCACCCATCACGTCAGCTGCCAGTCTCAAGGAAGCCAGCCTCTTGGCCCCAGATCAGCCCATTTCGTTACTTCATCTCTAAGCTCTGGCCTCTTCCTCCTCTCCTTTCGTTACATCCAGCATAATTGCCCTCACTGGACCTAACCCTCTAAACCCAGGAAGTCTGGGTGTCCTAAGAAGCACATGCCTTTAGAATCACAACCCTGCCTCTTAGCTTCTAAACACAACAGCGCTTAGGGTAAAGGTGGGGGGTGATAGGCTTTCCATGCTTCTAAGGACCAGGTATGTGGTTTGGGCAAGGGGCAGACTTCCCAGCTGCCCTTAGAAAGTCTTCTTTATCCTCATTCTAGTTTATCCAGACCAAGGGTTCTTCCTCGACGTCAGGGTTTCTCGGTCTTAGTGCTACGTACATTTCGGGCTGGATAATTCTTTATTGTGGAAAGATCTGCTGTGACTTGTCAGGTGTTCAGCGGCATCCTCAGGCCTCTACTCACTAAGCTGGCAGCACACCCCCACCCCCTTAGTGAGGACAACAAAAAATGTCTAAGGAACATCGTCAGAAGTTCCCTGGGGGACAGAATAGCCCTTGGTTGAGAACCACTGATCTAGTTACAAAAGCTTCTTGACCTGGGATTAAAGAGATCCATAAACTTGAATGAAAAAAAAATCACTTCTTTGTTTTTATGGACCTCTAGCTAAAATTTAGCACTTCCACTAATTCCAAATGTACAACATTTGGAAACAAAACGACAACAAAATTCAGTACTTTATATTAGCAGTTTCTGTGACTTTCTTACAATGTGGAAAACTCTTATTTTCATATCATATGACAGTTGTTTCAGCTTTCTTAGGAGAGAATTTACATTCATCACTACTTCAAAGACATGAAGCTTTTAGAACTGCCCCTAGATCTTTTCATCTAACTTACTAAAAAAGACATATTATTAAGGCACACATGTGTTTTTAAAATATTTTGATAGCTATTCCAATACAATGGGTTACCTTATCAGTTTCATGGATTTTTATTTTATGCCCTTAAAAGACCTTATTCCAAGGAGTATAAAGGCTTCACCAGATTTCCAAAGTGATCCGTAGCATAAAATTAAAAGCCCCTGTTTTGAACAGAGTTTCTGAATCTGGACCACACACCACTGACCAGCTGCTTGTCATTGCTTTAACAGAAGCCTCTTGAGGATTTCGTTTGGCCAGCGCTGTGGGCTCATTCCCCAGTGTGCAAATCCATCCAGGCGCTTTCCATCCTCAGAAACATCTCTATCCTCCTCCCCAGGCATTGCCAGGACTGCTCCTCAGTTCTGGTTTGTATGGGGGTGTGAGGAGTGGAGTCTCAACTGCTCCCATGTTTGGCAGCAGAAAGGGGGGCTGGATAGCAACCAGCTCCTCCAAGCTGCGTGGGGTCCAACGCCAGATGAGCATCTCCGGCTCTCTTCTCCTCCAGAGCTCCCACGCCTCGCTAGGAGGGAGAAAAGTGAATGAATCAAATCTCTCTGGAGGTCAGGAGGGCTCCATTCTACTTCCAAAACAAGAAGGGGGAAAAAGCACAATCCCCCAAAGACAGGCATTTTTGACCATCACCGCCGGGAGGGAGGTGCTACGGGCATCTAGTGTCTAGAGACCAGTGATGCTGTTAAATGCCGTCCAGTGCACAGCACCTTCCCTCACAAAGACTTACCCAGCCCCAAGTCCATAGTCCTGAGGTTGAATCAGGTGCTGTTGGACCCTATGACTGTTAAGTCCAGGGGTGCAGAAATTCACCGTGTTATCATAGTTCTAGCTCCCTTTCTTGGTGCTTAGACCGCCTCTCCTCTCTCCCCTCTCCACCCCCAGATGAAAAGTGGCTGCTGTAGCCACGTACCTCACCCTGACACCCCATATCATCCGAAGGGAGAAAACATCTTCATCCCCGCATTTGTACCAGAGTCCTGATATTCTCTCTCACTGGGTCAGAGCCACACGCCTCCTTGAACACATTTCTGCAGCTCGAGGCATGGAATGCTTCGACTGGCTTAGCCTCGGTCACATGTTCCCACAGGAGCCAGGGATGGACTCCATTTACCTGCCACCACTTGGAAATAGAAATTGTGAGCTCTGGAGGGCGGGGCAGGGAGAGTAACAGATGCTGGAATGATAATCAACGAATACCCACTGCTCTACTCTTGCTTTCTGGCCGTTTAACACGCGGTCTGCTATCTTTTCTAGGAACCACTTGGAGCTGTTCAGCTATGATCCATGTTTCTTTAATGTAGAGTAGCTCAAACATTAGTAAATTGGGGATTTGTCTTTATTAAGTGCCAGTTGGCTGGGTTCAGTCTTCTCCAGCACTTGAACATTTGGAAATGATCTGGAGTAAGTTTTCTCACAATTCAAGAGAGAGCTTTAGCCATATAGATGATGATCTTAAGAAGGAGCTGAAAAGCCCATGCGGATGCTTTCCTTTAGGGCAAGTGGTGGCGGATTTGGTGACTTCCGCTGCATTCAGCCTTCTGGGAGGGCTGAAAGTGTAGGTGAAGAAGCTCCTTGGATTGGAGCAGCATGTTGCTTCCTTCCGTCACTCACCGACCTCACCTCCTGCTACTCTCCCCTTCTCGAGTGCGGCCCCTTGCACAGCCCAGACCCTGCTCATCTCAGGGCCTTTGCACCTGCTGTTCCTGTTCCTGCTTCTCCTGGATAGCTCCCTGACTTGCCTCCTCATGTCCTCTGGGTTCTTGCTCCAATGCTATTCTCTCTTTAAGGCTTTTTCTAATCATCCTATTTAAAATTGTAACCCCACCATAGACATTCCCTGTCTCCCTTTTCTGAATTGTTCTCTATTGCTCTTAACACTATATAAGAAATCATGTATTTCTATGTATTTAATTAGTCTTTTGTCTGTCCCTCTCCCCCTGCAACTGTAACAGGTGTGAAGTCAGATATTTTCGTCTGTTTTGTTCACTGCCAGATCCCCAGGTCCTAGAATAGGGTCCAGCACAGAGTTAAGCTAAATAAATATTCGTGGAATGACCCAATGAAAAAAGAGTAGCTTGATTATCCAGAAGCTTCATCTCCCAGAGATGGAGGTTAGTCTGATAAGCAGCTCTCCTCTTGGGATTCTGGGCTAATCTGTTGCTTTTCTGTAACAGCGCCGTAGCTGGTCTTACGGGTTTACTTGCTTCAAGTTAGCACACTTCTTGCAGGATGACTTAAGGCCCTTGATCTGTAACAGAACTAATCTACTTTCTTTGAGATCTATAGACCACTGGCCTTGGGGAATGAAGGACCAGAACATTTCCCAGGCCACACAGGCCGGCAAGTCTGTTTAAGCCTCCTCAGCTTTCTGGTTAGCCCAGCAATATTCCAGCAAAATGTTTCTTTTTTCAGGTCACACAATGACTTTACTGACCTCCTTTGTCCTATCTGTAGACCTCGCCCTCCTTTGCAGAAAGAACAGAGCCCTCTTGCACAACCCCTGGGTACCAAGGACCCAGACTTCAATCTCCGAGCACCGGGACAGCTCTGGAGCCGGCGTCATCAAGTCAGCATGGGATCAAGAAATGTCACGGACCACCTTTCTCCCTTAACTGATTAAACCCCTTTAGAATTCTCTGGGCCAGGCAGAAACCTCCATTGGCTTTTGGATAAGACGTGGCCTCCTCCCCAGGTGGCCGGCCTCCTGAATAAAGCTCAAATTCCTTTCTAATCAAAACTGTCTCTTGAGTACTGCCCTTTCCTGCAGCGGGCAGCAAATTTGGGTTTCCGGGAACATTTCCACCCAACTGGTGGCTTGTTTTCCCTTCTGGTAGCGTGTATTGCCTCAGGTAGTCACCAGCTCTTGTTTTATTCTTTTCCAGAAGAATTTGACTTGCACATCATTTTCTGTATCTCCGTCTCCCTCCTTACGTAGAGAAAAATACATTATGTTAGGGATTGGCATCAGATTATTAGAAAAAAAGACATCTGAATAAATCTACAGAAAAATACAAATCCATATAGATAGCTAAATATTTAATAGAGGAAATCGATTATCCTTATGTCCACAGGGGGGTGGAAATTTCCTCACCCTACTGCCAGATGCAGACAACCTGTAGCTACTTTATTTTGTCCATACCTCTCCTGTTTTCCTCCTGTTCCCCCACGTGCTGGGGAATGGAGAGAAAATTCAATTTCACCTAATCTCGTAGCTTCCGCCCGGTACACACATGAAAATATTCTTCGTAAGTGAATAGGGTAGTCCCTCAGATTTTGCCTTTCCCTCCCTCTGGTTTTGCCAAGGTCATATCTGGGTAGAGAAGGGAGAGGGGTGGCTTTATCCAGGGGCGATATTCAAAATATTTCACAACTGATTTGGCACAGGCACAGACCAATCGGAATTGACACTGACCGCCAGTCATCAGTCCAGCCCTTCTGACGCAGACTGAACCTCTCGGTCCCCGGAAGGTGACCTTGGGGTGCGGACGCGAATGCGAAGGCTATTTGGATTGGAGCAGGGTCCCCTGGCGCCTCTGGTCTCAACAATGTTTCTTATCAGCCTGCTTGCTGCTCGCCCTGCTGGCATTTGCAGACCAGGTTGGTGGCTGGGTGGATTGGTCTCTCCTGACTTGGTCAGGGCCCCAAAGCCCTTCCTGGCTGACTCAACCTCACCCCAGCCCCTTGCTGGCACCGTGGGTCCCCCTCAGCCTCCCCCAAATGCCCCTTGGCCTGGACGGCTGGTGCGGTAGCAGAGGCTGTCGGTTATCTCGCTTCTTGAATGGCAGGCGCAATGACAGCAGTTTTGGTTCTTCAGCTGCTTCCCGAGTCCCATCTTGAGCACCCATGGAAGCTTCTGGGCCCCACCCATATCTCATGGGGAGCGAGAATTGCTCAGGAAACGTTCTTCTTCACTTTTTCAGGGTTTTCCTCTCTCTGTTCTTTTAAAACTTTAGTTCTTTTTTTTTTTTTTTAAATGATTTTTTATTATATTATGTTAGTCACCATACAGTACATCCCCGATTTCTGATGTAAGGCTCGATGATTCATTAGTTGTGTATAACACCCAGTGCACCATGCAATACGTGCCCTCCTTACTACCCATCACCGGTCTATCCCATTCCCCCACCCCCCTCCCCTCTGAAGTCCTCAGTTTGTTTCTCATAGTCCATAGTCTCTCATGTTTCATTCCCCCTTCTGATTACCCCCCCTTTCTTTATCCCTTTCTTCCCCTACCGATCATCCTAGTTCTTATGTTCCATAGATGAGAGAAATCATATGATAGTTGTCTTTCTCTGCTTGACTTATTTCACTTAGCATTATCTCCTCCAGTGCTGTCCATGTTGTAGCAAATGTTGAGAACTCGTTCTTTCTGATAGCTGAGTAATATTCCATTGTATATATGGACCACAACTTCTTAATCCAGTCATCTGTTGAAGGGCATCTCGGCTCCTTCCACAATTTAGCTATTGTGGACATTGCTGCTATGAACATTGGGGTGCATATGGCCCTTCTCTTCACTACGTCTGTATCTTTGGGGTAAATACCCAGTAGTGCAATGGCTGGGTCATAGGGTAGCTCAATTTTTAACTTTTTAAGGGACCTCCACACTGTTTTCCAGAGTGGCTGTACCAACTTGCATTCCCACCAACAATGTAGGAGGGATCCCCTTTCTCCACATCCTCTCCAACAATTGTTGTTTCTTGCCTTGTCTATTTTTGCCATTCTAACTGGCGTAAGGTGGTATCTCAGTGTGGTTTTGATTTGAATTTCCTTGATGGCTAATGATTTTGAACATTTTTTCATGTGTCTGTTAGCCATTTGTATGTCTTCATTGGAAAAGTGTCTGTTCATATCTTCTGCCCATTTTTTGATTTGTTTATTTGTTTCTCGTGTATTGAGTTTGAGAAGTTCTTTGTAGATCTTGGATACCAGTCCTTTATCTGTAGTGTCATTTGCAAATATATTCTCCCATTCCGTGGGCTGCCTCTTAGTTTTTCTGACTGTTTCCTTGGATGTGCAGAAACTTTTAATCTTGATGAAGTCCCATAAATTCATTTTATCTTTTGTTTCTCTTGCCTTTGGGGATGTGTCATGGAAAAGGTTGCTTTGGGCGATGTCATAGAGGTTGCTGCCTATGTTCTCCTCTAGAATTTTGATGGATTCCTGTCTCACATCGAGGTCTTTCATCCATTTGGAGTTTATTTTTGTGTATGGTGTGAGATAGTGGTCAAGTTTCATTCTTTTGCATGTAGCTGTCCAATTTTCCCAGCACCATTTATTGAAGAGACTGTCTTTTTCCCACTGGATGTTTTTTCCTGCTTTATCAAATATTAGTTGCCCAAAGAGCCGAGGGTCCATTTCTGGGCTCTCTATTCTGTTCCATTGGTCTATGTGTCTGTTTTTGTGCCAGTACCATGCTGTCTTTGTGATCACAGCTTTGTAGTACAGCTCGAAATCCGGCATTGTGATGCCCCCAGCTTTGTTTTTCCTTTTCAACAGTTCCTTGGAGATTCGGGGCCTTTTCTGTTTCCATACAAATTTAAGGACTGTTTGTTCCAGTTCTTTGAAAAATGTCCTTGGTATTTTGATCGGGATAGCATTGAAAGTGTAGATTGCTGTGGGTAGCATGGACATTTTAACTATGTTAATTCTTCCGATCCATGAGCATGGAATATCTTTCCATCTTTTTATGTCTTCCTCAATGTCTTTTAAGAGTGATTTATAGTTTCTAGAATATAGGTCCTTTACGTCTCTGGTTAAGTTAATTCCAAGGTAACGTATGGTTTTTGGTGCTATTGTAAATGGGATGGATTCCCTAATTTCTCTTTCTTCGGTCTCGTTATTCGTGTATAGAAATGCAACTGATTTCTGAGCATTTATTTTGTATCCTGCCACGTTACTGAATTGCTCTATAACTTCTAATAGTTTGGGAGTGGCTTCTTTTGGGTTTTCCATATAGAGTATCATGTCATCTGCAAAGAGAGACATTTTGACTTCTTCTTTGCCAATTTGAATACCTTTGATCCCTTTTTGTCGTCTGATTGCTGTTGCAAGGACTTCTAGTACTATGTTGAATAATAGTGGCGAGAGTGGGCATCCTTGTCGAGTTCCTGATCTTAAGGGAAAGGCTTCCAGCTTTTCCCCATTGAGAATAATATTTGCAGTAGGCTTTTCATAGATGGCTTTTATGAGATTGAGAAATGTACCTTCTATTCCTACACTCTGAAGGGTTTTAATCAGGAAAGGATGCTGTATTTTGTCAAATGCTTTTTCGGCATCGATTGAGAGGATCATATGGTTCCTGAGTCTTTTCTTGTTGATATGATGTATCACGCTGATTGATTTGCGAGTATTGAACCACGCTTGCATCCCAGGTATGAATCCCACTTGATCGTGATGGATAATCCTTTTAATGTACTGTTGGATTCTATTAGCAAGTATCTTGTTGAGGATTTTGGCGTCCATATTCATTAGGGAAATCGGTCTGTAATTCTCCTTTTTGAGGGGGTCTTTGCCTGGTTTGGGGATCAAGGTAATATTGGCCTCATAGAATGAGTTTGGTAGCTTTCCTTCTGTTTCTATTTTTTGAAATAGCTTTAGGAGAATAGGTATTATTTCTTCTTTGAATGTTTGGTAGAATTCCCCAGGAAAACCGTCCGGGCCTGGAGTTTTGTTATTTGGAAGGTTGTTTATCACTGACTCAATTTCTTCATAATTAATTGGCCTGTTTAAGGAATCAATTTCTTCCGGTTTCAATCTTGGTAGTTTATAGGTTTCCAGGAAGGATTCCATCTCTTCCAGATTGCTTAGTTTATTGGCATATAGCTGTTGATAAAAATTTCTAATAATCCTTCCAATTTCAATGGTGCTCGTCGTGACCTCTCCTTTTTCATTCATAATTTTAATAATCTGGGTCCTTTCTCTTTTCTTTTGGATAAGTCTTGCCAGTGGTCTGTCAATTTTATTGATTCTCTCAAAGAACCAGCTTCTAGTCCTGTTGATCTGCTCTACTGTACTTCTGGTTTCTGCTTGATTGATTTCAGCTCTAATTTTGGTCAACTGCTTCCTCGTGCGTGGATTAGGCCTGTCCCTCTGTTGCTGTTCCAGCTTCTTGAGGTGAGAATATAAAAACTGCATTTTAGATTTTTCTATTCTTTTGAGTGAGGCTTGGATGGCTATGTATTTCCCCCTTAGGACTGCCTTTGCAGTATCCCATAGGTTTTGGACTGTTGTATTTTCATTCTCATTGGTCTCCATAAATTGTTTAATTTGATTTTTGATTTCCTGGTTTATCGAGTCATTCCTGAGCAGGATGGTTCTTAGTCTCCAAGTGTTTGAGTTTCTTCCAAATTTTTCCTTGTGGTTGAGTTCCAATTTCAGAGCGTTGTGGTCTGAGAATATGCAGGGGATAATTTCAATCTTTTGGTATCGGCTGAGACCTGTTTTGTGTCCCAGAACATGGTCTATTCTTGAAAATGTTCCATGGGCATTAGAATAGAATGAGTATTCTTTGGTTCTGGGGTGTAGTGTTCTATATATATCTATGAGGTCCAACTCGTCGAGTATGGCATTCAAAGCCTTTGATTCTTTGCTTAGTTTTTGCCAGGGTGTTCTGTCTATTTCTGATAGTGGAGTGTTGAGGTCCCCTACTATTAATGTATTTTTATTTATATGTCTCTTTATTCTGGTTAAGAGTTGGCTTGTGTATCTTGTTGCTCCCCTGTTGGGGGCATATATATTTATAATTGTCATATCCACTTGTTGAATACTTCCCTTAAGAATAATATAGTGCCCTTCTGCATCTCTAACTATAGTCTGTAGTTTAAAATCCAATTTATCTGATATGAGAATTGCTACCCCAGCTTTCTTTTGAGGTCCATTTGCATGAAAGATGGTACTCCATCCCCTTACTCTCAGTCTGAATGCATCTTTGGGTTTGAAATGAGTCTCTTGTAGACAGCAAATGGATGGGTCATTTCTTTTTATCCAATCTGCAACCCTGTGGCGTTTTATGGGATGGTTCAAACCATTTACATTAAGACTGATTACTGAGAGATATGATTTTATTGTTGCTATGTTGCCAGTAAAGTCTTTGTTTGTATTGGCTGTGACTTTCTGTTCTGTATCACTCTTGGGGCCTTTTTACTTTTATAGAACCCCCCGTAATATCTCCTGTAGGGCTGGTTTCGTGGTTACAAAATTGGTTAGTGACTGGCGATTCTGAAATGTCTTTATTTCTCCATCAATTCTGAATGACAGCCTTGCTGGGTAAAGGATCCTTGGCTGCATGTTTTTCTCTGAAAGAGCTTTAAATATGCTCCCCCAACCCTTTCTCTCATTCCAGGTCTGTGTAGACAGGTCTGACGTAATTCTGATGCTTTTGCCTTGGTACGTGAGAAATTTCTTTGCCCTGGCCGCTTTCAATACTGTATCCTTGCATCTAATATTTGCGAATTGCACTATGACGTGACGTGGCGTAGGTTTGTCATGGTTGAGCTTGGGAGGGGTCCTCTCTGCCTCTTGGACACGAATGTTTGTTTCCCTTGCTAGATTAGGGAAGTTTTCAGCTACAATTTGTTCAAATATCTCTTCTAGACCTCTGTTTTTCTCCACCCCCTCGGGGATGCCGATGATTCTAACATTGGATCGTTTCATTGAGTCAGTAATCTCCCGTAACCTACATTCGTGGGCGTGGATTTTTTTAAGACCATCTTCTATTTTCATTTTTTCCTCTATTAACCCATCCTCCAATTCACTAACCCGTTCCTCTGCTTCTGCGACCCTGGCCGTCAGAGCCTCTAGTTTTGCCTGCATTTGGCTCATAGAATTTTTAATTTCTGTCAGATTCGCTCTCATTTCTGTTCTTAGGGATTCTATATTCTCAGTAACCTTTTCGTTAATAGTTTTTTCAATTCTACTCATCATTTTGACCATCGTTACTCTGAATTCCATTTCTGATAATTTGGTTACATCCATATCCATTATTTCTGTGGCAGAGGCCACAGAATCACTGTCTTTTCTTTGCTGGGGGGGACTTCTCCTTCTTGTCATTCTGATGAAGAGAGGTTGCGGGGTTTCCAGAGCCCAAATTCTTGACTGGGTCCCAGGCCGTGCCCCTTGTTTTATAGGGATCTTAGGGATGTGGGCTTCTTCTTTAAAGATTTTATTTATTTATTTATGTGGCAGCCAACCAGCGAGAGAGGGAACAGAAGCAGGGGAGTGGGAGAGGAAGAAGCAGGCTCCCAGCGGAGGAGCCCGATGAGGGACTCCTTTCCGGAACGCCGGGATCACGCCCTAAGCCGAAGGCAGGCGCTCAATGACTGCGCCACCCAGGCGCCCGGGTTGTGGGCTTCTTGATTTTTCAGCCTGCCTTCTGGGGGAGGGGCCTGCCGCGCCGATACTCAGGCAGCCCTGTTTGGGTAGAGTCTCGGCGTCCCCTGCGAGGGGGGATGGGGATGGGCACTCCCTGAGCCGGTATTTCCAGGCTTTTGTTCTCTGGCGGCTTTCCCTGGTGGTTTGCTGTGCCTCTTCTGAGAGTCAGAGCAGCAGCGGCCAAATTTCAGCCTCTGTCACAGAACAGAGGGATTGCGGCCCGTTCTCTACTAATGTTCTGGCCACTTTAACTCTGTTTCTGTTGGTGCTGCTCAACCCTGCAGCGTCCGGGATGTGCGCCCCACACCCGGCGTCCCAGCCCTCACTTCCAGGGCCGGCGCGTCTCTGTCCTTTGTGTTTCTAACGCCGCCAGCCGCCAGCCGCCCCGCGCGCGCTCCCGGATCTCCCGGTCTCAGTCTAGATCCAGTGAGCGCACCGGGATTCCGGTGTTCCGCGAGATGCCTGGTGGCGCGCACCCGGCTCACGGTCTCAGTCTGCTGTTTTGCAGGTGCCGTCCGCGAGCCCCGCCCGCTCTCCCGTGCAAGTGGCTACCGCTTCCCGGCGCCCGAACGCGGCGGCTCCCTCCCCCTTCCGTTTATCTTCCGATATCTGTGCACGGTTTCATGGCTCCCCGCTTCGTACCTCAATACTCAGCGCTGGAGATGTTCATTTGTAGAGATCCAGATGCGTCTTCCTGCGTCTCAGGCTGGTTCCGTGGTTGTTTAGGCTGGTCTGGTACCTATCCAGCTCGACTCGGAGGACCGGCTGAAAACGGTGTCTCCTACTCCTCCGCCATCTTAACTCCTCTGGATCACCGGATGTAACTCAGAAACAGCCAAAGAGAAGAGCTGCATAGGGCAAGGAAGAGCTAGGGACAGGGCGTGTCGCCTCCGTGGCTCTCCAGGCCGGCCACTTTCCCCACATTTGCAAGTGTTCTCCATCCCGGAAGCCTAAAACTTTAGTTCTATACAATCACTTGGAGACTGTTGAAATGCAGGTTCTGATTCAGTAGGTCCAGGGGGGACCTCGGATTAAGCTCCTGATTGTCAAAGCTGCAGGTCCTTGGATCGTATCCTTCTTCCCAGGTGACATTTGTGTCCCCATACCCTACAGGCTAACAGTATTCAGAGAGAGGGAAATTGACTTATGGATAAGTAAAGATATTTTGAAAATGAACCCATTACATAGAGCAACAGGCAACTTCCTAGTAGTGCTGTGGGTTATCTTCCAAGTCAGCCTCGACCCTGTTACAAACATTAAAGCACTCAGCTTTCAAGGCTCTCTCGCAGCGAGTATACCTACGCCAGAAAGTTTCACATAATGAAATGCAGCCAGAAGACCTGAGGAGAAGTTTTCTTCCCAAACAAAAAGCCAAGACTCACCAGAAAGAAAGCTTTTTTTCTCTCTTTTTTTTTTTTTTTTTTTGCCTCTTCCTGTTGGAGCATGGCTTTGAGACCTGAAGGTAAAGAGCCTGTCTGCGACTCTGAGGAAACAGGCATGAAGATGACGGCTCGCAGCTAGGGTTGCCCGATAAAATACGGGATGTCCAGTTAAATTTAAATCTCAGATAAACAACAAACAATTTTTTAGTCTACGTGTTGCAGTTACGTCTCCTGTTATGGTCAGCCCCAGAAATGCCTGGACCCCTCCCATCCCCCAATTCCGTTCAGATGTGAAAACGACACCATATACATACCGAGAAGGCATGACAGGTTTACTACTCACATAATGAGGGCTGCTGGGACATCCCCAGCAGATCCAAAACTAGCTTGAGAGAGCTGGATGGGGCAACTCCTTTGGAGTTTCGGGGGTGGGGCTGAGCTGAAGGGCTTGGCGGTGGGCGGTTTGAACTTGCAGCTGGTACCAAGGGAGGGAGCAGCCGGCCTGTCTTATCAGCTTGTTCAGGTGTGGGGTGGGGGGGGGGAGGAAAGGGGAGTAAGGGGGCTTGAAAGCTGTCAGCAAACATCAAAAATGACGTCAGACTATTCCAGTGAGTACTTCCAAATATTTCATGTGACATACTTACACTAAATTTATTTGTCATTTGTCTGAAATTCAAATTTAACTGCTTGCCTTGCATTTTTGTTGTCGCTAAGTCTGGCAATCCTATCTCGGGAGCACAAAGAAAAGCCCGGGTACTTCCTAGGGTTAGGGAGCCACGGCTCGAACTCTGCATTGCCCACCTCCAGACTTCTTGTGATGGGGCACAAATGAACCCTTATTTCTTTAAGCCACTATCAGTCCCATGTTGGATTACCTGAAGCCAAGCCTTTTCCTTTTTTTTTTTTAAGATTTTTTATTTATTTATTTGACAGAGAGAGACAGCCAGTGAGAGACGGAACACAAGCAGGGGGAGTGGGAGAGGAAGAAGCAGGCTCATAGCGGAGGAGCCTGATGTGGGCCTCGATCCCATAGCGCCGGGATCACGCCCTGAGCCGAAGGCAGACGCTTAATGACTGCGCCACCCAGGCGCCCCAAGCCCTTTCCTAAACGATACATCTCTGCTGACTCTTGCTGGCGACGGTTGTACTACGTACTTCTTTCTACTTAGGAACAGATTATCTACCTTACTACAGAGATTGTTGAAATCTGCCTAAGACGTTGAGAACAACCACAGAACATGTGTAGATTTCAGCACTTTCTAAAAAAACAATGTTGAAATTGGGGCGTGGCTTATACTAGGTGAGGTCTTAGATTTAGATCTAAGTGATTCTCAGCCCCGGCTGCTTATTAAAACCATCTGGGGGGCTGTTAACAGAACCCGCTGCCTGTGCCCACCCTCAGACGTTTGATTTAATTGGTCTGGGGTTGGGCCCAGGCATGGCAATTTTTAAAAGCCTCGTCAGTGTAAGTAATTATGCAGGCCAGGGCCAAAAATTATTGCACTAGATAAAATACTTTATGTATGTATAGATGTGTTTACTCTGAGTCAGGCCTTCTCATGAAGTTTTTTAAGAGGGAGAACAATGAGAGAAACATGTCCCATCAGTGCCTGTTGGCCACCAGCTGTCCCCTCGCTAACCCGACATAGGCTTTCGCTAACCTGCCCGCCCTTTCACGGGTCAGCCGCCAGGACGGCTGTGCAATCAAGCCTAAGGAGAGTGAGGGGGACACAGTGCCTTTTTACAAAGAGCCCCAAACCCAGAGGCCGGGGAGCTTGCCGCTTCTCCTCACTTGATGTCAATACGGTCAGATGCCTGGGGGAGAATTTAAAGGTGCAGAGAAAGGGGTGGGATTCTCCTCTGTATCTCTCATGGGGGAGCCACGGGACATGCGCAAGTCCATGAAACCCGAGGAAAGAGCCAGGGGTTCAAGTGCTTTAAGGAGTTGGTTGGCGGTTGTGGAGTCCGCTAGTTGACTGGGGGCGGAATGAAAGTCCGCTGCGTTTACTCCCGGCTTGGAAGTCAGCCTCCCTTTCTCGTCTGCTGGGTAACTGGACGTGTTTCTGCGTAGCTACAGATACTGGCCCTCCTCCTTGACGTCTCCCGATGATGCTGAAGTTACGGCCTTTCAGAGCCGCTGGACCCACAATGTGTTCGGAGGAAGTGGCTGACCTTTGTGCTGCCGGTCTGGAAATGATTCGGATGCCGTGGAAGGAGATCGAGCGCCAGCCCCGGCTGCTGCACACTGCGCGGCGCCGCGAAGAGGGAACGCTTGATCTTGTTCGACCAGTTCCTCCACGCTGTTAGTTTTCCTTTGGCTGCGGGCTAATCTTCAATCAGCAGGCACCTCCCCGTAAGTGGACCTGCTCTGTGTAACTCGAACTGCACTGAGTTCCTGCAGTCCGTCTGATTCTAATCCAGTCTGGTTCTCACGGTGAGACGCCATCACGGCGCTCTTGGTGGTGGGGCTCCTTTCTGCCCACGTAAACTTGATCCGGCAGCTTCCCGTTGCTGCGTGTCTATCTCAGGGCTTGCTGAGAAGATTGAATCGCTGCATTACAAAGCCTAAAAGCAGGCTCCAATCTGGTAGAAAGCCTTGTCCCCTTTTTCTGTGCATGCAACACTACTCAGAAGGAATTAAGTTCAAGTAAGGTAACGGGTAAATAAAACTAATTCTATGGATAGGAATTTTTCTCTGTTTCCTCAAGGCTTGCCCATTATAACCCAGCTTTATAGTTCCATGAGTTAAGGAGAAAAGAGATCTCTTTTATGCAAATATATTTTATTTAAAACTCTTCTGGCAATATGATGAGATGTTGATGATGAAAACAAAGACAAAAGCTACTGGAGAGACAGGGAGACCTCCTGAGTCAGAGGGCGATTTTGTGCATTGATGGTGTGTGAAACAAGTGTTTTATTGGCCTTCGATGTCCTTGAGTGCACTGTCTGGGTGTTGGTTGGGTACAAGGAACTCAAGGTGTAGCCCCATGTCATGATCCAGGATGATCCAGAGGTGGTGATCCAGAGGCTTTCTCCATGGAGATCAGGGCTCTGGATTGGCTTTCTTCCCACTGTGAGTCCCTTGAGAAGGCATTCACAAAACAGTCCACCAGCTTTCTGGCCGGGGGAGTGGATGGTGCTTACTGGCAGTCAGGAGTTACTGGCTGGGTCACAGAAGCAGAAAATGGGGGCGAATTCCGGGGACATGCACTCAGACATGGCTTCCTTATCTCTAGTACCAGCCCTGTCCATCTGCTTCCCCCCCCAGTCCTTGACTGTGTAGGCTGGGTGGGAGGGAGGTCCCTCTGGTCTTAGGAGTGTCCCAGGACGGAGAACTGGTGTGAAGACTCGTCTTCTGCCGGCTGGTAGAGCTTGGCCTGCAGAGGTTGTACTGCCCCCAGCCACACGGGAAGTTCTGCATAGAAAAACTAAAATGCCTTCTAGCTCAAGGGTTTTCTCCGATACTAATGGCATTTACACAGATTCATTTTTCCCTCCAGAAGAAAGGTTTTTCGTGACTTGTGACTGAAGGGGTCAAAGGGTGGTTCAGGCAGCCAGCTCTCTCACAAGGCTTTTTTGTTGTTTTTTTGCAACCAACCAGAGCTTTCAGTTGGAAAAAATATGTCGCTTGGTGTTATAAATAAAATTTAAGATTCTTGGTAACCTGTGCTTACCTCTTAGAGGCTTGCTCTACACTGAAGCCGGGGTGCTGTCATGTTTGATGAACAGTGAATGAACGCTCTGCGGGGATGCGCTGTCTCCACACACAGCCAGCTCCGCCAAGCCCCCCTTAGGGATGCTTACATTCAGTGGGTCAAGGAGTTCAGGGTGTTGGCAAGCTGGCCTGTTGGTTCTCACTCTGGCCCTAAGTAGCTATGTGATTTAAGGAATTGTGTGTTATTTCTTTCTTTATACAACGGTGGGAAAGAGGGGACATGGGATACTGTAAGAAAGAGGCCTTTTACGTCTTAGAGAATTCATTCCCATAGGAACAACTGAGAGGGTTGTTCTCAAAAATCAAAATAGGGAAAATTGATAAAGTTATAGTGATGTGGTCAATACATGGAGCAAAGTTTTTTGTTTGTTTTTTAAGTAAACTCTACCCCTAACCTGGGGCTCAGACTCCCGACACAGAGATCAAGAGTCACGTGCTCCATGGACTGAGCCAGCCAGGTGCCCCCATGAAATGAAGATTAGTTCCACGGGGACTAGAAGGAAATTCACTGAGGGTTTGTAAATGTAAATTTTAACGTAATGCAATGCTACCAAATATTTTGATAATGCTTTCTCCTTTTAAATTTCTGAACTGAGAGATTTCATTATACTGACTGCTTTGAACACCTGTCTTGTTCAATACAATTATTTAAAGATAAGACAGTTTCTCCTACTTTTGGTTCAGGTGTCAAATCAATTATACAGGAAATGGTTTTGTGGCGAGCCTTCTTGTAAAAAACAGATTTCAATTTCAAGGAAAATGATAGACCAAAATTAACCTAAGTGCAGATTCTTTTTTTAACCTCAAAACTTAAAAAAAAAAAAAACTCAAATCTAAACGGGTTATTTTTGCCATTACATATACTTAACTTCAATAAACTAAAAATTGAACTCCAACAACCATAATTAAACCACATTTTATTGCAAATGAAAAATATACAGAAACATTAAAATTTGTAAACTTTCTAAAATGACCAGTATGTATAAACATTGGAAAAATAGAAAATTTCATGACTCTAGAGTTTATTCAAAATATTTGAGAACATTTCATATATATTCATACAAATTACTTTTCCACAAAGTTTTGTTAGAATGTGAAGATTGCATTTAGTTCAGTTTTATGGGCTTTCAGAAAAAATATTTTTGTTGGATCACTTTGGTGTTGAGATAGTTATAATGATGGAATTCATTTTCACTTGGTTTCTTTAAAACAAGCTAATGTGATACAACTTAAGAAAGATGAAGGATGTCTGAAAATTGGCAACTTATGGTCCTTAACTGTCTAGTAATAAGACTATAAGAATCCAAATGTTGATTCAAAGAGAACTAAATTCTGTTAAATGCCTCATACATCAGGCCTAACGTGGGTGCTTTCCGGGTATTTCATTCTGCACTCTTTAAACAAAGGCGTTAATTTCGTGCTGCTAAATCTGAAGAGTTTCATTAACATTCTCTGCAATCTGAACTAAAAATAACGTTCTTAGCCATTGACCTAAGAGTAAAATTATATAAAAAAATAAGATGAAACTATTATATTTACAGAATTTGGGAAAACTTTCAATCTGGCTGTGTGAACACAGCTTTGTAATCCCTAATGACCCATGTGCAGATATTCACATAATAAATCTTACGATACCTAGGTGAGATAAAGATATATATTAAGATATATACATATATGAAACTCCCAGTGAAGACTAACGTAGTTAGGCTGAATACAGGGATCCAGCATTTTATTCCTTCTTAGACAGTAGCTTCCCATTTGGGAAAAATTATTGTTAGTGTTAGATTTACAGTAACATTTTGGTTTTTCAATGCATAGACCCACCAGGGATTTTTAGAATTTTAAAAATATTTTATTGTTTCTGCAACCTATTTCAACTTGTTAAATCTTTCTCAGCCTTTCTCCTGGGCATGTATGTCAACACCAGTTCATTTTCCAATCCAGGGTACACATGAGTTCTTGTGTTCCATTGAACCTTTAGCTGGGCACAGTACACCAAAGGCAAAGCTCTGTAACAGGTGACATTTAAGAAATACCTGACACTGAATTTCACTAGCGTGGAGAACCACCACGGCCTTAGGCTGGATGCCCTTAATTTCCTTTCTAAGGAAGTATCCTGGAGAAACCAGTAGAATTTTTCAATAGGGAAAAAAAGAACTTTCAAAGAATTTCTACCATTTTTAAACACTACCTTTTCAGAAAATACTTTTCCTACAAACTTGTGTTCATAGCTTATATATCTGATATACAATTAAACAGTGATCAACAGAGTAAACGCGTACTTGACCTGAGGTATCAACCCATGTATCTTCCATGGATTATCAATTGTCAAAAATAAGAATGCACTGGGGTGCACTCAACACTGACCTGTGCTGAAGACACTGTTGATAGCCCTTTCCAGCTTCACGGTCACCTCAGGACATCCCTGGGAACATCGGTCAGAGCTCAACAGAACTGGGAAATGCCTATGTCAGTTGAACAGAATTCTCGATTAGAGAATTTATTATTATTACCCAGGATGGGCTTGAGCTAGATTACAAACAAACAAATAAAACTAATAAAATCTGATGTTGGAACAGAAAAATCGAATCAACCCGAAGTGGTTTTTTTGTTTTGTTTTTGTCTTAATGTCGTAACTTTTTGGTTAGGATTTTTGTTTTGACAGAAATAAGTTTAGTCTGGAATTAGGTAATTTCTTTCTCATGAAATCAGTGAGTGATCTGTCCATAAACATGAAAGCCAAACCACCAAAAATGTTATTCCTGCTGTGCACTTGGAGACAGGAAAATTGTACAGAAGTCTTAATATGCAAAAGGTATTTTTCTGTAGTAGTCCCTGAGGTCTTAATATTTTGTTTTCTGGGAAGTTCACTCCCCTTCCTATTCTCCCAAAACCTTCTCAATAAAAATGTATGGAAAATATGGTCAGGATGAAATTCAACAGAAAAAGACAATCTACCACTTATTGTGGTAGGATATGTATATTGTTAAAAAGGTTAGTGACTAACTATAATTTCCTTAATAATGGTGAAAGTGCCAAATTTCAAGAGAACAATTATGATAACTCATTCAGGGTTTTGCAAAGATTTTTTTCTAATTGTTTCCAAACAGTCTGTGGAAAACTTACCCTTTGGGGATTAGACATTTGAGAAAATTGAGGTGTACCATATAATTCTAAAGTAATGTACCAGTTACTTTTACAAAATCTCTCTGTCAACAGGAAAAATGACCTTTGGGATAACAGAGAAAGGGACAAAGTGAGTATAAGAAACCCTAAAGCTGAAATCACTTGGACTTCTCCAGAAATTCAATTTTCTCTTACATTGTTCAGGTTTGAGTTAAAAGAAGCCTTGAATGTAATCATTTGCATTTTTTGTGTGTGTGAAAAGAAAAAAATACTGTGTTTCATTTAAAAATTTCTCTTCCTCTTCATTCTCCAATTTTGAATTGGTAATAAATTTTTCTGATATGGCAATGAATTACAATTCATAAGCCCTTCACGGGCTGTGTGTCTGGAGCATTCTAGCCCACCAAGGAGCAAATTTCCAAGGTAGGCCTATTTTTTTCTTTAACACTCACTCTTTAGCTATCTAGTTTAGAAAGAAGGAAGTTATAGAAGTGGGGGGGGGGGAGCATCAGTAACTTCTCTTCTCAGTTTTAATAATTTGAAACTATGACTCATCAGAGAATGATGATTGATACTCTGCTTATCAGCACATAGTTAAGTTTATCTATGAATTACTAAGAATAGCAGCCAAAGAAATGAAGAGCCACCTGGCAGAAACAAATCTATTGTGACCAGAAGAGATTACTCAGAGACTCATATAACTAACTCTAACTTCTTTTGTGCTTAGAGAATATTTCAAGTTTGTAGAAATGAAAAATAGTAGAAGTCTTCTGGAAGAGGATCCACACCTTGATTTTGAAATTTGATGGCCAAAAGGAAGGCTTTTTTTTGGAGGGGGGTCACATCTAGATTGTTAGTTAGAACTTTAAAAATGTCAGCTTTCCTAATAGTTCTTCAAAAAATCAAGCATTTCTTATCCTCTCCAAATGTCTTATGTGGTTAAAGTTCAGGGTTTCTAGAGACTTTGATCCTCAGTCCTGCTAAACAAGGTAATGTCATCATTGAATCCTGGGGTTGAACATTCTGTGTTCTCTAGTAAGACATACTTGTCTTCACCACCATTCAGAGACAGGACTTCTTTCTGAGTAGTGGAAGTCAGGTCACTCCAGGTAATGTCAGTGTGCTTAAAAGCGTGTAGAAGGAAGATGCCATTGATGATGGTGAAGAACCCGCTCAAGGTCCCGATGATATCTCCAGCTTTCATGCCGTACCATTCTTGGAATAAGATGGCGGAGCAAGTTACAACCATGGATGTGAAGAACACATAATAAATGGGAGTCACAAGAGATGTATTAAAGGTGTCCAGTGCCTTGTTGAGATAGTTAATCTGTGTCGTCACCGAGAGCACAAGTACAGCCAGCAAAACAAAGACCAGGGGATGCTTGTAAACTGGTTTCCATTCCAACAGTTCCTTAATGGCAATTCCCAGGCCCTTGACAGAAGAAACTGAAAATGCTCCAATCAATGAACAGATTGAAATGTAGACCAATATATTGGTCTGTCCCTTCTTGGGAGCCACAATCAAAATCAGCACCAACGAGATCACAGTTATGACTACAGCAAAGGAAATAAATCCTGTTTGGAAGAGAAAAGAATTCAACTTCAGAAAATGCTAATAGGATCATATCTTTTGCAAAATCTTGTTAGTCATGAGTTAGGAGTGTAAGTGTTTCAGAAAGGGAAGTGAAATTAAATTAAAACAACAAAAACAAAACAACATTTTTCTGCATGGCTCTCGCCATTTTACAATGGACCTTCACAAATGATCATTTGAATTTCACAGATAACACTATGAGGTATGGCAGGTATCATCTGATTGACTTTTTATTTTCAGAGGGGGAAAGTGGCCAAAGTTGGAGTTGGCGTATATGCTTTTTGCCTCTCCTATCCCCATCTCCTTTCAGTGTGTCGAGAGCAAGCATGGATGGACCAGTACGTTGTGTCACCTTTACCGAAGACTTGTAATACAGTCAAAACTTACTGTATCACACAACCCACAACGAGGCTTGAAGGGAGCCTTTTACAGTATTACAAACTCATCTATGAGGAGAGAAAGTGGAACAGAATCTGAGTGTTTCTTTTGGTTGAATCACAGACCTGGGTCTCTCAATTTCATTTCCATTTCATGCAAAGAAGTGACTTCCTCTTCTTGTGGGGCATGGATAACCATCACAGTTGACCCCAATATACTTAATATACAGCCTATTTTCCCATGAATGTTCAAGTGCTCATTTAAAAAGTAGGAAGACAATATTGCACTGTTGGGAGAAGAAAAAAAAAATCACTCTCATTCAATTAACACTGGATTCCATAGCAGCTGACAAGTCACACTGTGGCACCTACCACTCTATCCCAGTTGCCAATCAACTGATCTGAATATGCTACGGGATGCTGAAAACCCTGATTAGTTTTAAGACTCAGAAATGGTCAGTCAAGGGGCGCCTGGGTGGCTCAGTCGTTAAGCGTCTGCCTTCGGCTCAGGGCGTGATCCCGGCGTTCCGGGATCGAGTCCCACATCAGGCTCCTCCGCTGGGAGCCTGCTTCTTCCTCTCCCGCTCCCCCTGCCTGTGTTCCCTCTCTCGCTGGCTGTGTCTCTCTCTGTCAAATAAATAAATAAATAAAATCTTTAAAAAAAATGGTCAGTCAAATCTGTTTCCTTTTTAGCAAAAGGGTTTTAACAGACATTCTGAACCAATGTCATCTTCCCAAGAGAGGTAGATCCCACTCAATTAATTTTCAGTTTCCCCATCTTCTCCCACAAAGCCAAAGAAAATGGAAGATCTTTTACATCTTACTGGCATAATTCATTGAGACTATGTGTGCTCATGAAAGCTTCAAAAAAAGATACATGTCTAAAGAAGAACCGCTCTGCTCGGGGCTGGTATTTAGCTAGTGCGCACAGTACAACCATATGGGTTGTCAAAATACTGGAAGTATTTTCTTACCAGCTGCTACCGCCCTGATACTTTCACTTACTCAGCAGTCCCCACTCTTGGGTTGCCATGGCCTTAGGAAGTTCTGTGGGCGCCGCCATGGACACAGACTATGCCACCCTGCTGCTCCACCAAACAGGTCTGCCGTGGCTCCCGCACACCCGCCTCCTTCCCTTGATGCCCTGGCACTCCCACGGGGGTATGATCTGGACAGAGGTGCACCTGAGACTGTGGTCCATTACCTGGCGCCTTCTTAGAGCCATCCTCATGCGGCCACGTGTGAGGACTTGTGAGCCTCAGCCAAAATACTGCTACTACTAAGAGTTACGGTTCCATGCATAGACAGGGTTCTAGAGCTCTATGTGTACTGACTCATTTACTTCTCAAACAGTCCTACAAAGAAGGTGAAAAGAAGTGGGTTGGCCTAGTCATAGGCTTTCTACTAGAGGTGGATAATGGAGAGAAAAGGAATAGAAAAATTACAATAAATAAAAGAGTTGCTTAGCTGTAAGAGTTCATGCGCCCACTGAACACGTTCATTTGGGATCATGATAATGACCACTCAGAAAAATGAGATCTGTGTTCTATGAACATGAAAATTATTCCTGTTTCAAAAGGTCTCCAAACATAACTATCTGGCAAACAATGGAAGACTTTAAATGAGAGTTGAAATTTAATCCAAACACTGTGCTTTTAAAAGTCCTCTGACCACTATGGTCATTGACCACCATGACAACAGAGAGGATCGAATGGGCAATGTGTTCAGGTGAGAGAGAGAGAGAGAGAAATCTGCGAAACTCTTTGAATAAACGTAAACATAACACATGATTACTTTATATTAGCAGGAAACCAGGCCCACTCTCAGAGGTTTTCTAAATACAACACAATTTATTCCCTGCTTCTACTGCTCTTTCTTGTGCCTTCTCAAATGAGCTGTATGAGATTTTAAGATATGCTTAGCAATGTATTTCTTGTGGTTTATACTCATCACGGCACTGACATCTCTATGGAAACCAAGCTCAGGAACGCCTGGGTGGCTCAGTCGGTTAAGCGTTTGCCTTCAGCTCAGGTCATGACCCCAGGGTCCTGGGATCCAGTCCCGCATTGGGCTCCTTGCTCCGCGGGGAAACTGCTTCTCCCTCTGCCTGCTGCTCCCCCTGCTTGTGCTCTCTTTCTCTCTCTGACAAATAAATAAATAAAATCTTAAAAAAAAAAAAAAAGGAAGCCAAGTTCATTTCTCACGTACCTTATGAGAACACTCAGAGCACCCAGCGGGGTGACCAAGGTGGCAGGTGCAAAAGCATAAGCTGCAAAATTGGCCACTTCTCCGGCTCCCACTGGAAAACAAGCCACAGTAGTCATATGAGAGATGGACTTACTTGTCAGAAGAGAAAAAGCAATGATACATGCAAAGTGATGGACTTCTATCCCAAAGATCCTGACAGATCCAGCTCAAAGGAACAGTTTAACTTTTTCTAACGGAGGGTGGGAGAGGACTGCTATTAAGGAAGGCAGAGAAACTGTGATTACCTGGTGATATAAACTCAATGCGAAAAGTGGTGACAGATGAATACACATTTTAAGTAACTTCCAATAGAGATTTTAGTTCTGTCACTAACAAAACCATATTTGGTCACTTCGATAAAATCTAATTAGAGGTAGTTTGGGCCTAAGCAAAGACTAATTCTATGTGCTCAAGAATGCCTACTGTTAGCGCATTAACAAAAAAACCATGCGGCAAATTAGAATGCTCTGCAGAGACCTACTGACCGGCGGGGACAGCCAGAACTGCCTACCACGGGCCCAGGGGGCCAGGCGCCTCTGATTGTCGATGATCCCAAAGCACCTTAACGGTATCTTAGAAGCTCAAGGAGACCCAGAGGGCAGCTTTAAAATCATAAAGATGTGCTCCTGCAATCTTTCTCTTATCTGAAGAACTCCAGACGTCTGTGAGATGATTTCTAGAGTGAGGGAAACTCCCTCTCAGGACAAGACTCTTGTCTTGGGGCCAAATTATTCTTGTGGGTCACAACTGAACATTTGCCCACAAATGTAGTATTTCATGAGGGCAACCTACGCCAAGAAAACACTTAAGACTGTAGGGAGAGTTTCTGGAACAGATAAAAGACACCAGAATACTTTTTCTTTTCCCCTCTGTGGTTGCTATGCTCCTGGCCTCCCCCTCTCCTGCAGCCAAATCTGCAGGAGTACTCAGGTTTGGGGAAATATAACACATATAGAAACTTCCAGAACAGAACAATTGGGAGACTGCTTTTCTAAGAAGAGCTATGGCAGTTTTCTTTAAATATGAAACTTTCTTGAATACTTGATAGTATTTATATTTTAGCTCTATTGACAGCTTTTCAGGAAAATATTAATTTCATGATTGAAGTGCTGTATGTTTGTCACTAGATAAAATCTAGCCACATAACATTCTCGTTATATTTTCATCCTATCGTGTGGGTAGAGGGTGAGGAGACACAAGGAGAGAGAGAAAAGGAGAAAAAGTCATCCAAAATATCTATCTGGAATCTTCTCGATTCAGTCCCTGTCAACTTTTATTCCAATTAAGTAAGAAAACAGAAAACACCTTAACAACGGAAAGGGCTATACAAGTTTAAATTTAAATAATTTTTATTTATCATCTTTTGAGATGCTAATATTAAAGAAAAGTTATCCAATTCTTTTGCATAAGAGGACCACACAAGTCCTGAAGTGTGTCACTTGGTACGGGAAAATAAATGGAGTCTGAGGCTTCTTGATACAGAGGGTGATGGTGGTGAGAAACGAGAGGCTCCCACCTTCGGAAGTTTTAGGTTTGGGATTTAAGACTATTCAGAGGAGTTAGGGGAGGAGATAGAAATCTTCAAAAGTGCCCATGAGAGAGAACACTGCCTTCTCCGCACACCGTATGAGCCTCTATAAAGTGCTTTCCCATCCAACAGTCTCAGGTAGTCCTCGGGGCAAGTCTGGGAGAAGGGGAGGGCCAACAAGCTTCATCTTCTCTCCATTTGTTCAGTGCTAAGCAGCCAGAGGAGACTTTAATCTACCCATGTTTTGGTTCTGACCAGGAAAATGCACCCATTCCTTAGAAAACATGCAGCTAGAACCGTCACTGATTTGAATTAGGAGCAGGGAAATGTGGGAAGAAGGCATTTTCCTCCATTGTTCTGGGGAATAAAATATAATCGAAGGAGAAGCTTGTGATATAATATTTCAAATGTTAACTTTTCCCCCTTGCATTCCAAGATAGTATTGAGAACATGGAGGTGCAGGGAGAGAAGAGGAATAATTAATTCTAAAAATATAGGACATATTTTATATATAAGACAATATATTATACCCACACGAAAATTTCTAGACTTGAATGCCATCCTTCACCAAGAAGATAAAAGTAATCAATGTTAAACAATTCCGTGTAATTTATTTATCATTTTACAAGCAAACACTATTCTCAGCAGTAAGGACTTACTTGAGAGTAATCCTGCCCACCAGAGCCATTCCTTGAGGTAAGAATGTCCACCTTGTCCTAGGAACATAATAAAAATTAAAATTAGGTTCTAAAGTGGAGGAAGAAGGTTTGAAGAACTGACTGCTAGGAGAAGTAATGCAATATGGTTGGAAAAGGCAAGACTGAAGTGGAGCCTGCTTTCAGGTAAACAGGCTTGAGCAATGGAATGCAGAAAAGGCCCATCAGGAGACCCACCTCAAGATGGCCACAGGCCCTCACTGACCATTGGGCTACTTACAACTACGCACAGTCGGCTAAAAAAGGGAGAATTCCATACGTCCCCATACCTCTTTATCTTCCCATTTAGAAACAGCCCCCACCTCTGGCAGACAGCCTCTCCCCTGCGGCCCTGCCCACCACACCCTCTGGTCTATTCACTCAACTTCTGTCTCCTTTGTTCTGCCTCAGGTGAATTCTTTCACCTCCCACACCAGTGGCTTCCACCCTATCGTCGCCCCACATTTGGGGGCCCCCACCCGATCGAGAGACACACCACTGAGACCCCACATTAAGGCCAACTCAGTATAGCTAGTCTTCAGCTTATTTACTTGGTCATTCCTAAGGATCTCGAACTGCTTTCGATGACATCACTTTTCATTTCTATAGAAAGTAAGTTTTTCATTTGCAAGAATTTTGCTTCATCATTAGACTTACTGTATTTATGCCCGCCAGAGGTGTGGGCACAGAATATTATAAGCCCTCAATTCTTTGTTTCGGCTACAGTTAAAATTAAAGACAGAAACCCATAAATTGTAAATTATATTGCTACCTAATGAGGACCTTAAAGGGAAGAAGATGGTTGACAGAGCTTTCGAGATTTTGGATAGTCAGTCAGAGAATAACAAGCTTAAGCCAGCTGGACTCTTCCTCATTCTCTACTTTAGCGTTATGAAATTGAGATTCTTTCCAGTCTACTGAAAACGACAGAAAGCTTTCCTCAATATTCCAGGGTTATCTTTTCTTTACTGTAATCTGTGACCTAAAGTCATTGTTATGTTTGCTATAGAAAATGGAATTTTCTCACCAATTTTAATATACTTAATCCTATGGATTTGACCTCTCTGATGTTGTTATAATTAAACTAAACAGGATGTAGTAGCTGTGAAGATTATCTTGCAAAGTAGTTTATTTATTTAGGATTTTCTTCTTACAAAATGTGCAAATGATTAAATTGGAATATTACAATATAATTTCATAATCTGTCTTTAAAAAACTTAATTATCATAAATACTTTCTCATGTCCTTAATTACTGGTTGAATATTATTTCAAAATCTGACATATCATTATTTACTTAACCTGTGTGCAGCTACACACACACACACACACTGAGTTTCTACTTTTGTTCTCATTATATAAAACCCTTAAATAAATACTCTGGTATGTAACTATAGGTGGTATACTTGTTCACCTCTTAAGATAAATTTCCAGAAGTGGAATTACTAGGTTTTAAGACATTGACATTTTTTAAACTTTACCAAATTGCTCTTAGGAAAGTCTGTACCTGTTTATACTGCCTCCAGCAATGTTTGGGAGGGCTATTTTTTTTCCAGAGTCCCTTACCAACACAGGGCTTTTTAAAGAAAAAACGAAACCTTGTTAAAATGACAGGCAACAGGAGAACCTGGGTGACTCAGCTGGCTAAGCATCCAAGCGTCTGACTCTTGATTTCGGCTGGGGTCATGATCTCAGGGTCATGATCGGCTCTGTGCTGGGCGTTGACGCCTGCTTCAGATTCCCTCTTTCTCTCTCCCTCTGTCCCTGACCTCCCCTCCCCTAACCAAAAAAAAAAAAAAAAGAAAAATGGTAAACAACCCAGGAGCTCCTTTTTATATGATGGTATCTCTTTTGATACTAGGGAAATAACATTTACTTATATATGTTTTTGGACACTTGCATTTCTTATTTTGTGAGTTTCTTGTTTATGTATTTGCCTATTGTATCTTAGGGTACTAATCTTTTTCTTATCAACTGTGGATCTTAATATCCTTTGTCTGTCCTATATTTTGGAAACACTAAACTAAAACTAAAAGCAAATGACATATGAGCCTGGGACTGGCGGGGGGCGTTTCCATGTAGGATTTTTAAAAAAAAATCAATCCAGATAGTCTCTTCCTTTATACAGGATAGATTCTTCCTTTATCTGCATGCTTAGAAAGACCTTCTTTTAGGTTTCTTGAGAAAAATAATTTCATTTTAAATTCCTGAATGGTATGAAGTAGAACTCATATTTTTTCCTCTAATTTTTGCCAATTGTCTTAACACTTTTGATTGAATAATCCATCCTTTCTCCAGTGGATTGAAAAGCCACTTTTATTTATTTATTTAATTATTTTTTAAAAGATATTATTTATTTGACACAGAGAGAGAGAGTGAGTGAGCGCAAGCAGGGGGAGAGGTAGAGGGAGAGGGAGAAGTAGGCTCCCCGCTGAGCAGGAAGCCTGATGTGAGGCTCCATCCCAAGACTCTAAGATCATGACCGAAGCAGACGGTTAACCCACTGAGCCACCCAGGCGCCTCCATGTCCCTACTTCTTAAGCCACATTTTAAGAAATCATCTCTTAACTAATCTTGGATGTTGTCTGCCTTGATGCACAGAAAGCTTTTTAAAAATAGACACTGTAAGGACTTTTGTTTGCATGGTCATGCACTGATGGTTAGATGTTCCCATCTAATATCAAATATCTAATATGGCCACAGTAGCCTTGATAACCAAAGTCTTTTTTCCCCATCTTTAGGGACCTACACTGAAACAGCCATATCCAACAGATGGCAAGCTGCTGTGTATGTGAGTAAACACTGTTTTGTTTCACACCTGAGTGCTGTACAGCTATTCTGGATTGTATATTGTGTTCGTGTATTTAGGTTTTGATTCATAGTAACTTCTCATATTATAGAATTGATTTGCACTGAACACAAACTGTAAATAAAAAGGTCTGAAAGAGCAAAAAAAAAATACAGGAGAGCAGACCTCATGTTACATATTCTGATGACAAAAAAAAAGAAGGAAAAGGGACATAAGAAAACTGTGGGAGGTAATACATATGTTTATTATCTTGATTATAGGGATGGTATCACAGGTATTTTCATATGTCCAAACTCATCAAATTGTATACATTAAATATACAATTTGTATATTGACTACATCAAAATGGCAAAAAAAAAAAAAAAGCAAAAAAGAATGCATAGAAGTTCATGGTTAATGAAGGGTTAGTTAAGCTGAGTTACTCAGCGTGTGAAACGTCACTATAAACAGCAGCCTAATTCTATTGCTGTCCATTTATTGATTTAACAAATATTTATTGGGTCTTAAACACTATCCTAGGGAAGGTTCCTGCTCTTCTCCATCTGCTATCAATCAGCGAGTAAATAAGCAATACATTTACAATGACAGATTATTTTAGGTACAATGAAGGAAACCCTTAGCGCAATAAGAGAGAGTAAAGGGGGGGTTGGTGAGGGACACCTCCCCAGACAGGAAAACCAGCGAAGGTGCTGATACTTGAGCTGAAGTCTGACGGATGAGTCAGCCAAATGAAGGGAGTCCCAGGGGAAGGGAAAAGACCTGGAGGTGGCAAAGAACTTGGTCTATTCTGGGAAGCAGAGAAAAGTCGGTGACAGGCAGGGTATCAGAAGATACAGCTGGAGAGGTTGCAAGGGCCATTTTACGCAGGAGGTAAGAGACTGTGGAAAGGTGTTTGGGTTTAATTCTGAGTGCAAAGAGAAGCCACTGACTTGTTCTAAGCAGGGAAGCAGCGTCTGACCTTGAATACTGAAATTGCACACAAAAGCTATGAAAGAAGGACTCAAGTCACACTCTCAACCTCTGGGAACAAGAACTTTAGTTTCACCCCAAAGGAGACACAGCTGGCTCAATCCTAAAAACTGCGTGGGAGATTTGCTAAGAACAGAGAATAGGGGTTAAGATAGAGACAATAAAATATTATTACTATAGCACTAAGGTCTTACAACAGGGTCATTTCTGCAGTTGCTGCAGAAACCTGAATTGGCTAGTTGCATCCGTTTCTTACCAGCTCTGGTAACGCCCTTCTTGGCCAGTTGCAAGAGGCCCTTCTTTTTCAGTATGAAGCTGGAGCCAATGAAAATACTTGAACCGATTGCCAGCAGCAGGCCCACATACAGACTGTATTTGTTTTCGACTTTTGCAGAAGTGCTCAAGTTGCTTCTGCTGGAATTCAGGTCCCTGTAGAGGACAGAAGAAGCCAGCGGCTGTGACACGTTTGTGATCTCACACCAGGCCTGGGAGGAGTTGGGGCAGAGTAGAGACAGCACGTAGCCTGGAAAAAAGCACAGAAGGAAATGTCAACAAACACAAAAGGGAGATACATTAATATTTACTCCTTTTTTCTCCGAGAAAGAGAAACCCGAGTGGACGGTCCTGAGACTGATTTTTTACTACATGGAGGAACGTTCCCAGCCAGTGGTTCACATGCCTGTGGACAAGTTCAGTTTGGCTCCCACAGGTTCTTAAAATGTCTTTAAAAGGGTTTAGTTGTTATCATTTACAAAAGAGAGCTGTCACCTGAAAGTCTGACTTCCTCATGTAAATTGGAGAATCTGGCAATACTTGCTCGGCTCTTCGTTCCAGCAGAACGGCACCTGCCAGAGCAGCAAGGGTAGCGTGTGGCGTTGCCACAGCTCAGCCATTCCTCACGCCCCCCAGACCCACCGCCCTCCTCCACCCGGTCAGCGTGGCTCCTGGAAAGCAGGGTTCGCGATACCTGAGTGTAGGGACAGGCGTCACGATCCACTGTCTGCATCTTATAGGAAATTTAGCTAACCTGCTTGGTGGGGTGATGGTGCATCTCTGAAAATGTGTTCAAAGTGGGTTTAGTTTTCTGTACCACTTTCCCTATAAGAATGATTTTTCAGGTCTACTCATCTACCTTCTCCTAAATAAAATCTAGTAAAAAAATGAGTTAAACATCAGTATGCTTTTCTTAGAATAGGACTCAAATAAACACGTAAATCTACTGAACCAGACCCATTATTTTCAGTGTCTTAGAATTTTAAAGCTAAACACTAAAACACAAAGTGAACCCACTGTAGACAGTATAAGGAACTTTTAAATCTGTTCTCCACTTGAAAAGCTACCTGCCAGCAAGGTGATAGTGTGACAAGATTTTCTGACCCTCTTCTCAACTTTTTTTTCCTTTTTTTTTAAACTTTATTTTATCAAAATGCAATTAACATATAGTGTATTATTAGTTTCAGAGTAGAGTTCGGTGATTCATCAGTTGCATATCACACCCAGTGCTCATTACATCACATGCCCTCCTTAATGTCCATCGCCCAGTTACCCCATCCCCTCCCCCACCTCCCCTCTAGCAACCCTCAGTTTGTTTCCTAGAATTAAGAGTCTCTTATGGTTTGTCTCCCTCTCTGGTTTTGTCTTGTTTTATTTTTTTTCTCTCGTCCCCTGTGATTCTCTGTTTTATTTCTTAAATGCCACATAAGAGTGAAATCATATAATTGTCTTTCTCTGTTTGACTTATTTCACTTAGCATAGTACCCTCTAGTTCCATCCCCATTGTTGCAAATGGTGAGATTTCATTTTTTTTTTGGATGGCTGAGTGATATTCCATTGTATATGTACCACAGCTTCTTTATCCATTCGTCTGTCGATGGACATCTGGGCTCTTCCCATAGTTTAGCTATTGAGGACATTGCTGGTATAAACACTGGGGTGCAGGTGCCCCTTCAGATCACTATGTTTGTATCCTTTGGATAAATACCCAGTAGTGCTATTTCTGGGTCATAAGGTAGCTCTATTTTCAACTTTTTGAGGAACCTCCATACTGTTTTCCAGAGTGGCTGCACCAACTTGCGTTCCCACCAACAGTGTAGGAGGGTTCCCCTTTCTCCACATTCTTGCCAACATTTGTTGTTTCCTGACTTGTTAGTTTTATCCATTCTGACTGGTGTGAGGTGGTATCTCATTGTGGTTTTGATTTGTATTTCCCTGATGCCGAGTAATGTGGAGCATTTTTTCATGTGTCTGTTTGCCATTTGTATGTCTTCTTTGGAGAAATGTCTGTTCATGTCTTCTGCCCATTTCTTGATTGGATTATTTGTTTTTTGGGTGTTGAGTTTGATAAGTTCTTTATAGACCTTGGGTACTAGCCCTTTATCTGATAAGACATTTGCAAACATCTTCGCCCATTCTGTCGGTTGTCTTTTGGTTTTATCAACTGTTTCCTTTGCTGTGCAAAAGCTTTTTATCTTGATCAAGTCCCGATAGTAATTTCCTTTTATTTTTATTTTATTTTATTTTTTAAAGATTTATTTATTTATTTTACAGAGAGAGAGAGAACAGGAGGAGCAGAGGCAGAGGGAGAGAGAATCTCAAGCAGACTCTGTGCTAAGCATGGAGCCTGACACGGGGCTCAATCTCACCACCCTGAGATCATGACCTGAGCTGAAACCAATTGTTGGATGCTTAACTGACTGTGCCACCCAGGTGCCCCATTATTTCATTTTAATTGAAGTATAGTTAACATACAGTGTTACATTAGTTTCATTTTTTTCAGTTTCATTTTTTCTTTAAAAAAGCATATTTTCCCATTCTGAATTACTCTAAACAAAAAAGACAAAGAAAAACAAATAATCTACAATTTTAGAATTCAGTGAAAAAATTAGTTTTACATCCCCCAAAATCTTAGAAGGCATCCGAACAAAAGACAGTTTGACCAAATGATGTCTTAGGGACAAAATGTTGGTAACTGGATATGCCTCCCTGGCATAACATTATGCAGTTATCTGAACTTACCACGTACAAAGTTAAGAAACAACATTAAAGTGCAGGTCCCTAAAAAGGTAAAATAATGGCATTCAAGCTTTTCATGATTATTATTTCACTTATTTCTATAAGTTGAAAATGAATCAACTTTGTTTCAAAGATACAGAATAGATTCTAAGTCAAAACTTCTAAGTATTCCAAGGAGAATTATTAGGACTTTAGGGATATTCTGTAACACTGAGGAATTTTCAGGCAGGTTGTTTTAAGAAGAATTGCCTATCTTCAAATAAGCCAGCCGTTGGCAAACAGTGTTCCAGTCACTGTTCATCTCATTGAAAACCCAAGAATGGAAAGTGATTTTTATAGTAAGAATTTCCATTACATGAATTCCTGGGAAAACATGTGACTGGACTTTCCAGTGAATTGCATGGCTGCACTGGTGTTACTTACTATGTAATTAACATAACCATTCCAAAACTTCATCTCTGTAAACAGTGTAGGCAGGGCTCATTCCAGTGAAACAATATTCTTTCTAAGCTGTTGACATAGCAATGTTTCCAACATCTTAGGGGGTGTGGGGGCAGAGGGTGATAAGGGAAAGCAAATAATCTTTGTTGCATTTTGTAAGTTCTTATTGTGAGTAGTAGCTATTAATGCTGCAAGTTTTATGGCAGGAAAAATAATAAAAATCTTGTCTCGTTTCTGACCTTAGAACTTAAATTGTTTTACATTGGGTGCCTATTGTGGAGAGAGCCTACAGCAGATGTGACTGAAGGAGGGACTGGAGGAGTGAAGTGTGGGGTAGGGGGTGTGGAGTGGGGGGCAGGGGACAGATGGGTGAAGTAGAATGTGTGGGCAGGGAGTCTGGAGTATTTCAGAGGAATCAGAGATATCTCAATTGGCTTCTTAAGATTCTAGTAAGCAAAGTAATTATCCAGGGAGTTTAAACTTTATTCAACATACAGAAAATCTATTACATTCATTATGTTTTATTTTCATAGATACTATGACAGCTCTCTAAAGTGACTGTCCCAGTTTGTACTCCTGCCAGCAGGGAGCACATATTACTTTTTTTTTTTTTAAAGATTTATTTATTTATTTATTTGACAGAGATAGAGACAGCCAGCGAGAGAGGGAACACAAGCAGGGGGAGTGGGAGAGGAAGAAGCAGGCTCATAGCAGAGGAGCCTGATGTGGGGCTTGATCCCACAACGCCGGGATCACGCCCTGAGCCGAAGGCAGATGCTTAACCGCTGTGCCACCCAGGCACCCCAGCGCATATTACTTCTTTGGTATTATTCTTATTAATTTTTCTAAATATTGAGTAATTAATATTTAGAAAATATGTGTCAGTTATAAAGAAGAACTCAATACACACCAATGTGTCAACCACCTAATTTAAGACATAAAACATTACCTCTCAGAAGTGACAATATCCTGACTTCCTGCATAAGATCGCTTTTCTTTAAAAAAAAAAAAAAAGATTTCCCTTATATGACTATATCTTTAAAGAGCAAAGTGTTAAGTTTTGCTTCTTCTGCACCTTATAAAATGTAAATCACACAGTACGTATTCTTTGGGGACTTGCTTGTTTTTGAGATTTATCAGTGTTGATGCGCGTGGCTGTAGGACTTGTTTTTGCCCACTGTTCTACAGAGTTCCGCTGTGTGACTACCTCACAATTAGTTTTCCTGTTTTACAGCTGGTGGACATTTGAGTCGTGTACAATGTTTATACTCTCACAAACAGTACTGCTAAACTTCTTAGTGATGTTGAAATATATGTAATTCATGATATTTGACAATTTTTGACCCCATAAACATAACAGTTTCGTAGGGGTGAACTTAATACGCATCTTCCACGTACAAGTGTGAAAGTTCACTTACACACAAACTAAAAATTTCGAAGTAAAGTTAAGTTTTCTATGGATTTTGTGCCTCTCCTCACCTTGAGCTCTGTTACTATCTCTAATCATGGACAAGTTGAATTTTTACACGTGATTTCAGTTTCCTCATCTCTAAAATAGGGGAGTTTGACTCAGCGATTCTGAAGATGTCTTCTGTAATTCTGTGATTTGATCATACACAATCTTTGTTCCCAGAGTAATTTACTTACAATCCCAGTGGCTCATAAATGTTGTTGATACACCAGCTTTAAACTCACGGGCACTTGTAATCGAAAGACGTTTTAAAAAAACCGATGCCAAGATATTAAGTTACTTGCCAAAGCCATGTAATTGTCAGTATTACAGCCAAGTAGCAACCCAATTCCCAGGCCAGTATTCTTTTTCTTTCAGAAGAGTGAAAACATAAAGTACAAAGAAAGCCAGCTAAAAATTATTATTAATGTTATACAAAGATGCAATGCTTTGAATAATCTTTTCAAGTACAATTTGCCTATAGATAGAGAATAATACTTTAAATTATTCAGGTAATTACATACAGTAGGAAAGCTGGTTCCTAAGAAGTCAATGATTACATAAAACTGCATTTTCAATCACTACAAGATATTTCCAGTTTGAGGAAATCATTATGTCACCATCTATTTTATGTGTTAGTTTGGCTTATTATTCAGCAAATAGTTACTCCCTTACCCCTCCTGAAGTGGGCAGAATATTCTTCCTCTGCTGTCAGGCTAGAAGTGAGTTGGTGGCCAATGGGACAGCAGCAGAGGGGACATGAGGACAGGCTTCAAATGCATTTACGTAGTTAGGTTTACTCTCTTGCACCTCGGTATTGGTTAGGAATAGAGCTTCCCTCAGCAGCTGCTGCCCCTTCAGCCTGAGCCCCAAATGAAAAGATCCAAGCTCATCCCACATGAAGGAGCCAAACCCAGGTGGCCATGTAGCCTGAGGCAGAGACACCCAGGAGAACCCAGCCTAGATCAACCAACCATCAGCCGACCTACAGACACATAGGCAAGAATATAGGACTGTTGTTTTCAGCCATTGCATTTTGGGCTGTATGTTACATAGCAATAGCTGACTGATATACTTGCCTATTCCTATTAGCATACAAAGAAATATGAATGAATTTCTTTATGTCCCCTGAAAAGTAGTCTCCAAATATCAGCCAGTGTGAATTAGATTATGTCACTCCCCTGCTTAATTCCCCCCCCCATGAGTTTTCATTGCAGTTATAACAAAATCTAAACTCCTAATCCTGAACTCTTTAAAAGCTTTACACGCTCGGAAGCCTGCTCACCTCTGACATCACGTTGCATCTCCTTCTCTCTCCCTCATTCTCTGAAATAACACTAGCCGTCTTTTCACTCACTGATTCAATAATTATTGAGTATCTACTGTCTGGCTGGCATTTTCTAGAAGCTGGGGATACAATCGTAAATAAAGTAGAATTCCTGCTCTCATGTGTATTCTAATGAGGGGCAACAAAATAAACAAGTGAACTAATAACTATATAATATGTTGAGTATGATAGAAAGCAGGAATAGTAGCATAAAGGATTTTTTTTAATTAAGTGGACAAACCTCTCAGCTATGTGTAAATGCAAAATCCCTGAGGCAGGACTGTGCTTGAGGCTGACTGGGGTGGTGGAAGGGAGATGGCCTGAGATGACGTCAAGATATAGCAGGGGGCAAGATCAGGTGAAATGAGTCTTTAGATGAGTAGGTCCAGTCTTGTCATTTCTCCCTCTAAAATTCCACAATGGCTTCCCTTCTTTTTTAGGAAAAATCTAAAATTCCCACCACAGTCTACAAGAGCCTATAGAATCCTGCCTCCAGTTCTCCCTAACCACATTCCCTACAATTGCTTTTTGTTTGTTTTTGTCCTGTTGTTTTCATAGGCTAAATTCCTTCTCACCTCAAAGCTTTGTTACTCGTCACTTAGCCTTGGTAGTTGCAGCAGAGCTAACTCCTCATTGAGTCTCACTTTCAAATGTCACTTCCTGGGCCACCTGGGTAGCTTAGTTGGTTAAGCATCCGACTGTTGATTTCAGCTCAGGTCATGATCACAGGGTTATGAGATCGAGCCCCCCATCCGGTTCTGAGCTAAGCATGGAGTCCACTTGAGATTCTCTCTTTCCCTCTCCCTCTGCCCCTCCCCGCTCTCACTCCCTCTCTCTCTCTCTAAAATAAGTAAATAAATCTTTAAAATGTTACTTCCTCAGAAAGGCCTTCTCTGCCCTCGCACTCTAAAGGAACTTCTCTGGGGTGCCTGGGTGGCTCAGTCAGTTAAGCAGCTATCTTCAGCTCAGGTCATGATCCCGGGGTCCTGGGATTCAGCCCCGCATGGGGCTCCCTGCTCAGCGGGTAGCCTGCTTCTCCCTCTCCCTCTGCCAATCCCCTTGCTCATGCTCTCTTGCCCTCACTCTCTCAAATAAATGAATAAAGTCTTAAAAAAAAAAAGGAACTTCTTAGTCGCTTTCCATCATAACACTGTATCATCATTATTTAATGCTGCTGATGAAACAAACTTCTTCTCACAGCTTCATTATGACTTTATAACAACATTGTACATCCATATATCTATTTCTTTTATTCACTCAACAAAATAGTTGTTGAAAACCTACCATGCAAGGCACTATGTTAGGTATTCATTTATTCAACCCTTTGCAAATTCTTATTGGGCAATTCCTGAGTACCAGGCCCTGTTCTAAGTGACCAACAAGAGAGGTGAACAGGTCTTTGTTCTCATGGAGCTGACAATTTTAGTGAGAGAACTATCAAACAGGAACAAGGGGAGCAAAATAGAAATGAGAAATAATTTAGAGAAAATTTGGCACATAATGACAACTGATTGTGAGCAAGTATGGAAATCAAGTCACAGTAATATATCTACATATAAACTCCTTAAGTCTGGGTAAGAAGACCATTATTTCAATTAACCAAAGTAAAATTGAGAAGACACTACTGATTTAAAAAAAAAATTAAGGGGTGCCTCAGTCGGTTAAGCGTCCAACTCTTGCTTTTGGCTCAGGTCAGGATTTCAGGGTCCTGGTATCGAGCCCTGCATCAAGCTCCACACTCAACGGGGAGTCTGTTTGAGGATTTTCTCGCTCCCTCTCCCTTTGCTCCTCCCCCCACTCATTTGTGTGCATGCTCTCTCTTTCTTTCTCAAACAAATAAATAAATCTTTAAAAAAAAAACAAAAATGGTGTGCCTGGGTGGCTCAGTCGGTTAAGCATCTGCCTTCAGCTCAGGTCATGATCTCTGGATCCCAGGATTGAGACCCACGTCAGGCTTCCTGCTCAGTAGGGAGTCTGCTTCTCTCTCTCTTTCCCTTTGCCCCTCCCTACCCTCATCCTCTCTCTCTGTCTCTCAAATAAATAAAATCTTAAAAATTAAACAAATCTTACCACTATCAGCATGTTTAGAAGCCAAGTACTCTAGGACTGCTGACCATCAGACTTCCTACATAAACTGCTGCTCTTTTCACCACACTTTACAACCTGTACATCACTAAAGTTACTAAATGTTAAAGGTAAAATAGATAAGAACTTATGAAACTCAACACCCCCAAAACAAATAATCCAATTAAAAAACAGGCAGAAGACAGGAATAGACATTTCTTCAAAGAAGACATACAGATCATCAACAGACACATGAAAAGATGTTCATTATCACTTACCATCAGGGAAATGCAAATCAAAACTACAAGGAGATAATACACCTGTCAGAATGGCTAAAATCAACAACAGGTATTGGCCAGGATGTGGAGAAAGGGGAACCCTCTTGCACTGTTGGTAGGAAGGCAAACTGGTGCAGCCACTCTGGAAAACAGTATGGAGGTTCCTCAAAATATTAAAAATAGAACTATCCATGGGGCGCCTGGGTGGCACAGCAGTTAAGTGTCTGCCTTCGGCTCAGGGCGTGATCCCGGCGTTATGGGATCGAGCCCCACATCAGGCTCCTCCGCTGGGAGCCTGCTTCTTCCTCTCCCAGTCCCCCTGCTTGTGTTCCCTCTCTCGCTGGTTGTCGCTATCTGTGTTAAATAAATAAATAAAATCTTTAAAAAAAAAAAAAAGAACTATCCTACAATCCAGAATATAAAAACACCCCTATCTTTATAGCAGCATTATTTACAATAGCCAAATTATGGAAGCAACCCAAGTGTCCATCAGTTGATGAATGGATAAAGAAGATGTGGCATATACATATGTATACAATGGGTATTATTCAGCCATAAAAAAGAATGAAATCTCGCCATTTGCAATGACATGGATGGAGCTAGAGAGTATAATGTTAAGCGAAATAAGTCAGTTACAGAAAGACAAATACTATATGATTTTATTCATATGTAAAATTTAAGAAACAAAACAAACAAGCAAGGGAGGAAAAAAATAGAAAGAGAGATAAATCAAGAAACAGACTCTTGGGTCACCTGGGTGGCTTAGTCGGTTAAGCATCTGCCTTCAGCTCAGGTCATGTTCTTGGGGTCCTGGCATTGAGACCCCTATGTGGGGCTTCTCACTCAGCAGGGAATCTGCTTCTCCCTCTCCCTCTGCTCCTCCCCCCAGCTCATGCATGCTCTCTCTCTCTCAAATAAATAAAAAAATCTTAAAAAAAAAGAAAGAAAGAAAGAAATAGACTCTTAACTATAGAGAACTGATGGTTGGGGGGGCATGGGTGACATAGGGGATGGGGATTAAGGAGCACTGGGTGATGTATGGAAGTGCTGAATCACTATATTGTACACCTGAAACTAAAATTACATTGTATGTTAACTAACTGGAATTAAAAACTTAAAAAAATAAAAACAATTATGTATTAAATATTAGACTCAACTATTTTTAGCATATTGTTTTCTGAATAACCTTTAGTGGAGAATCTTAACTACCTTTGAGTACTTTTGAATTTCAGCACTTAGGACATCTATGGATGGTTGGAAAAACAACTTGCAAAAATCTGGAGGAAATTTTTTTTTTAGTGCAATAGAAAAGCAGCTATATATTACACAAAAAATGAAGTTTTTCCTGATAATGGAAGTTGTGTTCACTTGGTGGAATTTTGAGAAATGTTTTGACATAGATGTCTTTAAGAGTAAAATCTCAGAGTCGTTAAAATGAATACCACTGCATCCAAGAGAATCAGAGAGTGGGGATGGGCACCTACAGAGAAACAAAGGCCCAAATAATTTTGTGCCTGGTTTGATCACTAATTATGAAACATTATTCAATTCTTTGGGCCTTGGTTTCTATATCTGTAAAAAGGAGATAATGACTACCTAATAAAACACAGAATTTAATTACGTGTCAAGATAAACATACATT